>NC_135507.1:133120556-133427495 GCF_052857255.1 Amblyomma americanum
CCAAGGGCCGTGCCCTCTGAAGCAGTGATCGCTTCGATGCTTCTTAGGTGCAGCATTCAGAAATGACGTCGCAGATGACATACGGTAATCGAATGTAAGGCATTCCACGTTATCATTGTCACGAGGAACTCGGAAGAAGGCCAGTCGTTGACAGTTGCTGGTTTTTGTAGCGGTGAAAATCCACGGAAAATCTGAAAAAGCAGTAGCGGAGGCTGGACAATGTTGCTTGCCAGCCAAGTGCCGTGCCCTCTGAAGCACTGGTGGCTTCGATGCTTTTTATGTACAGCATTCATAAATGACGTCGAAGATGACATACGGTAATCGAATGTAAGGCATTCCACGTTATCATTGTCACGAGGAACTCGGAAGAAGGCCAGTCGTTGACAGTTGCTGGTTGTTGTAGCGGTGAAAATCCACGGAAAATCTGCAAAAGCAGTAGCGGAGGCTAGACAATGTTGCTTGCCAGCCAAGGGCCGTGGCCTCTGAAGCAGTGATTGCTTCGATGCTTCTTATGTACAGCATTCAGAAATGACGTTGCAGATAAGATACAGTTGCTGGTTGTTGTAGCAGTGAAAATGCACGGAAAATCTGCAAAAGCAGTAGCGGAGGCTAGACAATGTTGCTTGCCAGCCAAGTGCCGTGCCCTCTGAAGCAGTGGTTGCTTCGATGCTTCTTATGTACATCATTGAGAATTGACGTCGCAGATGAAATACGGTAATCGAATGTAGGGCATTTCACGGTATCATTGTCACGAGGAACTCGGAAGAAGGTCACTCGTTGAACGTTGCTGGTTGTTGTAGCGGTGAAAATCCACGGCAGGATCTTCAAGAGCAGTAGCGGAGGATAGAAAAGGTTGCTTGCCAGCCAAGTGCCGTGCCCTCTGAAGCAGTGGTCGCTTCCATGCTTCTTATGTACAGCATTCAGAAATGAAGTCGCAGATGACATAAGGTAATCGAATGTAAGGCATTTCACGGCATCATTGTCACGAGGAATTCGGAAGAAGGCCAGTCGTTTACAGTTGCTGGTTGTTGTAGCGGTGAAAATCCACGGAAAATCTGAAAAAGCAGTAGCGTAGGGAGGCTGGACAATGTTGCTTGCCAGCCAAGTGCCGTGCCCTCTGAAGCAGTGGTGGCTTCGATGCTTTTTATGTACAGCATTCATAAATGACGTCGAAGATGACATACGGTAATCGAATGTAAGGCATTCCACGTTATCATGGTCACGAGGAACTCGGAAGAAGGCCAGTCGTTGACAGTTGCTGGTGTTTGTAGCGGTGAAAATCCACGGAAAATCTGCAAAAGCAGTAGCGGAGGCTAGACAATGTTGCTTGCCAGCCAAGTGCCGTGCCTTCTGAAGCAGTGATCGCTTCGATGCTTCTTCTGTACAGCAATCAGAAATGACGTCGCAGATGACATACGGTAATCGATTGTAAAGCATTCCACGTTATCATTGCCTCGAGGAACTCGGAAGAAGGCCAGTCGTTGACAGTTTCTGGATGTTGTAGCGGTGAAAATCCACGGAAAATCTGTAAAAGCAGTAGCGGGCACTAGACAATGTTGCTTGCCAGCCAAGTGCCGTGCCCTCTGAGGCAGTGATTGCTTCGATGCTTCTTATGTACAGCATTCAGAAATGACGTTGCAGATGAGATACAGTTGCTGGTTGTTGTAGCGGTGAAAATGCACGGAAAATCTGCAAAAGCAGTAGCGGAGGCTGGACAATGTTGCTTGCCAGCCAAGTGCCGTGTCCTCTGAAGCAGCGGTCGCTTCGATGCTTCTTATGTACAGCATTCAGAAATGAGGTCACAGATGACATACGGTAATCGAATGTAAGGCATTTCACGGTATCATTGCCACGAGGAACTCGGAAGAAGGCCAGTCGTTGACAGTTGCTGGTTGTTGTAGCGGTGAAAATCCACGGAAAATCTGCAAAAGCAGTAGCGGAGGCTAGACAATGTTGCTTGCCAGCCAAGGGCCTTGCCCTCTGAAGCAGTGATCGCTTCGATGCTTCTTATGTGCAGCATTCAGAAATGACGTCGCAGATGACATACGGTAATCGAATGTAAGGCATTCCACGTTATCATTGTCACGAGGAACTCGGAAGAAGGCCAGTCGTTGACAGTTTCTGGTTGTTGTAGCGGTGAAAATCCGCAGAAAATCTGTAAAAGCAGTAGCGGAGGCTAGAGAATGTTGCTTGCTAGCCAAGGGCCGTGCCCTCTGAAGCAGTGATCGCTTCGATGCTTCTTATGTGCAGCATTCAGAAATGACGTCGCAGATGAAATACGGTAATCGAATGTAAGGCATTCCACGTTATCATTGTCACGAGGAACTCGGAAGAAGGCCAGTCGTTGACAGTTGCTGGTTGTTGTAGCGGTGAAAATCCACGGAATATCTGTAAAAGCAGTAGCGGAGGCTAGACAATGTTGCTTGCCAGCCAAGGGCCGTGCCCTCTGAAGCAGTGATCGCTTCGATGCTTCTTAGGTGCAGCATTCAGAAATGACGTCGCAGATGACATACGGTAATCGAATGTAAGGCATTCCACGTTATCATTGTCACGAGGAACTCGGAAGAAGGCCAGTCGTTGACAGTTGCTGGTTTTTGTAGCGGTGAAAATCCACGGAAAATCTGAAAAAGCAGTAGCGGAGGCTGGACAATGTTGCTTGCCAGCCAAGTGCCGTGCCCTCTGAAGCACTGGTGGCTTCGATGCTTTTTATGTACAGCATTCATAAATGACGTCGAAGATGACATACGGTAATCGAATGTAAGGCATTCCACGTTATCATTGTCACGAGGAACTCGGAAGAAGGCCAGTCGTTGACAGTTGCTGGTTGTTGTAGCGGTGAAAATCCACGGAAAATCTGCAAAAGCAGTAGCGGAGGCTAGACAATGTTGCTTGCCAGCCAAGGGCCGTGGCCTCTGAAGCAGTGATTGCTTCGATGCTTCTTATGTACAGCATTCAGAAATGACGTTGCAGATAAGATACAGTTGCTGGTTGTTGTAGCAGTGAAAATGCACGGAAAATCTGCAAAAGCAGTAGCGGAGGCTAGACAATGTTGCTTGCCAGCCAAGTGCCGTGCCCTCTGAAGCAGTGGTGGCTTCGATGCTTTTTATGTACAGCATTCATAAATGACGTCGAAGATGACATACGGTAATCGAATGTAAGGCATTCCACGTTATCATGGTCACGAGGAACTCGGAAGAAGGCCAGTCGTTGACAGTTGCTGGTGTTTGTAGCGGTGAAAATCCACGGAAAATCTGCAAAAGCAGTAGCGGAGGCTAGACAATGTTGCTTGCCACCCAAGTGCCGTGCCTTCTGAAGCAGTGATCGCTTCGATGCTTCTTCTGTACAGCAATCAGAAATGACGTCGCAGATGACATACGGTAATCGATTGTAAAGCATTCCACGTTATCATTGCCTCGAGGAACTCGGAAGAAGGCCAGTCGTTGACAGTTTCTGGATGTTGTAGCGGTGAAAATCCACGGAAAATCTGTAAAAGCAGTAGCGGGCACTAGACAATGTTGCTTGCCAGCCAAGTGCCGTGCCCTCTGAGGCAGTGATTGCTTCGATGCTTCTTATGTACAGCATTCAGAAATGACGTTGCAGATGAGATACAGTTGCTGGTTGTTGTAGCGGTGAAAATGCACGGAAAATCTGCAAAAGCAGTAGCGGAGGCTGGACAATGTTGCTTGCCAGCCAAGTGCCGTGTCCTCTGAAGCAGCGGTCGCTTCGATGCTTCTTATGTACAGCATTCAGAAATGAGGTCACAGATGACATACGGTAATCGAATGTAAGGCATTTCACGGTATCATTGCCACGAGGAACTCGGAAGAAGGCCAGTCGTTGACAGTTGCTGGTTGTTGTAGCGGTGAAAATCAACGGAAAATCTGCAAAAGCAGTAGCGGAGGCTAGACAATGTTGCTTGCCAGCCAAGGGCCGTGCCCTCTGAAGCAGTGATCGCTTCGATGCTTCTTATGTGCGTCATTCATTAATGACGTCGCAGATGACATACGGTAATCGAATGTAAGGCATTCCACGTTAACATTGTCACGAGGAACTCGGAAGAAGGCCAGTCGTTGACAGTTGCTGGTTGTTGTAGCGGTGAAAATCCACGGAAAATCTGTAAAAGCAGTAGCGGAGGCTAGACAATGTTGCTTGCCAGCCAAGGGCCTTGCCCTCTGAAGCAGTGATCGCTTCGATGCTTCTTATGTGCAGCATTCAGAAATGACGTCGCAGAGGACATACGGTAATCGAATGTAAGGCATTCCACGTTATCATTGTCACGAGGAACTCGGAAGAAGGCCAGTCGTTGACAGTTTCTGGTTGTTGTAGCGGTGAAAATCCGCAGAAAATCTGTAAAAGCAGTAGCGGAGGCTAGAGAATGTTGCTTGCTAGCCAAGGGCCGTGCCCTCTGAAGCAGTGATCGCTTCGATGCTTCTTATGTGCAGCATTCAGAAATGACGTCGCAGATGAAATACGGTAATCGAATGTAAGGCATTCCACGTTATCATTGTCACGAGGAACTCGGAAGAAGGCCAGTCGTTGACAGTTGCTGGTTTTTGTAGCGGTGAAAATCCACGGAAAATCTGAAAAAGCAGTAGCGGAGGCTGGACAATGTTGCTTGCCAGCCAAGTGCCGTGCCCTCTGAAGCACTGGTGGCTTCGATGCTTTTTATGTACAGCATTCATAAATGACGTCGAAGATGACATACGGTAATCGAATGTAAGGCATTCCACGTTATCATTGTCACGAGGAACTCGGAAGAAGGCCAGTCGTTGACAGTTGCTGGTTGTTGTAGCGGTGAAAATCCACGGAAAATCTGCAAAAGCAGTAGCGGAGGCTAGACAATGTTGCTTGCCAGCCAAGGGCCGTGGCCTCTGAAGCAGTGATTGCTTCGATGCTTCTTATGTACAGCATTCAGAAATGACGTTGCAGATGAGATACAGTTGCTGGTTGTTGTAGCAGTGAAAATGCACGGAAAATCTGCAAAAGCAGTAGCGGAGGCTAGACAATGTTGCTTGCCAGCCAAGTGCCGTGCCCTCTGAAGCAGTGGTTGCTTCGATGCTTCTTATGTACATCATTGAGAATTGACGTCGCAGATGAAATACGGTAATCGAATGTAGGGCATTTCACGGTATCATTGTCACGAGGAACTCGGAAGAAGGTCACTCGTTGACCGTTGCTGGTTGTTGTAGCGGTGAAAATCCACGGCAAGATCTTCAAGAGCAGTAGCGGAGGATAGAAAAGGTTGCTTGCCAGCCAAGTGCCGTGCCCTCTGAAGCAGTGGTCGCTTCCATGCTTCTTATGTACAGCATTCAGAAATGAAGTCGCAGATGACATAAGGTAATCGAATGTAAGGCATTTCACGGCATCATTGTCACGAGGAATTCGGAAGAAGGCCAGTCGTTTACAGTTGCTGGTTGTTGTAGCGGTGAAAATCCGCGGAAAATCTGAAAAAGCAGTAGCGTAGGGAGGCTGGACAATGTTTCTTGCCAGCCAAGTGCCGTGCCCTCTGAAGCAGTGGTGGCTTCGATGCTTTTTATGTACAGCATTCATAAATGACGTCGAAGATGACATACGGTAATCGAATGTAAGGCATTCCACGTTATCATGGTCACGAGGAACTCGGAAGAAGGCCAGTCGTTGACAGTTGCTGGTGTTTGTAGCGGTGAAAATCCACGGAAAATCTGCAAAAGCAGTAGCGGAGGCTAGACAATGTTGCTTGCCAGCCAAGTGCCGTGCCTTCTGAAGCAGCGGTCGCTTCGATGCTTCTTATGTACAGCATTCAGAAATGAGGTCACAGATGACATACGGTAATCGAATGTAAGGCATTTCACGGTATCATTGCCACGAGGAACTCGGAAGAAGGCCAGTCGTTGACAGTTGCTGGTTGTTGTAGCGGTGAAAATCCACGGAAAATCTGCAAAAGCAGTAGCGGAGGCTAGACAATGTTGCTTGCCAGCCAAGGGCCGTGCCCTCTGAAGCAGTGATCGCTTCGATGCTTCTTATGTGCGTCATTCATTAATGACGTCGCAGATGACATACGGTAATCGAATGTAAGGCATTCCACGTTAACATTGTCACGAGGAACTCGGAAGAAGGCCAGTCGTTGACAGTTGCTGGTTGTTGTAGCGGTGAAAATCCACGAAAAATCTGTAAAAGCAGTAGCGGAGGCTAGACAATGTTGCTTGCCAGCCAAGGGCCTTGCCCTCTGAAGCACTGGTGGCTTCGATGCTTTTTATGTACAGCATTCATAAATGACGTCGAAGATGACATACGGTAATCGAATGTAAGGCATTCCACGTTATCATTGTCACGAGGAACTCGGAAGAAGGCCAGTCGTTGACAGTTGCTGGTTGTTGTAGCGGTGAAAATCCACGGAAAATCTGCAAAAGCAGTAGCGGAGGCTAGACAATGTTGCTTGCCAGCCAAGGGCCGTGGCCTATGAAGCAGTGATTGCTTCGATGCTTCTTATGTACAGCATTCAGAAATGACGTTGCAGACGAGATACAGTTGCTGGTTGTTGTAGCAGTGAAAATGCACGGAAAATCTGCAAAAGCAGTAGCGGAGGCTAGACAATGTTGCTTGCCAGCCAAGTGCCGTGCCCTCTGAAGCAGCGGTCGCTTCGATGCTTCTTATGTACAGCATTCAGAAATGAGGTCACAGATGACATACGGTAATCGAATGTAAGGCATTTCACGGTATCATTGCCACGAGGAACTCGGAAGAAGGCCAGTCGTTGACAGTTGCTGGTTGTTGTAGCGGTGAAAATCCACGGAAAATCTGCAAAAGCAGTAGCGGAGGCTAGACAATGTTGCTTGCCAGCCAAGGGCCGTGCCCTCTGAAGCAGTGATCGCTTCGATGCTTCTTATGTGCGTCATTCATTAATGACGTCGCAGATGACATACGGTAATCGAATGTAAGGCATTCCACGTTAACATTGTCACGAGGAACTCGGAAGAAGGCCAGTCGTTGACAGTTGCTGGTTGTTGTAGCGGTGAAAATCCACGGAAAATCTGTAAAAGCAGTAGCGGAGGCTAGACAATGTTGCTTGCCAGCCAAGGGCCTTGCCCTCTGAAGCAGTGATCGCTTCGATGCTTCTTATGTGCAGCATTCAGAAATGACGTCGCAGATGACATACGGTAATCGAATGTAAGGCATTCCACGTTATCATTGTCACGAGGAACTCGGAAGAAGGCCAGTCGTTGACAGTTGCTGGTTGTTGTAGCGGTGAAAATCCACGGAAAATCTGCAAAAGCAGTAGCGGAGGCTAGACAATGTTGCTTGCCAGCCAAGTGCCGTGCCCTCTGAAGCAGTGGTCGCTTCCATGCTTCTTATGTACAGCATTCAGAAATGAAGTCGCAAATGACATAAGGTAATCGAATGTAAGGCATTTCACGGCATCATTGTCACGAGGAATTCGGAAGAAGGCCAGTCGTTGACAGTTGCTGGTTGTTGTAGCGGTGAAAATCCACGGAAAATCTGAAAAAGCAGTAGCGGAGGCTGGACAATGTTGCTTGCCAGCCAAGTGCCGTGCCCTCTGAAGCACTGGTGGCTTCGATGCTTTTTATGTACAGCATTCATAAATGACGTCGAAGATGACATACGGTAATCGAATGTAAGGCATTCCAAGTTATCATTGTCACGAGGAACTCGGAAGAAGGCCAGTCGTTGACAGTTGCTGGTTGTTGTAGCGGTGAAAATCCACGGAAAATCTGCAAAAGCAGTAGCGGAGGCTAGACAATGTTGCTTGCCAGCCAAGGGCCGTGGCCTCTGAAGCAGTGATTGCTTCGATGCTTCTTATGTACAGCATTCAGAAATGACGTTGCAGATGAGATACAGTTGCTGGTTGTTGTAGCAGTGAAAATGCACGGAAAATCTGCAAAAGCAGTAGCGGAGGCTGGACAATGTTGCTTGCCAGCCAAGTGCCGTGTCCTCTGAAGCAGCGGTCGCTTCGATGCTTCTTATGTACAGCATTCAGAAATGAGGTCACAGATGACATACGGTAATCGAATGTAAGGCATTTCACGGTATCATTGCCACGAGGAACTCGGAAGAAGGCCAGTCGTTGACAGTTGCTGGTTGTTGTAGCGGTGAAAATCCACGGAAAATCTGCAAAAGCAGTAGCGGAGGCTAGACAATGTTGCTTGCCAGCCAAGGGCCGTGCCCTCTGAAGCAGTGATCGCTTCGATGCTTCTTATGTGCGTCATTCATTAGTGACGTCGCAGATGACATACGGTAATCGAATGTAAGGCATTCCACGTTAACATTGTCACGAGGAACTCGGAAGAAGGCCAGTCGTTGACAGTTGCTGGTTGTTGTAGCGGTGAAAATCCACGGAAAATCTGTAAAAGCAGTAGCGGAGGCTAGACAATGTTGCTTGCCAGCCAAGGGCCTTGCCCTCTGAAGCAGTGATCGCTTCGATGCTTCTTATGTGCAGCATTCAGAAATGACGTCGCAGATGACATACGGTAATCGAATGTAAGGCATTCCACGTTATCATTGTCACGAGGAACTCGGAAGAAGGCCAGTCGTTGACAGTTGCTGGTTGTTGTAGCGGTGAAAATCCACGGAAAATCTGCAAAAGCAGTAGCGGAGGCTAGACAATGTTGCTTGCCAGCCAAGTGCCGTGCCCTCTGAAGCAGTGGTCGCTTCCATGCTTCTTATGTACAGCATTCAGAAATGAAGTCGCAAATGACATAAGGTAATCGAATGTAAGGCATTTCACGGCATCATTGTCACGAGGAATTCGGAAGAAGGCCAGTCGTTGACAGTTGCTGGTTGTTGTAGCGGTGAAAATCCACGGAAAATCTGAAAAAGCAGTAGCGGAGGCTGGACAATGTTGCTTGCCAGCCAAGTGCCGTGCCCTCTGAAGCACTGGTGGCTTCGATGCTTTTTATGTACAGCATTCATAAATGACGTCGAAGATGACATACGGTAATCGAATGTAAGGCATTCCAAGTTATCATTGTCACGAGGAACTCGGAAGAAGGCCAGTCGTTGACAGTTGCTGGTTGTTGTAGCGGTGAAAATCCACGGAAAATCTGCAAAAGCAGTAGCGGAGGCTAGACAATGTTGCTTGCCAGCCAAGGGCCGTGCCCTCTGAAGCAGTGATCGCTTCGATGCTTCTTATGTGCGTCATTCATTAATGACGTCGCAGATGACATGCGGTAATCGAATGTAAGGCATTCCACGTTAACATTGTCACGAGGAACTCGGAAGAAGGCCAGTCGTTGACAGTTGCTGGTTGTTGTAGCGGTGAAAATCCACGGAAAATCTGTAAAAGCAGTAGCGGAGGCTAGACAATGTTGCTTGCCAGCCAAGGGCCTTGCCCTCTGAAGCAGTGATCGCTTCGATGCTTGTTATGTACAGCATTCATAAATGACGTCGAAGATGACATACGGTAATCGAATGTAAGGCATTCCACGTTATCATTGTCACGAGGAACTCGGAAGAAGGCCAGTCGTTGACAGTTGCTGGTTGTTGTAGCGGTGAAAATCCACGGAAAATCTGCAAAAGCAGTAGCGGAGGCTAGACAATGTTGCTTGCCAGCCAAGGGCCGTGGCCTCTGAAGCAGTGATTGCTTCGATGCTTCTTATGTACAGCATTCAGAAATGACGTTGCAGATGAGATACAGTTGCTGGTTGTTGTAGCAGTGAAAATGCACGGAAAATCTGCAAAAGCAGTAGCGGAGGCTAGACAATGTTGCTTGCCAGCCAAGTGCCGTGCCCTCTGAAGCAGTGGTTGCTTCGATGCTTCTTATGTACATCATTGAGAATTGACGTCGCAGATGAAATACGGTAATCGAATGTAGGGCATTTCACGGTATCATTGTCACGAGGAACTCGGAAGAAGGTCACTCGTTGACCGTTGCTGGTTGTTGTAGCGGTGAAAATCCACGGCAAGATCTTCAAGAGCAGTAGCGGAGGATAGAAAAGGTTGCTTGCCAGCCAAGTGCCGTGCCCTCTGAAGCAGTGGTCGCTTCCATGCTTCTTATGTACAGCATTCAGAAATGAAGTCGCAGATGACATAAGGTAATCGAATGTAAGGCATTTCACGGCATCATTGTCACGAGGAATTCGGAAGAAGGCCAGTCGTTTACAGTTGCTGGTTGTTGTAGCGGTGAAAATCCGCGGAAAATCTGAAAAAGCAGTAGCGTAGGGAGGCTGGACAATGTTTCTTGCCAGCCAAGTGCCGTGCCCTCTGAAGCAGTGGTGGCTTCGATGCTTTTTATGTACAGCATTCATAAATGACGTCGAAGATGACATACGGTAATCGAATGTAAGGCATTCCACGTTATCATGGTCACGAGGAACTCGGAAGAAGGCCAGTCGTTGACAGTTGCTGGTGTTTGTAGCGGTGAAAATCCACGGAAAATCTGCAAAAGCAGTAGCGGAGGCTAGACAATGTTGCTTGCCAGCCAAGTGCCGTGCCTTCTGAAGCAGCGGTCGCTTCGATGCTTCTTATGTACAGCATTCAGAAATGAGGTCACAGATGACATACGGTAATCGAATGTAAGGCATTTCACGGTATCATTGCCACGAGGAACTCGGAAGAAGGCCAGTCGTTGACAGTTGCTGGTTGTTGTAGCGGTGAAAATCCACGGAAAATCTGCAAAAGCAGTAGCGGAGGCTAGACAATGTTGCTTGCCAGCCAAGGGCCGTGCCCTCTGAAGCAGTGATCGCTTCGATGCTTCTTATGTGCGTCATTCATTAATGACGTCGCAGATGACATACGGTAATCGAATGTAAGGCATTCCACGTTAACATTGTCACGAGGAACTCGGAAGAAGGCCAGTCGTTGACAGTTGCTGGTTGTTGTAGCGGTGAAAATCCACGAAAAATCTGTAAAAGCAGTAGCGGAGGCTAGACAATGTTGCTTGCCAGCCAAGGGCCTTGCCCTCTGAAGCACTGGTGGCTTCGATGCTTTTTATGTACAGCATTCATAAATGACGTCGAAGATGACATACGGTAATCGAATGTAAGGCATTCCACGTTATCATTGTCACGAGGAACTCGGAAGAAGGCCAGTCGTTGACAGTTGCTGGTTGTTGTAGCGGTGAAAATCCACGGAAAATCTGCAAAAGCAGTAGCGGAGGCTAGACAATGTTGCTTGCCAGCCAAGGGCCGTGGCCTATGAAGCAGTGATTGCTTCGATGCTTCTTATGTACAGCATTCAGAAATGACGTTGCAGACGAGATACAGTTGCTGGTTGTTGTAGCAGTGAAAATGCACGGAAAATCTGCAAAAGCAGTAGCGGAGGCTAGACAATGTTGCTTGCCAGCCAAGTGCCGTGCCCTCTGAAGCAGTGGTTGCTTCGATGCTTCTTATGTACATCATTGAGAATTGACGTCGCAGATGAAATACGGTAATCGAATGTAGGGCATTTCACGGTATCATTGTCACGAGGAACTCGGAAGAAGGTCACTCGTTGACCGTTGCTGGTTGTTGTAGCGGTGAAAATCCACGGCAAGATCTTCAAGAGCAGTAGCGGAGGATAGAAAAGGTTGCTTGCCAGCCAAGTGCCGTGCCCTCTGAAGCAGTGGTCGCTTCCATGCTTCTTATGTACAGCATTCAGAAATGAAGTCGCAGATGACATAAGGTAATCGAATGTAAGGCATTTCACGGCATCATTGTCACGAGGAATTCGGAAGAAGGCCAGTCGTTTACAGTTGCTGGTTGTTGTAGCGGTGAAAATCCACGGAAAATCTGAAAAAGCAGTAGCGTAGGGAGGCTGGACAATGTTGCTTGCCAGCCAAGTGCCGTGCCCTCTGAAGCAGTGGTGGCTTCGATGCTTTTTATGTACAGCATTCATAAATGACGTCGAAGATGACATACGGTAATCGAATGTAAGGCATTCCACGTTATCATGGTCACGAGGAACTCGGAAGAAGGCCAGTCGTTGACAGTTGCTGGTGTTTGTAGCGGTGAAAATCCACGGAAAATCTGCAAAAGCAGTAGCGGAGGCTAGACAATGTTGCTTGCCAGCCAAGTGCCGTGCCTTCTGAAGCAGTGATCGCTTCGATGCTTCTTCTGTACAGCAATCAGAAATGACGTCGCAGATGACATACGGTAATCGATTGTAAAGCATTCCACGTTATCATTGCCTCGAGGAACTCGGAAGAAGGCCAGTCGTTGGCAGTTTCTGGATGTTGTAGCGGTGAAAATCCACGGAAAATCTGTAAAAGCAGTAGCGGACACTAGACAATGTTGCTTGCCAGCCAAGTGCCGTGCCCTCTGAGGCAGTGATTGCTTCGATGCTTCTTATGTACAGCATTCAGAAATGACGTTGCAGATGAGATACAGTTGCTGGTTGTTGTAGCGGTGAAAATGCACGGAAAATCTGCAAAAGCAGTAGCGGAGGCTGGACAATGTTGCTTGCCAGCCAAGTGCCGTGTCCTCTGAAGCAGCGGTCGCTTCGATGCTTCTTATGTACAGCATTCAGAAATGAGGTCACAGATGACATACGGTAATCGAATGTAAGGCATTTCACGGTATCATTGCCACGAGGAACTCGGAAGAAGGCCAGTCGTTGACAGTTGCTGGTTGTTGTAGCGGTGAAAATCCACGGAAAATCTGCAAAAGCAGTAGCGGAGGCTAGACAATGTTGCTTGCCATCCAAGGGCCGTGCCCTCTGAAGCAGTGATCGCTTCGATGCTTCTTATGTGCGTCATTCATTAATGACGTCGCAGATGACATACGGTAATCGAATGTAAGGCATTCCACGTTAACATTGTCACGAGGAACTCGGAAGAAGGCCAGTCGTTGACAGTTGCTGGTTGTTGTAGCGGTGAAAATCCACGGAAAATCTGTAAAAGCAGTAGCGGAGGCTAGACAATGTTGCTTGCCAGCCAAGGGCCTTGCCCTCTGAAGCAGTGATCGCTTCGATGCTTCTTATGTGCAGCATTCAGAAATGACGTCGCAGATGACATACGGTAATCGAATGTAAGGCATTCCACGTTATCATTGTCACGAGGAACTCGGAAGAAGGCCAGTCGTTGACAGTTTCTGGTTGTTGTAGCGGTGAAAATCCGCAGAAAATCTGTAAAAGCAGTAGCGGAGGCTAGAGAATGTTGCTTGCTAGCCAAGGGCCGTGCCCTCTGAAGCAGTGATCGCTTCGATGCTTCTTATGTGCAGCATTCAGAAATGACGTCGCAGATGAAATACGGTAATCGAATGTAAGGCATTCCACGTTATCATTGTCACGAGGAACTCGGAAGAAGGCCAGTCGTTGACAGTTGCTGGTTGTTGTAGCGGTGAAAATCCACGGAATATCTGTAAAAGCAGTAGCGGAGGCTAGACAATGTTGCTTGCCAGCCAAGGGCCGTGCCCTCTGAAGCAGTGATCTCTTCGATGCTTCTTAGGTGCAGCATTCAGAAATGACGTCGCAGATGACATACGGTAATCGAATGTAAGGCATTCCACGTTATCATTGTCACGAGGAACTCGGAAGAAGGCCAGTCGTTGACAGTTGCTGGTTTTTGTAGCGGTGAAAATCCACGGAAAATCTGAAAAAGCAGTAGCGGAGGCTGGACAATGTTGCTTGCCAGCCAAGTGCCGTGCCCTCTGAAGCACTGGTGGCTTCGATGCTTTTTATGTACAGCATTCATAAATGACGTCGAAGATGACATACGGTAATCGAATGTAAGGCATTCCACGTTATCATTGTCACGAGGAACTCGGAAGAAGGCCAGTCGTTGACAGTTGCTGGTTGTTGTAGCGGTGAAAATCCACGGAAAATCTGCAAAAGCAGTAGCGGAGGCTAGACAATGTTGCTTGCCAGCCAAGGGCCGTGGCCTCTGAAGCAGTGATTGCTTCGATGCTTCTTATGTACAGCATTCAGAAATGACGTTGCAGATGAGATACAGTTGCTGGTTGTTGTAGCAGTGAAAATGCACGGAAAATCTGCAAAAGCAGTAGCGGAGACTAGACAATGTTGCTTGCCAGCCAAGTGCCGTGCCCTCTGAAGCAGTGGTTGCTTCGATGCTTCTTATGTACATCATTGAGAATTGACGTCGCAGATGAAATACGGTAATCGAATGTAGGGCATTTCACGGTATCATTGTCACGAGGAACTCGGAAGAAGGTCACTCGTTGACCGTTGCTGGTTGTTGTAGCGGTGAAAATCCACGGCAAGATCTTCAAGAGCAGTAGCGGAGGATAGAAAAGGTTGCTTGCCAGCCAAGTGCCGTGCCCTCTGAAGCAGTGGTCGCTTCCATGCTTCTTATGTACAGCATTCAGAAATGAAGTCGCAGATGACATAAGGTAATCGAATGTAAGGCATTTCACGGCATCATTGTCACGAGGAATTCGGAAGAAGGCCAGTCGTTTACAGTTGCTGGTTGTTGTAGCGGTGAAAATCCACGGAAAATCTGAAAAAGCAGTAGCGTAGGGAGGCTGGACAATGTTGCTTGCCAGCCAAGTGCCGTGCCCTCTGAAGCAGTGGTGGCTTCGATGCTTTTTATGTACAGCATTCATAAATGACGTCGAAGATGACATACGGTAATCGAATGTAAGGCATTCCACGTTATCATGGTCACGAGGAACTCGGAAGAAGGCCAGTCGTTGACAGTTGCTGGTGTTTGTAGCGGTGAAAATCCACGGAAAATCTGCAAAAGCAGTAGCGGAGGCTAGACAATGTTGCTTGCCAGCCAAGTGCCGTGCCTTCTGAAGCAGCGGTCGCTTCGATGCTTCTTATGTACAGCATTCAGAAATGAGGTCACAGATGACATACGGTAATCGAATGTAAGGCATTTCACGGTATCATTGCCACGAGGAACTCGGAAGAAGGCCAGTCGTTGACAGTTGCTGGTTGTTGTAGCGGTGAAAATCCACGGAAAATCTGCAAAAGCAGTAGTGGAGGCTAGACAATGTTGCTTGCCAGCCAAGGGCCGTGCCCTCTGAAGCAGTGATCGCTTCGATGCTTCTTATGTGCGTCATTCATTAATGACGTCGCAGATGACATACGGTAATCGAATGTAAGGCATTCCACGTTAACATTGTCACGAGGAACTCGGAAGAAGGCCAGTCGTTGACAGTTGCTGGTTGTTGTAGCGGTGAAAATCCACGAAAAATCTGTAAAAGCAGTAGCGGAGGCTAGACAATGTTGCTTGCCAGCCAAGGGCCTTGCCCTCTGAAGCAGTGATCGCTTCGATGCTTCTTATGTGCAGCATTCAGGAATGACGTCGCAGATGACATACGGTAATCGAATGTAAGGCATTCCACGTTATCATTGTCACGAGGAACTCGGAAGAAGGCCAGTCGTTGACAGTTTCTGGTTGTTGTAGCGGTGAAAATCCGCAGAAAATCTCTAAAAGCAGTAGCGGAGGCTAGAGAATGTTGCTTGCTAGCCAAGGGCCGTGCCCTCTGAAGCAGTGATCGCTTCGATGCTTCTTATGTGCAGCATTCAGAAATGACGTCGCAGATGACATACGGTAATCGAATGTAAGGCATTCCAGGTTATCATTGTCACGAGGAACTCGGAAGAAGGCCAGTCGTTGACAGCTGCTGGTTGTTGTAGCGGTGAAAATCCACGGAAAATTTGCAAAAGCAGTAGCGGAGGCTGGACAATGTCGCTTGCCAGCAAAGTGCCGTGCCCTCTGAAGCAGTGGTTGCTTCGATGCTTCTTATGTAGAGCATTCAGAAATGACGTTGCAGATGAGATACAGTTGCTGGTTGTTGTAGCAGTGAAAATGCACGGAAAATCTGCAAAAGCAGTAGCGGAGGCTAGACAATGTTGCTTGCCAGCCAAGGGCCGTGCCCTCTGAAGCAGTGATTGCTTCGATGCTTCTTATGTACAGCATTCAGAAATGACGTTGCAGATGAGATACAGTTGCTGGTTGTTGTAGCAGTGAAAATGCACGGAAAATCTGCAAAAGCAGTAGCGGAGGCTAGACAATGTTGCTTGCCAGCCAAGTGCCGTGCCCTCTGAAGCAGTGGTTGCTTCGATGCTTCTTATGTACATTATTGTGAATTGACGTCGCAGATGAAATACGGTAATCGAATGTAGGGCATTTCACGGTATCATTGTCACGAGGAACTCGGAAGAAGGTCACTCGTTGACCGTTGCTGGTTGTTGTAGCGGTGAAAATCCACGGCAAGATCTTCAAGAGCAGTAGCGGAGGATAGACAAGGTTGCTTGCCAGCCAAGTGCCGTGCCCTCTGAAGCAGTGGTCGCTTCCATGCTTCTTATGTACAGCATTCAGAAATGAAGTCGCAGATGACATAAGGTAATCGAATGTAAGGCATTTCACGGCATCATTGTCACGAGGAATTCGGAAGAAGGCCAGTCGTTTACAGTTGCTGGTTGTTGTAGCGGTGAAAATCCACGGAAAATCTGAAAAAGCAGTAGCGTAGGGAGGCTGGACAATGTTGCTTGCCAGCCAAGGGCCGTGGCCTCTGAAGCAGTGATTGCTTCGATGCTTCTTATGTACCGCATTCAGAAATGACGTTGGAGATGAGATACAGTTGCTGGTTGTTGTAGCAGTGAAAATGCACGGAAAATCTGCAAAAGCAGTAGCGGAGGCTAGACAATGTTGCTTGCCAGCCAAGTGCCGTGCCCTCTGAAGCAGTGGTTGCTTCGATGCTTCTTATGTACATCATTGAGAATTGACGTCGCAGATGAAATACGGTAATCGAATGTAGGGCATTTCACGGTATCATTGTCACGAGGAACTCGGAAGAAGGTCACTCGTTGACCGTTGCTGGTTGTTGTAGCGGTGAAAATCCACGGCAAGATCTTCAAGAGCAGTAGCGGAGGATAGAAAAGGTTGCTTGCCAGCCAAGTGCCGTGCCCTCTGAAGCAGTGGTCGCTTCCATGCTTCTTATGTACAGCATTCAGAAATGAAGTCGCAGATGACATAAGGTAATCGAATGTAAGGCATTTCACGGCATCATTGTCACGAGGAATTCGGAAGAAGGCCAGTCGTTTACAGTTGCTGGTTGTTGTAGCGGTGAAAATCCACGGAAAATCTGAAAAAGCAGTAGCGTAGGGAGGCTGGACAATGTTGCTTGCCAGCCAAGTGCCGTGCCCTCTGAAGCAGTGGTGGCTTCGATGCTTTTTATGTACAGCATTCATAAATGACGTCGAAGATGACATACGGTAATCGAATGTAAGGCATTCCACGTTATCATGGTCACGAGGAACTCGGAAGAAGGCCAGTCGTTGACAGTTGCTGGTGTTTGTAGCGGTGAAAATCCACGGAAAATCTGCAAAAGCAGTAGCGGAGGCTAGACAATGTTGCTTGCCAGCCAAGTGCCGTGCCTTCTGAAGCAGTGATCGCTTCGATGCTTCTTCTGTACAGCAATCAGAAATGACGTCGCAGATGACATACGGTAATCGATTGTAAAGCATTCCACGTTATCATTGCCTCGAGGAACTCGGAAGAAGGCCAGTCGTTGACAGTTTCTGGATGTTGTAGCGGTGAAAATCCACGGAAAATCTGTAAAAGCAGTAGCGGACACTAGACAATGTTGCTTGCCAGCCAAGTGCCGTGCCCTCTGAGGCAGTGATTGCTTCGATGCTTCTTATGTACAGCATTCAGAAATGACGTTGCAGATGAGATACAGTTGCTGGTTGTTGTAGCGGTGAAAATGCACGGCAAGATCTTCAAGAGCAGTAGCGGAGGATAGACAAGGTTGCTTGCCAGCCAAGTGCCGTGCCCTCTGAAGCAGTGGTCGCTTCCATGCTTCTTATGTACAGCATTCAGAAATGAAGTCGCAGATGACATAAGGTAATCGAATGTAAGGCATTTCACGGCATCATTGTCACGAGGAATTCGGAAGAAGGCCAGTCGTTTACAGTTGCTGGTTGTTGTAGCGGTGAAAATCCACGGAAAATCTGAAAAAGCAGTAGCGTAGGGAGGCTGGACAATGTTGCTTGCCAGCCAAGGGCCGTGGCCTCTGAAGCAGTGATTGCTTCGATGCTTCTTATGTACAGCATTCAGAAATGACGTTGCAGATGAGATACAGTTGCTGGTTGTTGTAGCAGTGAAAATGCACGGAAAATCTGCAAAAGCAGTAGCGGAGGCTAGACAATGTTGCTTGCCAGCCAAGTGCTGTGCCCTCTGAAGCAGTGATCGCTTCGATGCTTCTTATGTGCAGCATTCAGAAATGACGTCGCAGATGACATACGGTAATCGAATGTAAGGCATTCCACGTTATCATTGTCACGAGGAACTCGGAAGAAGGCCAGTCGTTGACAGTTTCTGGTTGTTGTAGCGGTGAAAATCCGCAGAAAATCTGTAAAAGCAGTAGCGGAGGCTAGAGAATGTTGCTTGCTAGCCAAGGGCCGTGCCCTCTGAAGCAGTGATCGCTTCGATGCTTCTTATGTGCAGCATTCAGAAATGACGTCGCAGATGAAATACGGTAATCGAATGTAAGGCATTCCACGTTATCATTGTCACGAGGAACTCGGAAGAAGGCCAGTCGTTGACAGTTGCTGGTTGTTGTAGCGGTGAAAATCCACGGAATATCTGTAAAAGCAGTAGCGGAGGCTAGACAATGTTGCTTGCCAGCCAAGGGCCGTGCCCTCTGAAGCAGTGATCGCTTCGATGCTTCTTAGGTGCAGCATTCAGAAATGACGTCGCAGATGACATACGGTAATCGAATGTAAGGCATTCCACGTTATCATTGTCACGAGGAACTCGGAAGAAGGCCAGTCGTTGACAGTTGCTGGTTTTTGTAGCGGTGAAAATCCACGGAAAATCTGAAAAAGCAGTAGCGGAGGCTGGACAATGTTGCTTGCCAGCCAAGTGCCGTGCCCTCTGAAGCACTGGTGGCTTCGATGCTTTTTATGTACAGCATTGATAAATGACGTCGAAGATGACATACGGTAATCGAATGTAAGGCATTCCACGTTATCATTGTCACGAGGAACTCGGAAGAAGGCCAGTCGTTGACAGTTGCTGGTTGTTGTAGCGGTGAAAATCCACGGAAAATTTGCAAAAGCAGTAGCGGAGGCTGGACAATGTCGCTTGCCAGCAAAGTGCCGTGCCCTCTGAAGCAGTGGTTGCTTCGATGCTTCTTATGTAGAGCATTCAGAAATGACGTTGCAGATGAGATACAGTTGCTGGTTGTTGTAGCAGTGAAAATGCACGGAAAATCTGCAAAAGCAGTAGCGGAGGCTAGACAATGTTGCTTGCCAGCCAAGGGCCGTGCCCTCTGAAGCAGTGATTGCTTCGATGCTTCTTATGTACAGCATTCAGAAATGACGTTGCAGATGAGATACAGTTGCTGGTTGTTGTAGCAGTGAAAATGCACGGAAAATCTGCAAAAGCAGTAGCGGAGGCTAGACAATGTTGCTTGCCAGCCAAGTGCCGTGCCCTCTGAAGCAGTGGTTGCTTCGATGCTTCTTATGTACATTATTGTGAATTGACGTCGCAGATGAAATACGGTAATCGAATGTAGGGCATTTCACGGTATCATTGTCACGAGGAACTCGGAAGAAGGTCACTCGTTGACCGTTGCTGGTTGTTGTAGCGGTGAAAATCCACGGCAAGATCTTCAAGAGCAGTAGCGGAGGATAGACAAGGTTGCTTGCCAGCCAAGTGCCGTGCCCTCTGAAGCAGTGGTCGCTTCCATGCTTCTTATGTACAGCATTCAGAAATGAAGTCGCAGATGACATAAGGTAATCGAATGTAAGGCATTTCACGGCATCATTGTCACGAGGAATTCGGAAGAAGGCCAGTCGTTTACAGTTGCTGGTTGTTGTAGCGGTGAAAATCCACGGAAAATCTGAAAAAGCAGTAGCGTAGGGAGGCTGGACAATGTTGCTTGCCAGCCAAGGGCCGTGGCCTCTGAAGCAGTGATTGCTTCGATGCTTCTTATGTACCGCATTCAGAAATGACGTTGGAGATGAGATACAGTTGCTGGTTGTTGTAGCAGTGAAAATGCACGGAAAATCTGCAAAAGCAGTAGCGGAGGCTAGACAATGTTGCTTGCCAGCCAAGTGCCGTGCCCTCTGAAGCAGTGGTTGCTTCGATGCTTCTTATGTACATCATTGAGAATTGACGTCGCAGATGAAATACGGTAATCGAATGTAGGGCATTTCACGGTATCATTGTCACGAGGAACTCGGAAGAAGGTCACTCGTTGACCGTTGCTGGTTGTTGTAGCGGTGAAAATCCACGGCAAGATCTTCAAGAGCAGTAGCGGAGGATAGAAAAGGTTGCTTGCCAGCCAAGTGCCGTGCCCTCTGAAGCAGTGGTCGCTTCCATGCTTCTTATGTACAGCATTCAGAAATGAAGTCGCAGATGACATAAGGTAATCGAATGTAAGGCATTTCACGGCATCATTGTCACGAGGAATTCGGAAGAAGGCCAGTCGTTTACAGTTGCTGGTTGTTGTAGCGGTGAAAATCCACGGAAAATCTGAAAAAGCAGTAGCGTAGGGAGGCTGGACAATGTTGCTTGCCAGCCAAGTGCCGTGCCCTCTGAAGCAGTGGTGGCTTCGATGCTTTTTATGTACAGCATTCATAAATGACGTCGAAGATGACATACGGTAATCGAATGTAAGGCATTCCACGTTATCATGGTCACGAGGAACTCGGAAGAAGGCCAGTCGTTGACAGTTGCTGGTGTTTGTAGCGGTGAAAATCCACGGAAAATCTGCAAAAGCAGTAGCGGAGGCTAGACAATGTTGCTTGCCAGCCAAGTGCCGTGCCTTCTGAAGCAGTGATCGCTTCGATGCTTCTTCTGTACAGCAATCAGAAATGACGTCGCAGATGACATACGGTAATCGATTGTAAAGCATTCCACGTTATCATTGCCTCGAGGAACTCGGAAGAAGGCCAGTCGTTGACAGTTTCTGGATGTTGTAGCGGTGAAAATCCACGGAAAATCTGTAAAAGCAGTAGCGGACACTAGACAATGTTGCTTGCCAGCCAAGTGCCGTGCCCTCTGAGGCAGTGATTGCTTCGATGCTTCTTATGTACAGCATTCAGAAATGACGTTGCAGATGAGATACAGTTGCTGGTTGTTGTAGCGGTGAAAATGCACGGCAAGATCTTCAAGAGCAGTAGCGGAGGATAGACAAGGTTGCTTGCCAGCCAAGTGCCGTGCCCTCTGAAGCAGTGGTCGCTTCCATGCTTCTTATGTACAGCATTCAGAAATGAAGTCGCAGATGACATAAGGTAATCGAATGTAAGGCATTTCACGGCATCATTGTCACGAGGAATTCGGAAGAAGGCCAGTCGTTTACAGTTGCTGGTTGTTGTAGCGGTGAAAATCCACGGAAAATCTGAAAAAGCAGTAGCGTAGGGAGGCTGGACAATGTTGCTTGCCAGCCAAGGGCCGTGGCCTCTGAAGCAGTGATTGCTTCGATGCTTCTTATGTACAGCATTCAGAAATGACGTTGCAGATGAGATACAGTTGCTGGTTGTTGTAGCAGTGAAAATGCACGGAAAATCTGCAAAAGCAGTAGCGGAGGCTAGACAATGTTGCTTGCCAGCCAAGTGCTGTGCCCTCTGAAGCAGTGATCGCTTCGATGCTTCTTATGTGCAGCATTCAGAAATGACGTCGCAGATGACATACGGTAATCGAATGTAAGGCATTCCACGTTATCATTGTCACGAGGAACTCGGAAGAAGGCCAGTCGTTGACAGTTTCTGGTTGTTGTAGCGGTGAAAATCCGCAGAAAATCTGTAAAAGCAGTAGCGGAGGCTAGAGAATGTTGCTTGCTAGCCAAGGGCCGTGCCCTCTGAAGCAGTGATCGCTTCGATGCTTCTTATGTGCAGCATTCAGAAATGACGTCGCAGATGAAATACGGTAATCGAATGTAAGGCATTCCACGTTATCATTGTCACGAGGAACTCGGAAGAAGGCCAGTCGTTGACAGTTGCTGGTTGTTGTAGCGGTGAAAATCCACGGAATATCTGTAAAAGCAGTAGCGGAGGCTAGACAATGTTGCTTGCCAGCCAAGGGCCGTGCCCTCTGAAGCAGTGATCGCTTCGATGCTTCTTAGGTGCAGCATTCAGAAATGACGTCGCAGATGACATACGGTAATCGAATGTAAGGCATTCCACGTTATCATTGTCACGAGGAACTCGGAAGAAGGCCAGTCGTTGACAGTTGCTGGTTTTTGTAGCGGTGAAAATCCACGGAAAATCTGAAAAAGCAGTAGCGGAGGCTGGACAATGTTGCTTGCCAGCCAAGTGCCGTGCCCTCTGAAGCACTGGTGGCTTCGATGCTTTTTATGTACAGCATTGATAAATGACGTCGAAGATGACATACGGTAATCGAATGTAAGGCATTCCACGTTATCATTGTCACGAGGAACTCGGAAGAAGGCCAGTCGTTGACAGTTGCTGGTTGTTGTAGCGGTGAAAATCCACGGAAAATCTGCAAAAGCAGTAGCGGAGGCTAGACAATGTTGCTTGCCAGGCAAGGGCCGTGGCCTCTGAAGCAGTGATTGCTTCGATGCTTGTTATGTACAGCATTCAGAAATGACGTTGCAGATGAGATACAGTTGCTGGTTGTTGTAGCAGTGAAAATGCACGGAAAATCTGCAAAAGCAGTAGCGGAGGCTAGACAATGTTGCTTGCCAGCCAAGTGCCGTGCCCTCTGAAGCAGTGGTTGCTTCGATGCTTCTTATGTACATCATTGAGAATTGACGTCGCAGATGAAATACGGTAATCGAATGTAGGGCATTTCACGGTATCATTGTCACGAGGAACTCGGAAGAAGGTCACTCGTTGACCGTTGCTGGTTGTTGTAGCGGTGAAAATCCACGGCGAGATCTTCAAGAGCAGTAGCGGAGGATAGAAAAGGTTGCTTGCCAGCCAAGTGCCGTGCCCTCTGAAGCAGTGGTCGCTTCCATGCTTCTTATGTACAGCATTCAGAAATGAAGTCGCAGATGGCATAAGGTAATCGAATGTAAGGCATTTCACGGCATCATTGTCACGAGGAATTCGGAAGAAGGCCAGTCGTTTACAGTTGCTGGTTGTTGTAGCGGTGAAAATCCACGGAAAATCTGAAAAAGCAGTAGCGTAGGGAGGCTGGACAATGTTGCTTGCCAGCCAAGTGCCGTGCCCTCTGAAGCAGTGGTGGCTTCGATGCTTTTTATGTACAGCATTCATAAATGACGTCGAAGATGACATACGGTAATCGAATGTAAGGCATTCCACGTTATCATGGTCACGAGGAACTCGGAAGAAGGCCAGTCGTTGACAGTTGCTGGTGTTTGTAGCGGTGAAAATCCACGGAAAATCTGCAAAAGCAGTAGCGGAGAGTAGACAATGTTGCTTGCCAGCCAAGTGCCGTGCCTTCTGAAGCAGCGGTCGCTTCGATGCTTCTTATGTACAGCATTCAGAAATGAGGTCACAGATGACATACGGTAATCGAATGTAAGGCATTTCACGGTATCATTGCCACGAGGAACTCGGAAGAAGGCCAGTCGTTGACAGTTGCTGGTTGTTGTAGCGGTGAAAATCCACGGAAAATCTGCAAAAGCAGTAGCGGAGGCTAGACAATGTTGCTTGCCAGCCAAGGGCCGTGCCCTCTGAAGCAGTGATCGCTTCGATGCTTCTTATGTGCGTCATTCATTAATGACGTCGCAGATGACATACGGTAATCGAATGTAAGGCATTCCACGTTAACATTGTCACGAGGAACTCGGAAGAAGGCCAGTCGTTGACAGTTGCTGGTTGTTGTAGCGGTGAAAATCCACGAAAAATCTGTAAAAGCAGTAGCGGAGGCTAGACAATGTTGCTTGCCAGCCAAGGGCCTTGCCCTCTGAAGCAGTGATCGCTTCGATGCTTCTTATGTGCAGCATTCAGAAATGACGTCGCAGATGACATACGGTAATCGAATGTAAGGCATTCCACGTTATCATTGTCACGAGGAACTCGGAAGAAGGCCAGTCGTTGACAGTTTCTGGTTGTTGTAGCGGTGAAAATCCGCAGAAAATCTGTAAAAGCAGTAGCGGAGGCTAGAGAATGTTTTCTTGCTAGCCAAGGGCCGTGCCCTCTGAAGCAGTGATCGCTTCGATGCTTCTTATGTGCAGCATTCAGAAATGACGTCGCAGATGACATACGGTAATCGAATGTAAGGCATTCCAGGTTATCATTGTCACGAGGAACTCGAAAGAAGGCCAGTCGTTGACAGCTGCTGGTTGTTGTAGCGGTGAAAATCCACGGAAAATTTGCAAAAGCAGTAGCGGAGGCTGGACAATGTCGCTTGCCAGCAAAGTGCCGTGCCTTCTGAAGCAGTGGTTGCTTCGATGCTTCTTATGTAGAGCATTCAGAAATGACGTTGCAGATGAGATACAGTTGCTGGTTGTTGTAGCAGTGAAAATGCACGGAAAATCTGCAAAAGCAGTAGCGGAGGCTAGACAATGTTGCTTGCCAGCCAAGGGCCGTGCCCTCTGAAGCAGTGATCGCTTCGATGCTTCTTATGTGCAGCATTTAGAAATGACGTCGCAGATGACATACGGTAATCGAATGTAAGGCATTCCACGTTATCATTGTCACGAGGAACTCGGAAGAAGGCCAGTCGTTGACAGTTGCTGGTTGTTGTAGCGGTGAAAATCCACGGAAAATCTGCAAAAGCAGTAGCGGAGGCTAGACAATGTTGCTTGCCAGCCAAATGCCGTGCCCTCTGAAGCAGTGGTCGCTTCCATGCTTCTTATGTACAGCATTCAGAAATGAAGTCGCAAATGACATAAGGTAATCGAATGTAAGGCATTTCACGGCATCATTGTCACGAGGAATTCGGAAGAAGGCCAGTCGTTGACAGTTGCTGGTTGTTGTAGCTGTGAAAATCCACGGAAAATCTGAAAAAGCAGTAGCGGAGGCTGGACAATGTTGCTTGCCAGCCAAGTGCCGTGCCCTCTGAAGCACTGGTGGCTTCGATGCTTTTTATGTACAGCATTCATAAATGACGTCAAAGATGACATACGGTAATCGAATGTAAGGCATTCCACGTTATCATTGTCACGAGGAACTCGGAAGAAGGCCAGTCGTTGACAGTTGCTGGTTGTTGTAGCGGTGAAAATCCACGGAAAATCTGCAAAAGCAGTAGTGGAGGCTAGACAATGTTGCTTGCCAGCCAAGGGCCGTGGCCTCTGAAGCAGTGATTGCTTCGATGCTTCTTATGTACAGCATTCAGAAATGACGTTGCAGATGAGATACAGTTGCTGGTTGTTGTAGCAGTGAAAATGCACGGAAAATCTGCAAAAGCAGTAGCGGAGGCTAGACAATGTTGCTTGCCAGCCAAGTGCCGTGCCCTCTGAAGCAGTGGTTGCTTCGATGCTTCTTATGTACATTATTGAGAATTGACGTCGCAGATGAAATACGGTAATCGAATGTAGGGCATTTCACGGTATCATTGTCACGAGGAACTCGGAAGAAGGTCACTCGTTGACCGTTGCTGGTTGTTGTAGCGGTGAAAATCCACGGCAAGATCTTCAAGAGCAGTAGCGGAGGATAGACAAGGTTGCTTGCCAGCCAAGTGCCGTGCCCTCTGAAGCAGTGGTCGCTTCCATGCTTCTTATGTACAGCATTCAGAAATGAAGTCGCAGATGACATAAGGTAATCGAATGTAAGGCATTTCACGGCATCATTGTCACGAGGAATTCGGAAGAAGGCCAGTCGTTTACAGTTGCTGGTTGTTGTAGCGGTGAAAATCCACGGAAAATCTGAAAAAGCAGTAGCGTAGGGAGGCTGGACAATGTTGCTTGCCAGCCAAGTGCCGTGCCCTCTGAAGCAGTGGTGGCTTCGATGCTTTTTATGTACAGCATTCATAAATGACGTCGAAGATGACATACGGTAATCAAATGTAAGGCATTCCACGTTATCATGGTCACGAGGAACTCGGAAGAAGGCCAGTCGTTGACAGTTGCTGGTGTTTGTAGCGGTGAAAATCCACGGAAAATCTGCAAAAGCAGTAGCGGAGGCTAGACAATGTTGCTTGCCAGCCAAGTGCCGTGCCTTCTGAAGCAGTGATCGCTTCGATGCTTCTTCTGTACAGCAATCAGAAATGACGTCGCAGATGACATACGGTAATCGATTGTAAAGCATTCCACGTTATCATTGCCTCGAGGAACTCGGAAGAAGGCCAGTCGTTGACAGTTTCTGGATGTTGTAGCGGTGAAAATCCACGGAAAATCTGTAAAAGCAGTAGCGGACACTAGACAATGTTGCTTGCCAGCCAAGTGCCGTGCCCTCTGAGGCAGTGATTGCTTCGATGCTTCTTATGTACAGCATTCAGAAATGACGTTGCAGATGAGATACAGTTGCTGGTTGTTGTAGCGGTGAAAATGCACGGAAAATCTGCAAAAGCAGTAGCGGAGGCTGGACAATGTTGCTTGCCAGCCAAGTGCCGTGTCCTCTGAAGCAGCGGTCGCTTCGATGCTTCTTATGTACAGCATTCAGAAATGAGGTCACAGATGACATACGGTAATCGAATGTAAGGCATTTCACGGTATCATTGCCACGAGGAACTCGGAAGAAGGCCAGTCGTTGACAGTTGCTGGTTGTTGTAGCGGTGAAAATCCACGGAAAATCTGCAAAAGCAGTAGCGGAGGCTAGACAATGTTGCTTGCCAGCCAAGGGCCGTGCCCTCTGAAGCAGTGATCGCTTCGATGCTTCTTATGTGCAGCATTCAGAAATGACGTCGCAGATGACATACGGTAATCGAATGTAAGGCATTCCAGGTTATCATTGTCACGAGGAACTCGGAAGAAGGCCAGTCGTTGACAGCTGCTGGTTGTTGTAGCGGTGAAAATCCACGGAAAATTTGCAAAAGCAGTAGCGGAGGCTGGACAATGTCGCTTGCCAGCAAAGTGCCGTGCCCTCTGAAGCAGTGGTTGCTTCGATGCTTCTTATGTAGAGCATTCAGAAATGACGTTGCAGATGAGATACAGTTGCTGGTTGTTGTAGCAGTGAAAATGCACGGAAAATCTGCAAAAGCAGTAGCGGAGGCTAGACAATGTTGCTTGCCAGCCAAGGGCCGTGCCCTCTGAAGCAGTGATCGCTTCGATGCTTCTTATGTGCAGCATTCAGAAATGACGTCGCAGATGACATACGGTAATCGAATGTAAGGCATTCCACGTTATCATTGTCACGAGGAACTCGGAAGAAGGCCAGTCGTTGACAGTTGCTGGTTGTTGTAGCGGTGAAAATCCACGGAAAATCTGCAAAAGCAGTAGCGGAGGCTAGACAATGTTGCTTGCCAGCCAAGTGCCGTGCCCTCTGAAGCAGTGGTCGCTTCCATGCTTCTTATGTACAGCATTCAGAAATGAAGTCGCAAATGACATAAGGTAATCGAATGTAAGGCATTTCACGGCATCATTGTCACGAGGAATTCGGAAGAAGGCCAGTCGTTGACAGTTGCTGGTTGTTGTAGCGGTGAAAATCCACGGAAAATCTGAAAAAGCAGTAGCGGAGGCTGGACAATGTTGCTTGCCAGCCAAGTGCCGTGCCCTCTGAAGCACTGGTGGCTTCGATGCTTTTTATGTACAGCATTCATAAATGACGTCGAAGATGACATACGGTAATCGAATGTAAGGCATTCCACGTTATCATTGTCACGAGGAACTCGGAAGAAGGCCAGTCGTTGACAGTTGCTGGTTGTTGTAGCGGTGAAAATCCACGGAAAATCTGCAAAAGCAGTAGCGGAGGCTAGACAATGGTGCTTGCCAGCCAAGGGCCGTGGCCTCTGAAGCAGTGATTGCTTCGATGCTCCTTATGTACAGCATTCAGAAATGACGTTGCAGATGAGATACAGTTGCTGGTTGTTGTAGCAGTGAAAATGCACGGAAAATCTGCAAAAGCAGTAGCGGAGGCTAGACAATGTTGCTTGCCAGCCAAGTGCCGTGCCCTCTGAAGCAGTGGTTGCTTCGATGCTTCTTATGTACATCATTGAGAATTGACGTCGCAGATGAAATACGGTAATCGAATATAGGGCATTTCACGGTATCATTGTCACGAGGAACTCGGAAGAAGGTCACTCGTTGACCGTTGCTGGTTGTTGTAGCGGTGAAAATCCACGGCAAGATCTTCAAGAGCAGTAGCGGAGGATAGACAAGGTTGCTTGCCAGCCAAGTGCCGTGCCCTCTGAAGCAGTGGTCGCTTCCATGCTTCTTATGTACAGCATTCAGAAATGAAGTCGCAGATGACATAAGGTAATCGAATGTAAGGCATTTCACGGCATCATTGTCACGAGGAATTCGGAAGAAGGCCAGTCGTTTACAGTTGCTGGTTGTTGTAGCGGTGAAAATCCACGGAAAATCTGAAAAAGCAGTAGCGTAGGGAGGCTGGACAATGTTGCTTGCCAGCCAAGTGCCGTGCCCTCTGAAGCAGTGGTGGCTTCGATGCTTTTTATGTACAGCATTCATAAATGACGTCGAAGATGACATACGGTAATCGAATGTAAGGCATTCCACGTTATCATGGTCACGAGGAACTCGGAAGAAGGCCAGTCGTTGACAGTTGCTGGTGTTTGTAGCGGTGAAAATCCACGGAAAATCTGCAAAAGCAGTAGCGGAGGCTAGACAATGTTGCTTGCCAGCCAAGTGCCGTGCCTTCTGAAGCAGTGATCGCTTCGATGCTTCTTCTGTACAGCAATCAGAAATGACGTCGCAGATGACATACGGTAATCGATTGTAAAGCATTCCACGTTATCATTGCCTCGAGGAACTCGGAAGAAGGCCAGTCGTTGACAGTTTCTGGATGTTGTAGCGGTGAAAATCCACGGAAAATCTGTAAAAGCAGTAGCGGACACTAGACAATGTTGCTTGCCAGCCAAGTGCCGTGCCCTCTGAGGCAGTGATTGCTTCGATGCTTCTTATGTACAGCATTCAGAAATGACGTTGCAGATGAGATACAGTTGCTGGTTGTTGTAGCGGTGAAAATGCACGGAAAATCTGCAAAAGCAGTAGCGGAGGCTGGACAATGTTGCTTGCCAGCCAAGTGCCGTGTCCTCTGAAGCAGCGGTCGCTTCGATGCTTCTTATGTACAGCATTCAGAAATGAGGTCACAGATGACATACGGTAATCGAATGTAAGGCATTTCACGGTATCATTGCCACGAGGAACTCGGAAGAAGGCCAGTCGTTGACAGTTGCTGGTTGTTGTAGCGGTGAAAATCCACGGAAAATCTGCAAAAGCAGTAGCGGAGGCTAGACAATGTTGCTTGCCAGCCAAGGGCCGTGCCCTCTGAAGCAGTGATCGCTTCGATGCTTCTTATGTTCGTCATTCATTAATGACGTCGCAGATGACATACGGTAATCGAATGTAAGGCATTCCACGTTAACATTGTCACGAGGAACTCGGAAGAAGGCCAGTCGTTGACAGTTGCTGGTTGTTGTAGCGGTGAAAATCCACGGAAAATCTGTAAAAGCAGTAGCGGAGGCTAGACAATGTTGCTTGCCAGCCAAGGGCCTTGCCCTCTGAAGCAGTGATCGCTTCGATGCTTCTTATGTGCAGCATTCAGAAATGACGTCGCAGATGACATACGGTAATCGAATGTAAGGCATTCCACGTTATCATTGTCACGAGGAACTCGGAAGAAGGCCAGTCGTTGACAGTTTCTGGTTGTTGTAGCGGTGAAAATCCGCAGAAAATCTGTAAAAGCAGTAGCGGAGGTTAGAGAATGTTGCTTGCTAGCCAAGGGCCGTGCCCTCTGAAGCAGTGATCGCTTCGATGCTTCTTATGTGCAGCATTCAGAAATGACGTCGCAGATGACATACGGTAATCGAATGTAAGGCATTCCACGTTATCATTGTCACGAGGAACTCGGAAGAAGGCCAGTCGTTGACAGTTGCTGGTTGTTGTAGCGGTGAAAATCCACGGAATATCTGTAAAAGCAGTAGCGGAGGCTAGACAATGTTGCTTGCCAGCCAAGGGCCGTGCCCTCTGAAGCAGTGATCGCTTCGATGCTTCTCATGTGCAGCATTCAGAAATGACGTCGCAGATGACATACGGTAATCGAATGTAAGGCATTCCACGTTATCATTGTCACGAGGAACTCGGAAGAAGGCCAGTCGTTGACAGTTGCTGGTTGTTGTAGCGGTGAAAATCCACGGAAAATCTGCAAAAGCAGTAGCGGAGGGTAGGCAATGTTGCTTGCCAGCCAAGGGCCGTGCCCTCTGAAGCAGTGATCGCTTCGATGCTTCTTAGGTGCAGCATTCAGAAATGACGTCGCAGATGACATACGGTAATCGAATGTAAGGCATTCCACGTTATCATTGTCACGAGGAACTCGGAAGAAGGCCAGTCGTTGACAGTTGCTGGTTTTTGTAGCGGTGAAAATCCACGGAAAATCTGAAAAAGCAGTAGCGGAGGCTGGACAATGTTGCTTGCCAGCCAAGTGCCGTGCCCTCTGAAGCACTGGTGGCTTCGATGCTTTTTATGTACAGCATTCATAAATGACGTCGAAGATGACATACGGTAATCGAATGTAAGGCATTCCACGTTATCATTGTCACGAGGAACTCGGAAGAAGGCCAGTCGTTGACAGTTGCTGGTTGTTGTAGCGGTGAAAATCCACGGAAAATCTGCAAAAGCAGTAGCGGAGGCTAGACAATGTTGCTTGCCAGCCAAGGGCCGTGGCCGCTGAAGCAGTGATTGCTTCGATGCTTCTTATGTACAGCATTCAGAAATGACGTTGCAGATGAGATACAGTTGCTGGTTGTTGTAGCAGTGAAAATGCACGGAAAATCTGCAAAAGCAGTAGCGGAGGCTAGACAATGTTGCTTGCCAGCCAAGTGCCGTGCCCTCTGAAGCAGTGGTTGCTTCGATGCTTCTTATGTACATCATTGAGAATTGACGTCGCAGATGAAATACGGTAATCGAATGTAGGGCATTTCACGGTATCATTGTCACGAGGAACTCGGAAGAAGGTCACTCGTTGACCGTTGCTGGTTGTTGTAGCGGTGAAAATCCACGGCAAGATCTTCAAGAGCAGTAGCGGAGGATAGACAAGGTTGCTTGCCAGCCAAGTGCCGTGCCCTCTGAAGCAGTGGTCGCTTCCATGCTTCTTATGTACAGCATTCAGAAATGAAGTCGCAGATGACATAAGGTAATCGAATGTAAGGCATTTCACGGCATCATTGTCACGAGGAATTCGGAAGAAGGCCAGTCGTTTACAGTTGCTGGTTGTTGTAGCGGTGAAAATCCACGGAAAATCTGAAAAAGCAGTAGCGTAGGGAGGCTGGACAATGTTGCTTGCCAGCCAAGTGCCGTGCCCTCTGAAGCAGTGGTGGCTTCGATGCTTTTTATGTACAGCATTCATAAATGACGTCGAAGATGACATACGGTAATCGAATGTAAGGCATTCCACGTTATCATGGTCACGAGGAACTCGGAAGAAGGCCAGTCGTTGACAGTTGCTGGTGTTTGTAGCGGTGAAAATCCACGGAAAATCTGCAAAAGCAGTAGCGGAGGCTAGACAATGTTGCTTGCCAGCCAAGTGCCGTGCCTTCTGAAGCAGTGATCGCTTCGATGCTTCTTCTGTACAGCAATCAGAAATGACGTCTCAGATGACATACGGTAATCGATTGTAAAGCATTCCACGTTATCATTGCCTCGAGGAACTCGGAAAAAGGCCAGTCGTTGACAGTTTCTGGATGTTGTAGCGGTGAAAATCCACGGAAAATCTGTAAAAGCAGTAGCGGACACTAGACAATGTTGCTTGCCAGCCAAGTGCCGTGCCCTCTGAGGCAGTGATTGCTTCGATGCTTCTTATGTACAGCATTCAGAAATGACGTTGCAGATGAGATACAGTTGCTGGTTGTTGTAGCGGTGAAAATGCACGGAAAATCTGCAAAAGCAGTAGCGGAGGCTGGACAATGTTGCTTGCCAGCCAAGTGCCGTGTCCTCTGAAGCAGCGGTCGCTTCGATGCTTCTTATGTACAGCATTCAGAAATGAGGTCACAGATGACATACGGTAATCGAATGTAAGGCATTTCACGGTATCATTGCCACGAGGAACTCGGAAGAAGGCCAGTCGTTGACAGTTGCTGGTTGTTGTTGCGGTGAAAATCCACGGAAAATCTGCAAAAGCAGTAGGAGGAGGCTAGACAATGTTGCTTGCCAGCCAAGGGCCGTGCCCTCTGAAGCAGTGATCGCTTCGATGCTTCTTATGTGCGTCATTCATTAATGACGTCGCAGATGACATACGGTAATCGAATGTAAGGCATTCCACGTTAACATTGTCACGAGGAACTCGGAAGAAGGCCAGTCGTTGACAGTTGCTGGTTGTTGTAGCGGTGAAAATCCACGGAAAATCTGCCCTCTGAAGCAGTGATCGCTTCGATGCTTCTTATGTGCAGCATTCAGAAATGACGTCGCAGATGACATACGGTAATCGAATGTAAGGCATTCCACGTTATCATTGTCACGAGGAACTCGGAAGAAGGCCAGTCGTTGACAGTTTCTGGTTGTTGTAGCGGTGAAAATCCGCAGAAAATCTGTAAAAGCAGTAGCGGAGGCTAGAGAATGTTGCTTGCTAGCCAAGGGCCGTGCCCTCTGAAGCAGTGATCGCTTCGATGCTTCTTATGTGCAGCATTCAGAAATGACGTCGCAGATGACATACGGTAATCGAATGTAAGGCATTCCACGTTATCATTGTCACGAGGAACTCGGAAGAAGGCCAGTCGTTGACAGTTGCTGGTTGTTGTAGCGGTGAAAATCCACGGAATATCTGTAAAAGCAGTAGCGGAGGCTAGACAATGTTGCTTGCCAGCCAAGGGCCGTGCCCTCTGAAGCAGTGATCGCTTCGATGCTTCTCATGTGCAGCATTCAGAAATGACGTCGCAGATGACATACGGTAATCTAATGTAAGGCATTCCACGTTATCATTGTCACGAGGAACTCGGAAGAAGGCCAGTCGTTGACAGTTGCTGGTTGTTGTAGCGGTGAAAATCCACGGAAAATCTGCAAAAGCAGTAGCGGAGGGTAGGCAATGTTGCTTGCCAGCCAAGGGCCGTGCCCTCTGAAGCAGTGATCGCTTCGATGCTTCTTAGGTGCAGCATTCAGAAATGACGTCGCAGATGACATACGGTAATCGAATGTAAGGCATTCCACGTTATCATTGTCACGAGGAACTCGGAAGAAGGCCAGTCGTTGACAGTTGCTGGTTTTTGTAGCGGTGAAAATCCACGGAAAATCTGAAAAAGCAGTAGCGGAGGCTGGACAATGTTGCTTGCCAGCCAAGTGCCGTGCCCTCTGAAGCACTGGTGGCTTCGATGCTTTTTATGTACAGCATTCATAAATGACGTCGAAGATGACATACGGTAATCGAATGTAAGGCATTCCACGTTATCATTGTCACGAGGAACTCGGAAGAAGGCCAGTCGTTGACAGTTGCTGGTTGTTGTAGCGGTGAAAATCCACGGAAAATCTGCAAAAGCAGTAGCGGAGGCTAGACAATGTTGCTTGCCAGCCAAGGGCCGTGGCCTCTGAAGCAGTGATTGCTTCGATGCTTCTTATGTACAGCATTCAGAAATGACGTTGCAGATGAGATACAGTTGCTGGTTGTTGTAGCAGTGAAAATGAACGGAAAATCTGCAAAAGCAGTAGCGGAGGCTAGACAATGTTGCTTGCCAGCCAAGTGCCGTGCCCTCTGAAGCAGTGGTTGCTTCGATGCTTCTTATGTACATCATTGAGAATTGACGTCGCAGATGAAATACGGTAATCGAATGTAGGGCATTTCACGGTATCATTGTCACGAGGAACTCGGAAGAAGGTCACTCGTTGACCGTTGCTGGTTGTTGTAGCGGTGAAAATCCACGGCAAGATCTTCAAGAGCAGTAGCGGAGGATAGACAAGGTTGCTTGCCAGCCAAGTGCCGTGCCCTCTGAAGCAGTGGTCGCTTCCATGCTTCTTATGTACAGCATTCAGAAATGAAGTCGCAGATGACATAAGGTAATCGAATGTAAGGCATTTCACGGCATCATTGTCACGAGGAATTCGGAAGAAGGCCAGTCGTTTACAGTTGCTGGTTGTTGTAGCGGTGAAAATCCACGGAAAATCTGAAAAAGCAGTAGCGTAGGGAGGCTGGACAATGTTGCTTGCCAGCCAAGTGCCGTGCCCTCTGAAGCAGTGGTGGCTTCGATGCTTTTTATGTACAGCATTCATAAATGACGTCGAAGATGACATACGGTAATCGAATGTAAGGCATTCCACGTTTTCATGGTCACGAGGAACTCGGAAGAAGGCCAGTCGTTGACAGTTGCTGGTGTTTGTAGCGGTGAAAATCCACGGAAAATCTGCAAAAGCAGTAGCGGAGGCTAGACAATGTTGCTTGCCAGCCAAGTGCCGTGCCTTCTGAAGCAGTGATCGCTTCGATGCTTCTTCTGTACAGCAATCAGAAATGACGTCGCAGATGACATACGGTAATCGATTGTAAAGCATTCCACGTTATCATTGCCTCGAGGAACTCGGAAAAAGGCCAGTCGTTGACAGTTTCTGGATGTTGTAGCGGTGAAAATCCACGGAAAATCTGTAAAAGCAGTAGCGGACACTAGACAATGTTGCTTGCCAGCCAAGTGCCGTGCCCTCTGAGGCAGTGATTGCTTCGATGCTTCTTATGTACAGCATTCAGAAATGACGTTGCAGATGAGATACAGTTGCTGGTTGTTGTAGCGGTGAAAATGCACGGAAAATCTGCAAAAGCAGTAGCGGAGGCTGGACAATGTTGCTTGCCAGCCAAGTGCCGTGTCCTCTGAAGCAGCGGTCGCTTCGATGCTTCTTATGTACAGCATTCAGAAATGAGGTCACAGATGACATACGGTAATCGAATGTAAGGCATTTCACGGTATCATTGCCACGAGGAACTCGGAAGAAGGCCAGTCGTTGACAGTTGCTGGTTGTTGTAGCGGTGAAAATCCACGGAAAATCTGCAAAAGCAGTAGGAGGAGGCTAGACAATGTTGCTTGCCAGCCAAGGGCCGTGCCCTCTGAAGCAGTGATCGCTTCGATGCTTCTTATGTGCGTCATTCATTAATGACGTCGCAGATGACATACGGTAATCGAATGTAAGGCATTCCACGTTAACATTGTCACGAGGAACTCGGAAGAAGGCCAGTCGTTGACAGTTGCTGGTTGTTGTAGCGGTGAAAATCCACGGAAAATCTGCCCTCTGAAGCAGTGATCGCTTCGATGCTTCTTATGTGCAGCATTCAGAAATGACGTCGCAGATGACATACGGTAATCGAATGTAAGGCATTCCACGTTATCATTGTCACGAGGAACTCGGAAGAAGGCCAGTCGTTGACAGTTTCTGGTTGTTGTAGCGGTGAAAATCCGCAGAAAATCTGTAAAAGCAGTAGCGGAGGCTAGAGAATGTTGCTTGCTAGCCAAGGGCCGTGCCCTCTGAAGCAGTGATCGCTTCGATGCTTCTTATGTGCAGCATTCAGAAATGACGTCGCAGATGACATACGGTAATCGAATGTAAGGCATTCCACGTTATCATTGTCACGAGGAACTCGGAAGAAGGCCAGTCGTTGACAGTTGCTGGTTGTTGTAGCGGTGAAAATCCACGGAATATCTGTAAAAGCAGTAGCGGAGGCTAGACAATGTTGCTTGCCAGCCAAGGGCCGTGCCCTCTGAAGCAGTGATCGCTTCGATGCTTCTTAGGTGCAGCATTCAGAAATGACGTCGCAGATGACATACGGTAATCGAATGTAAGGCATTCCACGTTATCATTGTCACGAGGAACTCGGAAGAAGGCCAGTCGTTGACAGTTGCTGGTTTTTGTAGCGGTGAAAATCCACGGAAAATCTGAAAAAGCAGTAGCGGAGGCTGGACAATGTTGCTTGCCAGCCAAGTGCCGTGCCCTCTGAAGCACTGGTGGCTTCGATGCTTTTTATGTACAGCATTCATAAATGACGTCGAAGATGACATACGGTAATCGAATGTAAGGCATTCCACGTTATCATTGTCACGAGGAACTCGGAAGAAGGCCAGTCGTTGACAGTTGCTGGTTGTTGTAGCGGTGAAAATCCACGGAAAATCTGCAAAAGCAGTAGCGGAGGCTAGACAATGTTGCTTGCCAGCCAAGGGCCGTGGCCTCTGAAGCAGTGATTGCTTCGATGCTTCTTATGTACAGCATTCAGAAATGACGTTGCAGATGAGATACAGTTGCTGGTTGTTGTAGCAGTGAAAATGAACGGAAAATCTGCAAAAGCAGTAGCGGAGGCTAGACAATGTTGCTTGCCAGCCAAGTGCCGTGCCCTCTGAAGCAGTGGTTGCTTCGATGCTTCTTATGTACATCATTGAGAATTGACGTCGCAGATGAAATACGGTAATCGAATGTAGGGCATTTCACGGTATCATTGTCACGAGGAACTCGGAAGAAGGTCACTCGTTGACCGTTGCTGGTTGTTGTAGCGGTGAAAATCCACGGCAAGATCTTCAAGAGCAGTAGCGGAGGATAGACAAGGTTGCTTTCCAGCCAAGTGCCGTGCCCTCTGAAGCAGTGGTCGCTTCCATGCTTCTTATGTACAGCATTCAGAAATGAAGTCGCAGATGACATAAGGTAATCGAATGTAAGGCATTTCACGGCATCATTGTCACGAGGAATTCGGAAGAAGGCCAGTCGTTTACAGTTGCTGGTTGTTGTAGCGGTGAAAATCCACGGAAAATCTGAAAAAGCAGTAGCGTAGGGAGGCTGGACAATGTTGCTTGCCAGCCAAGTGCCGTGCCCTCTGAAGCAGTGGTGGCTTCGATGCTTTTTATGTACAGCATTCATAAATGACGTCGAAGATGACATACGGTAATCGAATGTAAGGCATTCCACGTTATCATGGTCACGAGGAACTCGGAAGAAGGCCAGTCGTTGACAGTTGCTGGTGTTTGTAGCGGTGAAAATCCACGGAAAATCTGCAAAAGCAGTAGCGGAGGCTAGACAATGTTGCTTGCCAGCCAAGTGCCGTGCCTTCTGAAGCAGTGATCGCTTCGATGCTTCTTCTGTACAGCAATCAGAAATGACGTCGCAGATGACATACGGTAATCGATTGTAAAGCATTCCACGTTATCATTGCCTCGAGGAACTCGGAAGAAGGCCAGTCGTTGACAGTTTCTGGATGTTGTAGCGGTGAAAATCCACGGAAAATCTGTAAAAGCAGTAGCGGACACTAGACAATGTTGCTTGCCAGCCAAGTGCCGTGCCCTCTGAGGCAGTGATTGCTTCGATGCTTCTTATGTACAGCATTCAGAAATGACGTTGCAGATGAGATACAGTTGCTGGTTGTTGTAGCGGTGAAAATGCACGGAAAATCTGTAAAAGCAGTAGCGGAGGCTGGACAATGTTGCTTGCCAGCCAAGTGCCGTGTCCTCTGAAGCATCGGTCGCTTCGATGCTTCTTATGTACAGCATTCAGAAATGAGGTCACAGATGACATACGGTAATCGAATGTAAGGCATTTCACGGTATCATTGCCACGAGGAACTCGGAAGAAGGCCAGTCGTTGACAGTTGCTGGTTGTTGTAGCGGTGAAAATGCACGGAAAATCTGCAAAAGCAGTAGCGGAGGCTAGACAATGTTGCTTGCCAGCAAAGGGCCGTGCCCTCTGAAGCAGTGATCGCTTCGATGCTTCTTATGTGCGTCATTCATTAATGACGTCGCAGATGACATACAGTAATCGAATGTAAGGCATTCCACGTTAACATTGTCACGAGGAACTCGGAAGAAGGCCAGTCGTTGACAGTTGCTGGTTGTTGTAGCGGTGAAAATCCACGGAAAATCTGTAAAAGCAGTAGCGGACGCTAGACAATGTTGCTTGCCAGCCAAGGGCCTTGCCCTCTGAAGCAGTGATCGCTTCGATGCTTCTTATGTGCAGCATTCAGAAATGACGTCGCAGATGACATACGGTAATCGAATGTAAGGCATTCCACGTTATCATTGTCACGAGGAACTCGGAAGAAGGCCAGTCGTTGACAGTTGCTGGTTGTTGTAGCGGTGAAAATCCACGGAATATCTGTAAAAGCAGTAGCGGAGGCTAGACAATGTTGCTTGCCAGCCAAGGGCCGTGCCCTCTGAAGCAGTGATCGCTTCGATGCTTCTCATGTGCAGCATTCAGAAATGACGTCGCAGATGACATACGGTAATCGAATGTAAGGCATTCCACGTTATCATTGTCACGAGGAACTCGGAAGAAGGCCAGTGGTTGACAGTTGCTGGTTGTTGTAGCGGTGAAAATCCACGGAAAATCTGCAAAAGCAGTAGCGGAGGGTAGGCAATGTTGCTTGCCAGCCAAGGGCCGTGCCCTCTGAAGCAGTGATCGCTTGGATGCTTCTTAGGTGCAGCATTCAGAAATGACGTCGCAGATGACATACGGTAATCGAATGTAAGGCATTCCACGTTATCATTGTCACGAGGAACTCGGAAGAAGGCCAGTCGTTGACAGTTGCTGGTTTTTGTAGCAGTGAAAATACACGGAAAATCTGTAAAAGCAGTAGCGGAGGCTAGACAATGTTGCTTGCCAGCCAAGGGCCGTGCCCTCTGAAGCAGTGATCGCTTCGATGCTTCTTATGTGCAGCATTCAGAAATGACGTCGCAGATGACATACGGTAATCGAATGTAAGGCATTCCACGTTATCATTGTCACGAGGAACTCGGAAGAAGGCCAGTCGTTGACAGTTGCTGGTTGTTGTAGCGGTGAAAATCCACGGAAAATCTGTAAAAGCAGTAGCGGAGGCTAGACAATGTTGCTTGCCAACCAAGGGCCGTGCCCTCTGAAGCAGTGATCGCTTCGATGCTTCTTATGTGCAGCATTCAGAAATGACGTCGCAGATGACATACGGTAATCGAATGTAAGGCATTCCACGTTATCATTGTCACGAGGAACTCGGAAGAAGGCCAGTCGTTGAGAGTTGCTGGTTGTTGTAGCGGTGAAAATCCACGGAAAATCTGTAAAAGCAGTAGCGGAGGCTAGACAATGTTGCTTGCCAGCCAAGGGCCGTGCCCTCTGAAGCAGTGATCGCTTCGATGCTTCTTATGTGCAGCATTCAGAAATGACGTCGCAGATGACATACGGTAATCGAATGTAAGGCATTCCACGTTATCAGTGTCACGAGGAACTCGGAAGAAGGCCAGTCGTTGACAGTTGCTGGTTGTTGTAGCGGTGAAAATCCACAGAAAATCTGTAAAAGCAGCAGCGGAGGCTAGACAATGTTGCTTGCCAGCAAGGGCCGTGCCCTCTGATGCAGTGATCGCTTCGATGCTTCTTATGTGCAGCATTCAGAAATGACGTCGCAGATGACATACGGTAATCGAATGTAAGGCATTCCACGTTATCATTGTCACGAGGAACTCGGAAGAAGGCCAGTCGTTGACAGTTGCTGGTTGTTGCAGCGGTGAAAATCCACGTAATATCTGTAAAAGCAGTAGCGGAGGCTAGACAATGTTGCTTGCCAGCCAAGGGCCTTGCCCTCTGAAGGAGTGATCGCTTCGATGCTTCTTATGTGCAGCATTCAGAAATGACGTCGCAGATGACATACGGTAGTCGAATGTAAGGCATTCCACGTTATCATTGTCACGAGGAACTCGAAAGAAGGCCAGTCGTTTACAGTTGCTGGTTGTTGTAGCGGTGAAAATCCACGGAAAATCTGCAAAAGCAGTAGCGGAGGCTAGACAATGTTGCTTGCCAGCCAAGGGCCGTGCCCTCTGAAGCAGTGATCGCTTCGATGCTTCTTATGTGCGTCATTCAGAAATGACGTCGCAGATGACATACGGTAATCGAATGTAAGGCATTCCACGTTATCAATGTCACGAGGAACTCGGAAGAAGGCCAGTCGTTGACAGTTGCTGGTTGTTGCAGCGGTGAAAATCCACGGAAAATCTGCAAAAGCAGTAGCGGAGGCTAGACAATGTTGCTTGCCAGCCAAGTGCCGTGCCCTCTGAGGCAGTGATTGCTTCGATGCTTCTTATGTACAGCATTCAGAAATGACGTTGCAGATGAGATACAGTTGCTGGTTGTTGTAGCGGTGAAAATGCACGGAAAATCTGCAAAAGCAGTAGCGGAGGCTGGACAATGTTGCTTGCCAGCCAAGTGCCGTGTCCTCTGAAGCAGCGGTCGCTTCGATGCTTCTTATGTACAGCATTCAGAAATGAGGTCACAGATGACATACGGTAATCGAATGTAAGGCATTTCACGGTATCATTGCCACGAGGAACTCGGAAGAAGGCCAGTCGTTGACAGTTGCTGGTTGTTGTAGCGGTGAAAATCCACGGAAAATCTGCAAAAGCAGTAGCGGAGGCTAGACAATGTTGCTTGCCAGCCAAGGGCCGTGCCCTCTGAAGCAGTGATCGCTTCGATGCTTCTTATGTGCGTCATTCATTAATGACGCAGATGACATACGGTAATCGAATGTAAGGCATTCCACGTTAACATTGTCACGAAGAACTCGGAAGAAGGCCAGTCGTTGACAGTTGCTGGTTGTTGTAGCGGTGAAAATCCACGGAAAATCTGAAAAAGCAGTAGCGGAGGCTGGACAATGTTGCTTGCCAGCCAAGTGCCGTGCCCTCTGAAGCACTGGTGGCTTCGATGCTTTTTATGTACAGCATTCATAAATGACGTCGAAGATGACATACGGTAATCGAATGTAAGGCATTCCACGTTATCATTGTCACGAGGAACTCGGAAGAAGGCCAGTCGTTGACAGTTGCTGGTTGTTGTAGCGGTGAAAATCCACGAAAAATCTGCAAAAGCAGTAGCGGAGGCTAGACAATGTTGCTTGCCAGCCAAGGGCCGTGGCCTCTGAAGCAGTGATTGCTTCGATGCTTCTTATGTACAGCATTCAGAAATGACGTTGCAGATGAGATACAGTTGCTGGTTGTTGTAGCAGTGAAAATGCACGGAAAATCTGCAAAAGCAGTAGCGGAGGCTAGACAATGTTGCTTTCCAGCCAAGTGCCGTGCCCTCTGAAGCAGTGGTTGCTTCGATGATTCTTATGTACATCATTGAGAATTGACGTCGCAGATGAAATACGGTAATCGAATGTAGGGCATTTCACGGTATCATTGTCACGAGGAACTCGGAAGAAGGTCACTCGTTGACCGTTGCTGGTTGTTGTAGCGGTGAAAATCCACGGCAAGATCTTCAAGAGCAGTAGCGGAGGATAGACAAGGTTGCTTGCCAGCCAAGTGCCGTGCCCTCTGAAGCAGTGGTCGCTTCCATGCTTCTTATGTACAGCATTCAGAAATGAAGTCGCAGATGACATAAGGTAATCGAATGTAAGGCATTTCACGGCATCATTGTCACGAGGAATTCGGAAAAAGGCCAGTCGTTGACAGTTGCTGGTTGTTGTAGCGGTGAAAATCCACGGAAAATCTGAAAAAGCAGTAGCGTAGGGAGGCTGGACAATGTTGCTTGCCAGCCAAGTGCCGTGCCCTCTGAAGCAGTGGTGGCTTCGATGCTTTTTATGTACAGCATTCATAAATGACGTCGAAGATGACATACGGTAATCGAATGTAAGGCATTCCACGTTATCATTGTCACGAGGAACTCGGAAGAAGGCCAGTCGTTGACAGTTGCTGGTGTTTGTAGCGGTGAAAATCCACGGAAAATCTGCAAAAGCAGTAGCGGAGGCTAGACAATGTTGCTTGCCAGCCAAGTGCCGTGCCTTCTGAAGCAGTGATCGCTTCGATGCTTCTTCTGTACAGCAATCAGAAATGACGTCGCAGATGACATACGGTAATCGATTGTAAAGCATTCCACGTTATCATTGCCACGAGGAACTCGGAAGAAGGCCAGTCGTTGAAAGTTTCTGGTTGTTGTAGCGGTGAAAATCCACGGAAAATCTGTAAAAGCAGTAGCGGACACTAGACAATGTTGCTTGCCAGCCAAGTGCCGTGCCCTCTGAGGCAGTGATTGCTTCGATGCTTCTTATGTACAGCATTCAGAAATGACGTTGCAGATGAGATACAGTTGCTGGTTGTTGTATCGGTGAAAATGCACGGAAAATCTGCAAAAGCAGTAGCGGAGGCTGGACAATGTTGCTTGCCAGCCAAGGGCCGTGCCCTCTGAAGCAGTGATCGCTTCGATGCTTCTTATGTGCGTCATTCATTAATGACGTCGCAGATGACATACGGTAATCGAATGTAAGGCATTCCACGATAACATTGTCACGAGGAACTCGGAAGAAGGCCAGTCGTTGACAGTTGCTGGTTGTTGTAGCGGTGAAAATCCACGGAAAATCTGTAAAAGCAGTAGCGGAGGCTAGACAATGTTGCTTGCCAGCCAAGGGCCTTGCCCTCTGAAGCAGTGATCGCTTCGATGCTTCTTATGTGCAGCATTCAGAAATGACGTCGCAGATGACATACGGTAATCGAATGTAAGGCATTCCACGTTATCATTGTCACGAGGAACTCGGAAGAAGGCCAGTCGTTGACAGTTGCTGGTTGTTGTAGCGGTGAAAATCCACAGAAAATCTGTAAAAGCAGTAGCGGAGGCTAGAGAATGTTGCTTGCCAGCCAAGGGCCGTGCCCTCTGAAGCAGTGATCGCTTCGATGCTTCTTATGTGCAGCATTCAGAAATGACGTCGCAGATGACATACGGTAATCGAATGTAAGGCATTCCACGTTATCATTGTCACGAGGAACTCGGAAGAAGGCCAGTCGTTGACAGTTGCTGGTTGTTGTAGCGGTGAAAATCCACGGAAAATCTGTAAAAGCAGTAGCGGAGGCTAGACAATGTTGCTTGCCAGCCAAGGGCCGTGCCCTCTGAAGCAGTGATCGCTTGGATGCTTCTTATGTGCAGCATTCAGAAATGACGTCGCAGATGACATACGGTAATCGAATGTAAGGCATTCCACGTTATCAGTGTCACGAGGAACTCGGAAGAAGGCCAGTCGTTGACAGTTGCTGGCTGTTGTAGCGGTGAAAATCCACGGAAAATCTGTAAAAGCAGTAGCGGACACTAGACAATGTTGCTTGCCAGCCAAGTGCCGTGCCCTCTGAGGCAGTGATTGCTTCGATGCTTCTTGTGTACAGCATTCAGAAATGACGTTGCAGATGAGATACAGTTGCTGGTTGTTGTAGCGGTGAAAATGCACGGAAAATCTGCAAAAGCAGTAGCGGAGGCTGGACAATGTTGCTTGCCAGCCAAGTGCCGTGTCCTCTGAAGCAGCGGTCGCTTCGATGCTTCTTATGTACAGCATTCAGAAATGAGGTCACAGATGACATACGGTAATCGAATGTAAGGCATTTCACGGTATCATTGCCACGAGGAACTCGGAAGAAGGCCAGTCGTTGACAGTTGCTGGTTGTTGTAGCGGTGAAAATCCACGGAAAATCTGCAAAAGCAGTAGCGGAGGCTAGACAATGTTGCTTGCCAGCCAAGGGCCGTGCCCTCTGAAGCAGTGATCGCTTCGATGCTTCTTATGTGCGTCATTCATTAATGACGTCGCAGATGACATACGGTAATCGAATGTAAGGCATTCCACGTTAACATTGTCACGAGGAACTCGGAAGAAGGCCAGTCGTTGACAGTTGCTGGTTGTTGTAGCGGTGAAAATCCACGGAAAATCTGAAAAAGCAGTAGCGGAGGCTGGACAATGTTGCTTGCCAGCCAAGTGCCGTGCCCTCTGAAGCACTGGTGGCTTCGATGCTTTTTATGTACAGCATTCATAAATGACGTCGCAGATGACATACGGTAATCGAATGTAAGGCATTCCAGGTTATCATTGTCACGAGGAACTCGGAAGAAGGCCAGTCGTTGACAGCTGCTGGTTGTTGTAGCGGTGAAAATCCACGGAAAATCTGCAAAAGCAGTAGCGGAGGCTGGACAATGTCGCTTGCCAGCAAAGTGCCGTGCCCTCTGAAGCAGTGGTTGCTTCGATGCTTCTTATGTACAGCATTCAGAAATGAAGTCGCAAATGACATAAGGTAATCGAATGTAAGGCATTTCACGGCATCATTGTCACGAGGAATTCGGAAGAAGGCCAGTCGTTGACAGTTGCTGGTTGTTGTAGCGGTGAAAATCCACGGAAAATCTGAAAAAGCAGTAGCGGAGGCTGGACAATGTTGCTTGCCAGCCAAGTGCCGTGCCCTCTGAAGCACTGGTGGCTTCGATGCTTTTTATGTACAGCATCCATAAATGACGTCGAAGATGACATACGGTAATCGAATGTAAGGCATTCCACGTTATCATTGTCACGAGGAACTCGGAAGAAGGCCAGTCGTTGACAGTTGCTGGTTGTTGTAGCGGTGAAAATCCACGGAAAATCTGCAAAAGCAGTAGCGGAGGCTAGACAATGTTGCTTGCCAGCCAAGGGCCGTGGCCTCTGAAGCAGTGATTGCTTCGATGCTTCTTATGTACAGCATTCAGAAATGACGTTGCAGATGAGATACAGTTGCTGGTTGTTGTAGCAGTGAAAATGCACGGAAAATCTGCAAAAGCAGTAGCGGAGGCTAGACAATGTTGCTTGCCAGCCAAGTGCCGTGCCCTCTGAAGCAGTGGTTGCTTCGATGCTTCTTATGTACATCATTGAGAATTGACGTCGCAGATGAAATACGGTAATCGAATGTAGGGCATTTCACGGTATCATTGTCACGAGGAACTCGGAAGAAGGTCACTCGTTGACCGTTGCTGGTTGTTGTAGCGGTGAAAATCCACGGCAAGATCTTCAAGAGCAGTAGCGGAGGATAGACAAGGTTGCTTGCCAGCCAAGCGCCGTGCCCTCTGAAGCAGTGGTCGCTTCCATGCTTCTTATGTACAGCATTCAGAAATGAAGTCGCAGATGACATAAGGTAATCGAATGTAAGGCATTTCACGGCATCATTGTCACGAGGAACTCGGAAGAAGGCCAGTCGTTGACAGTTGCTGGTTGTTGTAGCGGTGAAAATCCACGGAAAATCTGCAAAAGCAGTAGCGGAGGCTAGACAATGTTGCTTGCCAGCCAAGTGCCGTGCCCTCTGAAGCAGTGGTCGCTTCCATGCTTCTTATGTACAGCATTCAGAAATGAAGTCGCAAATGACATAAGGTAATCGAATGTAAGGCATTTCACGGCATCATTGTCACGAGGAATTCGGAAGAAGGCCAGTCGTTGACAGTTGCTGGTTGTTGTAGCGGTGAAAATCCACGGAAAATCTGAAAAAGCAGTAGCGGAGGCTGGACAATGTTGCTTGCCAGCCAAGTGCCGTGCCCTCTGAAGCAGCGGTTGCTTCGATGCTTCTTATGTACAGCATTAAGAAATGAGGTCACAGATGACATACGGTAATCGAATGTAAGGCATTTCACGGTATCATTGCCTCGAGGAACTCGGAAGAAGGCCAGTCGTTGACAGTTGCTGGTTGTTGTAGCGGTGAAAAATCCACAAAAATCTGCAAAAGCAGTAGCGGAGGCTAGACAATGTTGCTTGCCAGCCAAGGGCCGTGCCCTCTGAAGCAGTGATCGCTTCGATGCTTCTTATGTGCGTCATTCAGAAATGACGTCACAGATGACATACGGTAATCGAATGTAAGGCATTCCAGGTTATCATTGTCACGAGGAACTCGGAAGAAGGCCAGTCGTTGAGAGCTGCTGGTTGTTGTAGCGGTGAAAATCCACGGAAAATCTGCAAAAGCAGTAGCGGAGGCTGGACAATGTCGCTTGCCAGCAAAGTGCCGTGCCCTCTGAAGCAGTGGTTGCTTCGATGCTTCTTATGTAGAGCATTCAGAAATGACGTTGCAGATGAGATACAGTTGCTGGTTGTTGTAGCAGTGAAAATGCACGGAAAATCTGCAAAAGCAGTAGCGGAGGCTAGACAATGTTGCTTGCCAGCCAAGGGCCGTGCCCTCTGAAGCAGTGATCGCTTCGATGCTTCTTATGTGCAGCATTCAGAAATGACGTCGCAGATGACATACGGTAATCGAATGTAAGGCATTCCACGTTATCATTGTCACGAGGAACTCGGAAGAAGGCCTGTCGTTGACAGTTGCTGGTTGTTGTAGCGGTGAAAATCCACGGAAAATCTGCAAAAGCAGTAGCGGAGGCTAGACAATGTTGCTTGCCAGCCAAGTGCCGTGCCCTCTGAAGCAGTGGTCGCTTCCATGCTTCTTATGTACAGCATTCAGAAATGAAGTCGCAAATGACATAAGGTAATCGAATGTAAGGCATTTCACGGCATCATTGTCACGAGGAATTCGGAAGAAGGCCAGTCGTTGACAGTTGCTGGTTGTTGTAGCGGTGAAAATCCACGGAAAATCTGAAAAAGCAGTAGCGGAGGCTGGACAATGTTGCTTGCCAGCCAAGTGCCGTGCCCTCTGAAGCAGCGGTCGCTTCGATGCTTCTTATGTACAGCATTAAGAAATGAGGTCACAGATGACATACGGTAATCGAATGTAAGGCATTTCACGGTATCATTGCCTCGAGGAACTCGGAAGAAGGCCAGTCGTTGACAGTTGCTGGTTGTTGTAGCGGTGAAAAATCCACAAAAATCTGCAAAAGCAGTAGCGGAGGCTAGACAATGTTGCTTGCCAGCCAATGGCCGTGCCCTCTGAAGCAGTGATCGCTTCGATGCTTCTTATGTGCGTCATTCAGAAATGACGTCACAGATGACATACGGTAATCGAATGTAAGGCATTCCAGGTTATCATTGTCACGAGGAACTCGGAAGAAGGCCAGTCGTTGACAGCTGCTGGTTGTTGTAGCGATGAAAATCCACGGAAAATCTGCAAAAGCAGTAGCGGAGGCTGGACAATGTCGCTTGCCAGCAAAGTGCCGTGCCCTCTGAAGCAGTGGTTGCTTCGATACTTCTTATGTAGAGCATTCAGAAATGACGTTGCAGATGAGATACAGTTGCTGGTTGTTGTAGCAGTGAAAATGCACGGAAAATCTGCAAAAGCAGTAGCGGAGGCTAGACAATGTTGCTTGCCAGCCAAGGGCCGTGCCCTCTGAAGCAGTGATCGCTGCGATGCTTCTTATGTGCAGCATTCAGAAATGACGTCGCAGATGACATACGGTAATCGAATGTAAGGCATTCCACGTTATCATTGTCACGAGGAACTCGAAAGAAGGCCAGTCGTTGACAGTTGCTGGTTGTTGTAGCGGTGAAAATCCACGGAAAATCTGCAAAAGCAGTAGCGGAGGCTAGACAATGTTGCTTGCCAGCCAAGGGCCGTGCCCTCTGAAGCAGTGATCGCTTCGATGCTTCTTATGTGCGTCATTCAGAAATGACGTCGCAGATGACATACGGTAATCGAATGTAAGGCATTCCACGTTATCAATGTCACGAGGAACTCGGAAGAAGGCCAGTCGTTGACAGTTGCTGGTTGTTGCAGCGGTGAAAATCCACGGAAAATCTGCAAAAGCAGTAGCGGAGGCTAGACAATGTTGCTTGCCAGCCAAGTGCCGTGCCCTCTGAGGCAGTGATTGCTTCGATGCTTCTTATGTACAGCATTCAGAAATGACGTTGCAGATGAGATACAGTTGCTGGTTGTTGTAGCGGTGAAAATGCACGGAAAATCTGCAAAAGCAGTAGCGGAGGCTGGACAATGTTGCTTGCCAGCCAAGTGCCGTGTCCTCTGAAGCAGCGGTCGCTTCGATGCTTCTTATGTACAGCATTCAGAAATGAGGTCACAGATGACATACGGTAATCGAATGTAAGGCATTTCACGGTATCATTGCCACGAGGAACTCGGAAGAAGGCCAGTCGTTGACAGTTGCTGGTTGTTGTAGCGGTGAAAATCCACGGAAAATCTGCAAAAGCAGTAGCGGAGGCTAGACAATGTTGCTTGCATGCCAAGGGCCGTGCCCTCTGAAGCAGTGATCGCTTCGATGCTTCTTATGTGCGTCATTCATTAATGACGCAGATGACATACGGTAATCGAATGTAAGGCATTCCACGTTAACATTGTCACGAAGAACTCGGAAGAAGGCCAGTCGTTGACAGTTGCTGGTTGTTGTAGCGGTGAAAATCCACGGAAAATCTGAAAAAGCAGTAGCGGAGGCTGGACAATGTTGCTTGCCAGCCAAGTGCCGTGCCCTCTGAAGCACTGGTGGCTTCGATGCTTTTTATGTACAGCATTCATAAATGACGTCGAAGATGAAATACGGTAATCGAATGTAAGGCATTCCACGTTATCATTGTCACGAGGAACTCGGAAGAAGGCCAGTCGTTGACAGTTGCTGGTTGTTGTAGCGGTGAAAATCCACGAAAAATCTGCAAAAGCAGTAGCGGAGGCTAGACAATGTTGCTTGCCAGCCAAGGGCCGTGGCCTCTGAAGCAGTGATTGCTTCGATGCTTCTTATGTACAGCATTCAGAAATGACGTTGCAGATGAGATACAGTTGCTGGTTGTTGTAGCAGTGAAAATGCACGGAAAATCTGCAAAAGCAGTAGCGGAGGCTAGACAATGTTGCTTGCCAGCCAAGTGCCGTGCCCTCTGAAGCAGTGGTTGCTTCGATGATTCTTATTTACATCATTGAGAATTGACGTCGCAGATGAAATACGGTAATCGAATGTAGGGCATTTCACGGTATCATTGTCACGAGGAACTCGGAAGAAGGTCACTCGTTGACCGTTGCTGGTTGTTGTAGCGGTGAAAATCCACGGAAAATCTGTAAAAGCAGTAGCGGAGGCTAGACAATGTTGCTTGCCAGCCAAGGGCCGTGCCCTCTGAAGCAGTGATCGCTTGGATGCTTCTTATGTGCAGCATTCAGAAATGACGTCGCAGATGACATACGGTAATCGAATGTAAGGCATTCCACGTTATCAGTGTCACGAGGAACTCGGAAGAAGGCCAGTCGTTGACAGTTGCTGGTTGTTGTAGCGGTGAAAATCCACGGAAAATCTGTAAAAGCAGTAGCGGACACTAGACAATGTTGCTTGCCAGCCAAGTGCCGTGCCCTCTGAGGCAGTGATTGCTTCGATGCTTCTTGTGTACAGCATTCAGAAATGACGTTGCAGATGAGATACAGTTGCTGGTTGTTGTAGCGGTGAAAATGCACGGAAAATCTGCAAAAGCAGTAGCGGAGGCTGGACAATGTTGCTTGCCAGCCAAGTGCCGTGTCCTCTGAAGCAGCGGTCGCTTCGATGCTTCTTATGTACAGCATTCAGAAATGAGGTCACAGATGACATACGGTAATCGAATGTAAGGCATTTCACGGTATCATTGCCACGAGGAACTCGGAAGAAGGCCAGTCGTTGACAGTTGCTGGTTGTTGTAGCGGTGAAAATCCACGGAAAATCTGCAAAAGCAGTAGCGGAGGCTAGACAATGTTGCTTGCCAGCCAAGGGCCGTGCCCTCTGAAGCAGTGATCGCTTCGATGCTTCTTATGTGCGTCATTCATTAATGACGTCGCAGATGACATACGGTAATCGAATGTAAGGCATTCCAGGTTATCATTGTCACGAGGAACTCGGAAGAAGGCCAGTCGTTGACAGCTGCTGGTTGTTGTAGCGGTGAAAATCCACGGAAAATCTGCAAAAGCAGTAGCGGAGGCTGGACAATGTCGCTTGCCAGCAAAGTGCCGTGCCCTCTGAAGCAGTGGTTGCTTCGATGCTTCTTATGTAGAGCATTCAGAAATGACGTTGCAGATGAGATACAGTTGGTGGTTGTTGTAGCAGTGAAAATGCACGGAAAATCTGCAAAAGCAGTAGCGGAGGCTAGACAATGTTGCTTGCCAGCCAAGGACCGTGCCCTCTGAAGCAGTGATCGCTTCGATGCTTCTTATGTGCAGCATTCAAAAATGACGTCGCAGATGACATACGGTAATCGAATGTAAGGCATTCCACGTTATCATTGTCACGAGGAACTCGGAAGAAGGCCAGTCGTTGACAGTTGCTGGTTGTTGTAGCGGTGAAAATCCACGGAAAATCTGCAAAAGCAGTAGCGGAGGCTAGACAATGTTGCTTGCCAGCCAAGTGCCGTGCCCTCTGAAGCAGTGGTCGCTTCCATGCTTCTTATGTACAGCATTCAGAAATGAAGTCGCAAATGACATAAGGTAATCGAATGTAAGGCATTTCACGGCATCATTGTCACGAGGAATTCGGAAGAAGGCCAGTCGTTGACAGTTGCTGGTTGTTGTAGCGGTGAAAATCCACGGAAAATCTGAAAAAGCAGTAGCGGAGGCTGGACAATGTTGCTTGCCAGCCAAGTGCCGTGCCCTCTGAAGCACTGGTGGCTTCGATGCTTTTTATGTACAGCATCCATAAATGACGTCGAAGATGACATACGGTAATCGAATGTAAGGCATTCCACGTTATCATTGTCACGAGGAACTCGGAAGAAGGCCAGTCGTTGACAGTTGCTGGTTGTTGTAGCGGTGAAAATCCACGGAAAATCTGCAAAAGCAGTAGCGGAGGCTAGACAATGTTGCTTGCCAGCCAAGGGCCGTGGCCTCTGAAGCAGTGATTGCTTGGATGCTTCTTATGTACAGCATTCAGAAATGACGTTGCAGATGAGATACAGTTGCTGGTTGTTGTAGCAGTGAAAATGCACGGAAAATCTGCAAAAGCAGTAGCGGAGGCTAGACAATGTTGCTTGCCAGCCAAGTGCCGTGCCCTCTGAAGCAGTGGTTGCTTCGATGCTTCTTATGTACATCATTGAGAATTGACGTCGCAGATGAAATACGGTAATCGAATGTAGGGCATTTCACGGTATCATTGTCACGAGGAACTCGGAAGAAGGTCACTCGTTGACCGTTGCTGGTTGTTGTAGCGGTGAAAATCCACGGCAAGATCTTCAAGAGCAGTAGCGGAGGATAGACAAGGTTGCTTGCCAGCCAAGCGCCGTGCCCTCTGAAGCAGTGGTCGCTTCCATGCTTCTTATGTACAGCATTCAGAAATGAAGTCGCAGATGACATAAGGTAATCGAATGTAAGGCATTTCACGGCATCATTGTCACGAGGAACTCTGAAGAAGGCCAGTCGTTGACAGTTGCTGGTTGTTGTAGCGGTGAAAATCCACGGAAAATCTGCAAAAGCAGTAGCGGAGGCTAGACAATGTTGCTTGCCAGCCAAGTGCCGTGCCCTCTGAAGCAGTGGTCGCTTCCATGCTTCTTATGTACAGCATTCAGAAATGAAGTCGCAAATGACATAAGGTAATCGAATGTAAGGCATTTCACGGCATCATTGTCACGAGGAATTCGGAAGAAGGCCAGTCGTTGACAGTTGCTGGTTGTTGTAGCGGTGAAAATCCACGGAAAATCTGAAAAAGCAGTAGCGGAGGCTGGACAATGTTGCTTGCCAGCCAAGTGCCGTGCCCTCTGAAGCAGCGGTTGCTTCGATGCTTCTTATGTACAGCATTAAGAAATGAGGTCACAGATGACATACGGTAATCGAATGTAAGGCATTTCACGGTATCATTGCCTCGAGGAACTCGGAAGAAGGCCAGTCGTTGACAGTTGCTGGTTGTTGTAGCGGTGAAAAATCCACAAAAATCTGCAAAAGCAGTAGCGGAGGCTAGACAATGTTGCTTGCCAGCCAAGGGCCGTGCCCTCTGAAGCAGTGATCGCTTCGATGCTTCTTATGTGCGTCATTCAGAAATGACGTCACAGATGACATACGGTAATCGAATGTAAGGCATTCCAGGTTATCATTGTCACGAGGAACTCGGAAGAAGGCCAGTCGTTGAGAGCTGCTGGTTGTTGTAGCGGTGAAAATCCACGGAAAATCTGCAAAAGCAGTAGCGGAGGCTGGACAATGTCGCTTGCCAGCAAAGTGCCGTGCCCTCTGAAGCAGTGGTTGCTTCGATGCTTCTTATGTAGAGCATTCAGAAATGACGTTGCAGATGAGATACAGTTGCTGGTTGTTGTAGCAGTGAAAATGCACGGAAAATCTGCAAAAGCAGTAGCGGAGGCTAGACAATGTTGCTTGCCAGCCAAGGGCCGTGCCCTCTGAAGCAGTGATCGCTTCGATGCTTCTTATGTGCAGCATTCAGAAATGACGTCGCAGATGACATACGGTAATCGAATGTAAGGCATTCCACGTTATCATTGTCACGAGGAACTCGGAAGAAGGCCTGTCGTTGACAGTTGCTGGTTGTTGTAGCGGTGAAAATCCACGGAAAATCTGCAAAAGCAGTAGCGGAGGCTAGACAATGTTGCTTGCCAGCCAAGTGCCGTGCCCTCTGAAGCAGTGGTCGCTTCCATGCTTCTTATGTACAGCATTCAGAAATGAAGTCGCAAATGACATAAGGTAATCGAATGTAAGGCATTTCACGGCATCATTGTCACGAGGAATTCGGAAGAAGGCCAGTCGTTGACAGTTGCTGGTTGTTGTAGCGGTGAAAATCCACGGAAAATCTGAAAAAGCAGTAGCGGAGGCTGGACAATGTTGCTTGCCAGCCAAGTGCCGTGCCCTCTGAAGCAGCGGTCGCTTCGATGCTTCTTATGTACAGCATTAAGAAATGAGGTCACAGATGACATACGGTAATCGAATGTAAGGCATTTCACGGTATCATTGCCTCGAGGAACTCGGAAGAAGGCCAGTCGTTGACAGTTGCTGGTTGTTGTAGCGGTGAAAAATCCACAAAAATCTGCAAAAGCAGTAGCGGAGGCTAGACAATGTTGCTTGCCAGCCAAGGGCCGTGCCCTCTGAAGCAGTGATCGCTTCGATGCTTCTTATGTACAGCATTAAGAAATGAGGTCACAGATGACATACGGTAATCGAATGTAAGGCATTTCACGGTATCATTGCCTCGAGGAACTCGGAAGAAGGCCAGTCGTTGACAGTTTCTGGTTGTTGTAGCGGTGAAAATCCACGGAAAATCTGCAAAAGCAGTAGCGGAGGCTAGACAATGTTGCTTGCCAGCCAAGTGCCGTGCCCTCTGAAGCAGTGGTTGCTTCGATGCTTCTTATGTACAGCATTCAGAAATGACGTTGCAGATGAGATACAGTTGCTGGTTGTTGTAGCGGTGAAAATGCACGGAAAATCTGCAAAAGCAGTAGCGGAGGCTGGACAATGTTGCTTGCCAGCCAAGTGCCGTGCCCTCTGAAGCAGCGGTCGCTTCGATGCTTCTTATGTACAGCATTCAGAAATGAGGTCACAGATGACATACGGTAATCGAATGTAAGGCATTTCACGGTATCATTGCCACGAGGAACTCGGAAGAAGGCCAGTCGTTGACAGTTGCTGGTTGTTGTAGCGGTGAAAAATCCACAAAAATCTGCAAAAGCAGTAGCGGAGGCTAGACAATGTTGCTTGCCAGCCAAGGGCCGTGCCCTCTGAAGCAGTGATCGCTTCGATGCTTCTTATGTGCGTCATTCAGAAATGACGTCGCAGATGACATACGGTAATCGAATGTAAGGCATTCCAGGTTATCATTGTCACGAGGAACTCGGAAGAAGGCCAGTCGTTGACAGCTGCTGGTTGTTGTAGCGGTGAAAATCCACGGAAAATTTGCAAAAGCAGTAGCGGAGGCTGGACAATGTCGCTTGCCAGCAAAGTGCCGTGCCCTCTGAAGCAGTGGTTGCTTCGATGCTTCTTATGTAGAGCATTCAGAAATGACGTTGCAGATGAGATACAGTTGCTGGTTGTTGCAGCAGTGAAAATGCACGGAAAATCTGCAAAAGCAGTAGCGGAGGCTAGACAATGTTGCTTGCCAGCCAAGGGCCGTGCCCTCTGAAGCAGTGATCGCTTCGATGCTTCTTATGTGCAGCATTCAGAAATGACGTCGCAGATGACATACGGTAATCGAATGTAAGGCATTCCACGTTATCATTGTCACGAGGAACTCGGAAGAAGGCCAGTCGTTGACAGTTGCTGGTTGTTGTAGCGGTGAAAATCCACGGAAAATCTGCAAAAGCAGTAGCGGAGGCTAGACAATGTTGCTTGCCAGCCAAGTGCCGTGCCCTCTGAAGCAGTGGTCGCTTCCATGCTTCTTATGTACAGCATTCAGAAATGAAGTCGCAAATGACATAAGGTAATCGAATGTAAGGCATTTCACGGCATCATTGTCACGAGGAATTCGGAAGAAGGCCAGTCGTTGACAGTTGCTGGTTGTTGTAGCGGTGAAAATCCACGGAAAATCTGAAAAAGCAGTAGCGGAGGCTGGACAATGTTGCTTGCCAGCCAAGTGCCGTGCCCTCTGAAGCACTGGTGGCTTCGATGCTTTTTATGTACAGCATTCATAAATGACGTCGAAGATGACATACGGTAATCGAATGTAAGGCATTCCACGTTATCATGGTCACGAGGAACTCGGAAGAAGGCCAGTCGTTGACAGTTGCTGGTGTTTGTAGCGGTGAAAATCCACGGAAAATCTGCAAAAGCAGTAGCGGAGGCTAGACAATGTTGCTTGCCAGCCAAGTGCCGTGCCTTCTGAAGCAGTGATCGCTTCGATGCTTCTTCTGTACAGCAATCAGAAATGACGTCGCAGATGACATACGGTAATCGATTGTAAAGCATTCCACGTTATCATTGCCTCGAGGAACTCGGAAGAAGGCCGGTCGTTGACAGTTTCTGGATGTTGTAGCGGTGAAAATCCACGGAAAATCTGTAAAAGCAGTAGCGGACACTAGACAATGTTGCTTGCCAGCCAAGTGCCGTGCCCTCTGAGGCAGTGATTGCTTCGATGCTTCTTATGTACAGCATTCAGAAATGACGTTGCAGATGAGATACAGTTGCTGGTTGTTGTAGCGGTGAAAATGCACGGAAAATCTGCAAAAGCAGTAGCGGAGGCTGGACAATGTTGCTTGCCAGCCAAGTGCCGTGTCCTCTGAAGCAGCGGTCGCTTCGATGCTTCTTATGTACAGCATTCAGAAATGAGGTCACAGATGACATACGGTAATCGAATGTAAGGCATTTCACGGTATCATTGCCACGAGGAACTCGGAAGAAGGCCAGTCGTTGACAGTTGCTGGTTGTTGTAGCGGTGAAAATCCACGGAAAATCTGAAAAAGCAGTAGCGGAGGCTGGACAATGTTGCTTGCCAGCCAAGTGCCGTGCCCTCTGAAGCAGCGGTTGCTTCGATGCTTCTTATGTACAGCATTAAGAAATGAGGTCACAGATGACATACGGTAATCGAATGTAAGGCATTTCACGGTATCATTGCCTCGAGGAACTCGGAAGAAGGCCAGTCGTTGACAGTTGCTGGTTGTTGTAGCGGTGAAAAATCCACAAAAATCTGCAAAAGCAGTAGCGGAGGCTAGACAATGTTGCTTGCCAGCCAAGGGCCGTGCCCTCTGAAGCAGTGATCGCTTCGATGCTTCTTATGTGCGTCATTCAGAAATGACGTCACAGATGACATACGGTAATCGAATGTAAGGCATTCCAGGTTATCATTGTCACGAGGAACTCGGAAGAAGGCCAGTCGTTGAGAGCTGCTGGTTGTTGTAGCGGTGAAAATCCACGGAAAATCTGCAAAAGCAGTAGCGGAGGCTGGACAATGTCGCTTGCCAGCAAAGTGCCGTGCCCTCTGAAGCAGTGGTTGCTTCGATGCTTCTTATGTAGAGCATTCAGAAATGACGTTGCAGATGAGATACAGTTGCTGGTTGTTGTAGCAGTGAAAATGCACGGAAAATCTGCAAAAGCAGTAGCGGAGGCTAGACAATGTTGCTTGCCAGCCAAGGGCCGTGCCCTCTGAAGCAGTGATCGCTTCGATGCTTCTTATGTGCAGCATTCAGAAATGACGTCGCAGATGACATACGGTAATCGAATGTAAGGCATTCCACGTTATCATTGTCACAAGGAACTCGGAAGAAGGCCTGTCGTTGACAGTTGCTGGTTGTTGTAGCGGTGAAAATCCACGGAAAATCTGCAAAAGCAGTAGCGGAGGCTAGACAATGTTGCTTGCCAGCCAAGTGCCGTGCCCTCTGAAGCAGTGGTCGCTTCCATGCTTCTTATGTACAGCATTCAGAAATGAAGTCGCAAATGACATAAGGTAATCGAATGTAAGGCATTTCACGGCATCATTGTCACGAGGAATTCGGAAGAAGGCCAGTCGTTGACAGTTGCTGGTTGTTGTAGCGGTGAAAATCCACGGAAAATCTGAAAAAGCAGTAGCGGAGGCTGGACAATGTTGCTTGCCAGCCAAGTGCCGTGCCCTCTGAAGCAGCGGTCGCTTCGATGCTTCTTATGTACAGCATTAAGAAATGAGGTCACAGATGACATACGGTAATCGAATGTAAGGCATTTCACGGTATCATTGCCTCGAGGAACTCGGAAGAAGGCCAGTCGTTGACAGTTGCTGGTTGTTGTAGCGGTGAAAAATCCACAAAAATCTGCAAAAGCAGTAGCGGAGGCTAGACAATGTTGCTTGCCAGCCAAGGGCCGTGCCCTCTGAAGCAGTGATCGCTTCGATGCTTCTTATGTGCGTCATTCAGAAATGACGTCGCAGATGACATACGGTAATCGAATGTAAGGCATTCCAGGTTATCATTGTCACGAGGAACTCGGAAGAAGGCCAGTCGTTGACAGCTGCTGGTTGTTGTAGCGGTGAAAATCCACGGAAAATTTGCAAAAGCAGTAGCGGAGGCTGGACAATGTCGCTTGCCAGCAAAGTGCCGTGCCCTCTGAAGCAGTGGTTGCTTCGATGCTTCTTATGTAGAGCATTCAGAAATGACGTTGCAGATGAGATACAGTTGCTGGTTGTTGCAGCAGTGAAAATGCACGGAAAATCTGCAAAAGCAGTAGCGGAGGCTAGACAATGTTGCTTGCCAGCCAAGGGCCGTGCCCTCTGAAGCAGTGATCGCTTCGATGCTTCTTATGTGCAGCATTCAGAAATGACGTCGCAGATGACATACGGTAATCGAATGTAAGGCATTCCACGTTATCATTGTCACGAGGAACTCGGAAGAAGGCCAGTCGTTGACAGTTGCTGGTTGTTGTAGCGGTGAAAATCCACGGAAAATCTGCAAAAGCAGTAGCGGAGGCTAGACAATGTTGCTTGCCAGCCAAGTGCCGTGTCCTCTGAAGCAGCGGTCGCTTCGATGCTTCTTATGTACAGCATTCAGAAATGAGGTCACAGATGACATACGGTAATCGAATGTAAGGCATTTCACGGTATCATTGCCACGAGGAACTCGGAAGAAGGCCAGTCGTTGACAGTTGCTGGTTGTTGTAGCGGTGAAAATCCACGGAAAATCTGCAAAAGCAGTAGCGGAGGCTAGACAATGTTGCTTGCCAGCCAAGGGCCGTGCCCTCTGAAGCAGTGATCGCTTCGATGCTTCTTATGTGCGTCATTCATTAATGACGTCGCAGATGACATATGGTAATCGAATGTAAGGCATTCACGTTAACATTGTCACGAGGAACTCGGAAGAAGGCCAGTCGTTGACAGTTGCTGGTTGTTGTAGCGGTGAAAATCCACGGAAAATCTGCAAAAGCAGTAGCGGAGGCTGGACAATGTTGCTTGCCAGCCAAGTGCCGTGCCCTCTGAAGCAGCGGTCGCTTCGATGCTTCTTATGTACAGCATTCAGAAATGAGGTCACAGATGACATACGGTAATCGAATGTAAGGCATTTCACGGTATCATTGCCACGAGGAACTCGGAAGAAGGCCAGTCGTTGACAGTTGCTGGTTGTTGTAGCGGTGAAAAATCCACAAAAATCTGCAAAAGCAGTAGCGGAGGCTAGACAATGTTGCTTGCCAGCCAAGGGCCGTGCCCTCTGAAGCAGTGATCGCTTCGATGCTTCTTATGTGCGTCATTCAGAAATGACGTCGCAGATGACATACGGTAATCGAATGTAAGGCATTCCAGGTTATCATTGTCACGAGGAACTCGGAAGAAGGCCAGTCGTTGACAGCTGCTGGTTGTTGTAGCGGTGAAAATCCACGGAAAATTTGCAAAAGCAGTAGCGGAGGCTGGACAATGTCGCTTGCCAGCAAAGTGCCGTGCCCTCTGAAGCAGTGGTTGCTTCGATGCTTCTTATGTAGAGCATTCAGAAATGACGTTGCAGATGAGATACAGTTGCTGGTTGTTGTAGCAGTGAAAATGCACGGAAAATCTGCAAAAGCAGTAGCGGAGGCTAGACAATGTTGCTTGCCAGCCAAGGGCCGTGCCCTCTGAAGCAGTGATCGCTTCGATGCTTCTTATGTGCAGCATTCAGAAATGACGTCGCAGATGACATACGGTAATCGAATGTAAGGCATTCCACGTTATCATTGTCACGAGGAACTCGGAAGAAGGCCAGTCGTTGACAGTTGCTGGTTGTTGTAGCGGTGAAAATCCGCGGAAAATCTGCAAAAGCAGTAGCGGAGGCTAGACAATGTTGCTTGCCAGCCAAGTGCCGTGCCCTCTGAAGCAGTGGTCGCTTCCATGCATCTTATGTACAGCATTCAGAAATGAAGTGGCAAATGACATAAGGTAATCGAATGTAAGGCATTTCACGGCATCATTGTCACGAGGAATCCGGAAGAAGGCCAGTCGTTGACAGTTGCTGGTTGTTGTAGCGGTGAAAATCCACGCAAAATCTGAAAAAGCAGTAGCGGAGGCTGGACAATGTTGCTTGCCAGCCAAGTGCCGTGCCCTCTGAAGCAGTGGTTGCTTCGATGCTTCTTATGTAGAGCATTCAGAAATGACGTTGCAGATGAGATACAGTTGCTGGTTGTTGTAGCAGTGAAAATGCACGGAAAATCTGCAAAAGCAGTAGCGGAGACTAGACAATGTTGCATGCCAGCCAAGTGCCGTGCCCTCTGAAGCAGTGGTTGCTTCGATGCTTCTTATGTACATCATTGAGAATTGACGTCGCAGATGAAATACGGTAATCGAATGTAGGGCATTTCACGGTATCATTGTCACGAGGAACTCGGAAGAAGGTCACTCGTTGACCGTTGCTGGTTGTTGTAGCGGTGAAAATCCACGGCAAGATCTTCAAGAGCAGTAGCGGAGGATAGACAAGGTTGCTTGCCAGCCAAGTGCCGTGCCCTCTGAAGCAGTGGTCGCTTCCATGCTTCTTATGTACAGCATTCAGAAATGAAGTCGCAGATGACATAAGGTAATCGAATGTAAGGCATTTCGCGGCATCATTGTCTCGAGGAATTCGGAAGAAGGCCAGTCGTTTACAGTTGCTGGTTTTTGTAGCGGTGAAAATCCACGGAAAATCTGAAAAAGCAGTAGCGTAGGGAGGCTGGACAATGTTGCTTGCCAGCCAAGTGCCGTGCCCTCTGAAGCAGTGGTGGCTTCGATGCTTTTTATGTACAGCATTCATAAATGACGTCGAAGATGAAATACGGTAATCGAATGTAAGGCATTCCACGTTATCATGGTCACGAGGAACTCGGAAGAAGGCCAGTCGTTGACAGTTGCTGGTGTTTGTAGCGGTGAAAATCCACGGAAAATCTGCAAAAGCAGTAGCGGAGGCTAGACAATGTTGCTTGCCAGCCAAGTGCCGTGCCTTCTGAAGCAGTGATCGCTTCGATGCTTCTTCTGTACAGCAATCAGAAATGACGTCGCAGATGACATACGGTAATCGATTGTAAAGCATTCCACGTTATCATTGCCTCGAGGAACTCGGAAGAAGGCCAGTCGTTGACAGTTTCTGGATGTTGTAGCGGTGAAAATCCACGGAAAATCTGTAAAAGCAGTAGCGGACACTAGACAATGTTGCTTGCCAGCCAAGTGCCGTGCCCTCTGAGGCAGTGATTGCTTCGATGCTTCTTATGTACAGCATTCAGAAATGACGTTGCAGATGAGATACAGTTGCTGGTTGTTGTAGCGGTGAAAATGCACGGAAAATCTGCAAAAGCAGTAGCGGAGGCTGGACAATGTTGCTTGCCAGCCAAGTGCCGTGTCCTCTGAAGCAGCGGTCGCTTCGATGCTTCTTATGTACAGCATTCAGAAATGAGGTCACAGATGACATACGGTAATCGAATGTAAGGCATTTCACGGTATCATTGCCACGAGGAACTCGGAAGAAGGCCAGTCGTTGACAGTTGCTGGTTGTTGTAGCGGTGAAAATCCACGGAAAATCTGCAAAAGCAGTAGCGGAGGCTAGACAATGTTGCTTGCCAGCCAAGGGCCGTGCCCTCTGAAGCAGTGATCGCTTCGATGCTTCTTATGTGCGTCATTCATTAATGACGTCGCAGATGACATATGGTAATCGAATGTAAGGCATTCACGTTAACATTGTCACGAGGAACTCGGAAGAAGGCCAGTCGTTGACAGTTGCTGGTTGTTGTAGCGGTGAAAATCCACGGAAAATCTGCAAAAGCAGTAGCGGAGGCTGGACAATGTTGCTTGCCAGCCAAGTGCCGTGCCCTCTGAAGCAGCGGTCGCTTCGATGCTTCTTATGTACAGCATTCAGAAATGAGGTCACAGATGACATACGGTAATCGAATGTAAGGCATTTCACGGTATCATTGCCACGAGGAACTCGGAAGAAGGCCAGTCGTTGACAGTTGCTGGTTGTTGTAGCGGTGAAAAATCCACAAAAATCTGCAAAAGCATTAGCGGAGGCTAGACAATGTTGCTTGCCAGCCAAGGGCCGTGCCCTCTGAAGCAGTGATCGCTTCGATGCTTCTTATGTGCGTCATTCAGAAATGACGTCGCAGATGACATACGGTAATCGAATGTAAGGCATTCCAGGTTATCATTGTCACGAGGAACTCGGAAGAAGGCCAGTCGTTGACAGCTGCTGGTTGTTGTAGCGGTGAAAATCCACGGAAAATTTGCAAAAGCAGTAGCGGAGGCTGGACAATGTCGCTTGCCAGCAAAGTGCCGTGCCCTCTGAAGCAGTGGTTGCTTCGATGCTTCTTATGTAGAGCATTCAGAAATGACGTTGCAGATGAGATACAGTTGCTGGTTGTTGTAGCAGTGAAAATGCACGGAAAATCTGCAAAAGCAGTAGCGGAGGCTAGACAATGTTGCTTGCCAGCCAAGGGCCGTGCCCTCTGAAGCAGTGATCGCTTCGATGCTTCTTATGTGCAGCATTCAGAAATGACGTCGCAGATGACATACGGTAATCGAATGTAAGGCATTCCACGTTATCATTGTCACGAGGAACTCGGAAGAAGGCCAGTCGTTGACAGTTGCTGGTTGTTGTAGCGGTGAAAATCCGCGGAAAATCTGCAAAAGCAGTAGCGGAGGCTAGACAATGTTGCTTGCCAGCCAAGTGCCGTGCCCTCTGAAGCAGTGGTCGCTTCCATGCATCTTATGTACAGCATTCAGAAATGAAGTGGCAAATGACATAAGGTAATCGAATGTAAGGCATTTCACGGCATCATTGTCACGAGGAATCCGGAAGAAGGCCAGTCGTTGACAGTTGCTGGTTGTTGTAGCGGTGAAAATCCACGGAAAATCTGAAAAAGCAGTAGCGGAGGCTGGACAATGTTGCTTGCCAGCCAAGTGCCGTGCCCTCTGAAGCACTGGTGGCTTCGATGCTTTTTATGTACAGCATTCATAAATGACGTCGAAGATGACATACGGTAATCGAATGTAAGGCATTCCACGTTATCATTGTCACGAGAAACTCGGAAGAAGGCCAGTCGTTGACAGTTGCTGGTTGTTGTAGCGGTGAAAATCCACGGAAAATCTGCAAAAGCAGTAGCGGAGGCTAGACAATGTTGCTTGCCAGCCAAGGGCCGTGGCCTCTGAAGCAGTGATTGCTTCGATGCTTCTTATGTACAGCATTCAGAAATGACGTTGCAGATGAGATACAGTTGCTGGTTGTTGTAGCAGTGAAAATGCACGGAAAATCTGCAAAAGCAGTAGCGGAGGCTAGACAATGTTGCTTGCCAGCCAAGTGCCGTGCCCTCTGAAGCAGTGGTTGCTTCGATGCTTCTTATGTACATAATTGAGAATTGACGTCGCAGATGAAATACGGTAATCGAATGTAGGGCATTTCACGGTATCATTGTCACGAGGAACTCGGAAGAAGGTCACTCGTTGACCGTTGCTGGTTGTTGTAGCGGTGAAAATCCACGGCAAGATCTTCAAGAGCAGTAGCGGAGGATTGACAAGGTTGCTTGCCAGCCAAGTGCCGTGCCCTCTGAAGCAGTGGTCGCTTCCATGCTTCTTATGTACAGCATTCAGAAATGAAGTCGCAGATGACATAAGGTAATCGAATGTAAGGCATTTCGCGGCATCATTGTCTCGAGGAATTCGGAAGAAGGCCAGTCGTTTACAGTTGCTGGTTTTTGTAGCGGTGAAAATCCACGGAAAATCTGAAAAAGCAGTAGCGTAGGGAGGCTGGACAATGTTGCTTGCCAGCCAAGTGCCGTGCCCTCTGAAGCAGTGGTGGCTTCGATGCTTTTTATGTACAGCATTCATAAATGACGTCGAAGATGACATACGGTAATCGAATGTAAGGCATTCCACGTTATCATGGTCACGAGGAACTCGGAAGAAGGCCAGTCGTTGACAGTTGCTGGTGTTTGTAGCGGTGAAAATCCACGGAAAATCTGCAAAAGCAGTAGCGGAGGCTAGACAATGTTGCTTGCCAGCCAAGTGCCGTGCCTTCTGAAGCAGTGATCGCTTCGATGCTTCTTCTGTACAGCAATCAGAAATGACGTCGCAGATGACATACGGTAATCGATTGTAAAGCATTCCACGTTATCATTGCCTCGAGGAACTCGGAAGAAGGCCAGTCGTTGACAGTTTCTGGATGTTGTAGCGGTGAAAATCCACGGAAAATCTGTAAAAGCAGTAGCGGACACTAGACAATGTTGCTTGCCAGCCAAGTGCCGTGCCCTCTGAGGCAGTGATTGCTTCGATGCTTCTTATGTACAGCATTCAGAAATGACGTTGCAGATGAGATACAGTTGCTAGTTGTTGTAGCGGTGAAAATGCACGGAAAATCTGCAAAAGCAGTAGCGGAGGCTGGACAATGTTGCTTGCCAGCCAAGTGCCGTGTCCTCTGAAGCAGCGGTCGCTTCGATGCTTCTTATGTACAGCATTCAGAAATGAGGTCACAGATGACATACGGTAATCGAATGTAAGGCATTTCACGGTATCATTGCCACGAGGAACTCGGAAGAAGGCCAGTCGTTGACAGTTGCTGGTTGTTGTAGCGGTGAAAATCCACGGAAAATCTGCAAAAGCAGTAGCGGAGGCTAGACAATGTTGCTTGCCAGCCAAGGGCCGTGCCCTCTGAAGCAGTGATCGCTTCGATGCTTCTTATGTGCGTCATTCATTAATGACGTCGCAGATGACATATGGTAATCGAATGTAAGGCATTCACGTTAACATTGTCACGAGGAACTCGGAAGAAGGCCAGTCGTTGACAGTTGCTGGTTGTTGTAGCGGTGAAAATCCACGGAAAATCTGCAAAAGCAGTAGCGGAGGCTGGACAATGTTGCTTGCCAGCCAAGTGCCGTGCCCTCTGAAGCAGCGGTCGCTTCGATGCTTCTTATGTACAGCATTCAGAAATGAGGTCACAGATGACATACGGTAATCGAATGTAAGGCATTTCACGGTATCATTGCCACGAGGAACTCGGAAGAAGGCCAGTCGTTGACAGTTGCTGGTTGTTGTAGCGGTGAAAAATCCACAAAAATCTGCAAAAGCAGTAGCGGAGGCTAGACAATGTTGCTTGCCAGCCAAGGGCCGTGCCCTCTGAAGCAGTGATCGCTTCGATGCTTCTTATGTGCGTCATTCAGAAATGACGTCGCAGATGACATACGGTAATCGAATGTAAGGCATTCCAGGTTATCATTGTCACGAGGAACTCGGAAGAAGGCCAGTCGTTGACAGCTGCTGGTTGTTGTAGCGGTGAAAATCCACGGAAAATTTGCAAAAGCAGTAGCGGAGGCTGGACAATGTCGCTTGCCAGCAAAGTGCCGTGCCCTCTGAAGCAGTGGTTGCTTCGATGCTTCTTATGTAGAGCATTCAGAAATGACGTTGCAGATGAGATACAGTTGCTGGTTGTTGTAGCAGTGAAAATGCACGGAAAATCTGCAAAAGCAGTAGCGGAGGCTAGACAATGTTGCTTGCCAGCCAAGGGCCGTGCCCTCTGAAGCAGTGATCGCTTCGATGCTTCTTATGTGCAGCATTCAGAAATGACGTCGCAGATGACATACGGTAATCGAATGTAAGGCATTCCACGTTATCATTGTCACGAGGAACTCGGAAGAAGGCCAGTCGTTGACAGTTGCTGGTTGTTGTAGCGGTGAAAATCCGCGGAAAATCTGCAAAAGCAGTAGCGGAGGCTAGACAATGTTGCTTGCCAGCCAAGTGCCGTGCCCTCTGAAGCAGTGGTCGCTTCCATGCATCTTATGTACAGCATTCATAAATGACGTCGAAGATGACATACGGTAATCGAATGTAAGGCATTCCACGTTATCATTGTCACGAGGAACTCGGAAGAAGGCCAGTCGTTGACAGTTGCTGGTTGTTGTAGCGGTGAAAATCCACGGAAAATCTGCAAAAGCAGTAGCGGAGGCTAGACAATGTTGCTTGCCAGCCAAGGGCCGTGGCCTCTGAAGCAGTGATTGCTTCGATGCTTCTTATGTACAGCATTCAGAAATGACGTTGCAGATGAGATACAGTTGCTGGTTGTTGTAGCAGTGAAAATGCACGGAAAATCTGCAAAAGCAGTAGCGGAGGCTAGACAATGTTGCTTGCCAGCCAAGTGCCGTGCCCTCTGAAGCAGTGGTTGCTTCGATGCTTCTTATGTACATAATTGAGAATTGACGTCGCAGATGAAATACGGTAATCGAATGTAGGGCATTTCACGGTATCATTGTCACGAGGAACTCGGAAGAAGGTCACTCGTTGACCGTTGCTGGTTGTTGTAGCGGTGAAAATCCACGGCAAGATCTTCAAGAGCAGTAGCGGAGGATTGACAAGGTTGCTTGCCAGCCAAGTGCCGTGCCCTCTGAAGCAGTGGTCGCTTCCATGCTTCTTATGTACAGCATTCAGAAATGAAGTCGCAGATGACATAAGGTAATCGAATGTAAGGCATTTCGCGGCATCATTGTCTCGAGGAATTCGGAAGAAGGCCAGTCGTTTACAGTTGCTGGTTTTTGTAGCGGTGAAAATCCACGGAAAATCTGAAAAAGCAGTAGCGTAGGGAGGCTGGACAATGTTGCTTGCCAGCCAAGTGCCGTGCCCTCTGAAGCAGTGGTGGCTTCGATGCTTTTTATGTACAGCATTCATAAATGACGTCGAAGATGAAATACGGTAATCGAATGTAAGGCATTCCACGTTATCATGGTCACGAGGAACTCGGAAGAAGGCCAGTCGTTGACAGTTGCTGGTGTTTGTAGCGGTGAAAATCCACGGAAAATCTGCAAAAGCAGTAGCGGAGGCTAGACAATGTTGCTTGCCAGCCAAGTGCCGTGCCTTCTGAAGCAGTGATCGCTTCGATGCTTCTTCTGTACAGCAATCAGAAATGACGTCGCAGATGACATACGGTAATCGATTGTAAAGCATTCCACGTTATCATTGCCTCGAGGAACTCGGAAGAAGGCCAGTCGTTGACAGTTTCTGGATGTTGTAGCGGTGAAAATCCACGGAAAATCTGTAAAAGCAGTAGCGGACACTAGACAATGTTGCTTGCCAGCCAAGTGCCGTGCCCTCTGAGGCAGTGATTGCTTCGATGCTTCTTATGTACAGCATTCAGAAATGACGTTGCAGATGAGATACAGTTGCTGGTTGTTGTAGCGGTGAAAATGCACGGAAAATCTGCAAAAGCAGTAGCGGAGGCTGGACAATGTTGCTTGCCAGCCAAGTGCCGTGTCCTCTGAAGCAGCGGTCGCTTCGATGCTTCTTATGTACAGCATTCAGAAATGAGGTCACAGATGACATACGGTAATCGAATGTAAGGCATTTCACGGTATCATTGCCACGAGGAACTCGGAAGAAGGCCAGTCGTTGACAGTTGCTGGTTGTTGTAGCGGTGAAAATCCACGGAAAATCTGCAAAAGCAGTAGCGGAGGCTAGACAATGTTGCTTGCCAGCCAAGGGCCGTGCCCTCTGAAGCAGTGATCGCTTCGATGCTTCTTATGTGCGTCATTCATTAATGACGTCGCAGATGACATATGGTAATCGAATGTAAGGCATTCACGTTAACATTGTCACGAGGAACTCGGAAGAAGGCCAGTCGTTGACAGTTGCTGGTTGTTGTAGCGGTGAAAATCCACGGAAAATCTGCAAAAGCAGTAGCGGAGGCTGGACAATGTTGCTTGCCAGCCAAGTGCCGTGCCCTCTGAAGCAGCGGTCGCTTCGATGCTTCTTATGTACAGCATTCAGAAATGAGGTCACAGATGACATACGGTAATCGAATGTAAGGCATTTCACGGTATCATTGCCACGAGGAACTCGGAAGAAGGCCAGTCGTTGACAGTTGCTGGTTGTTGTAGCGGTGAAAAATCCACAAAAATCTGCAAAAGCATTAGCGGAGGCTAGACAATGTTGCTTGCCAGCCAAGGGCCGTGCCCTCTGAAGCAGTGATCGCTTCGATGCTTCTTATGTGCGTCATTCAGAAATGACGTCGCAGATGACATACGGTAATCGAATGTAAGGCATTCCAGGTTATCATTGTCACGAGGAACTCGGAAGAAGGCCAGTCGTTGACAGCTGCTGGTTGTTGTAGCGGTGAAAATCCACGGAAAATTTGCAAAAGCAGTAGCGGAGGCTGGACAATGTCGCTTGCCAGCAAAGTGCCGTGCCCTCTGAAGCAGTGGTTGCTTCGATGCTTCTTATGTAGAGCATTCAGAAATGACGTTGCAGATGAGATACAGTTGCTGGTTGTTGTAGCAGTGAAAATGCACGGAAAATCTGCAAAAGCAGTAGCGGAGGCTAGACAATGTTGCTTGCCAGCCAAGGGCCGTGCCCTCTGAAGCAGTGATCGCTTCGATGCTTCTTATGTGCAGCATTCAGAAATGACGTCGCAGATGACATACGGTAATCGAATGTAAGGCATTCCACGTTATCATTGTCACGAGGAACTCGGAAGAAGGCCAGTCGTTGACAGTTGCTGGTTGTTGTAGCGGTGAAAATCCGCGGAAAATCTGCAAAAGCAGTAGCGGAGGCTAGACAATGTTGCTTGCCAGCCAAGTGCCGTGCCCTCTGAAGCAGTGGTCGCTTCCATGCATCTTATGTACAGCATTCAGAAATGAAGTGGCAAATGACATAAGGTAATCGAATGTAAGGCATTTCACGGCATCATTGTCACGAGGAATCCGGAAGAAGGCCAGTCGTTGACAGTTGCTGGTTGTTGTAGCGGTGAAAATCCACGGAAAATCTGAAAAAGCAGTAGCGGAGGCTGGACAATTTTGCTTGCCAGCCAAGTGCCGTGCCCTCTGAAGCACTGGTGGCTTCGATGCTTTTTATGTACAGCATTCATAAATGACGTCGAAGATGACATACGGTAATCGAATGTAAGGCATTCCACGTTATCATTGTCACGAGGAACTCGGAAGAAGGCCAGTCGTTGACAGTTGCTGGTTGTTGTAGCGGTGAAAATCCACGGAAAATCTGCAAAAGCAGTAGCGGAGGCTAGACAATGTTGCTTGCCAGCCAAGGGCCGTGGCCTCTGAAGCAGTGATTGCTTCGATGCTTCTTATGTACAGCATTCAGAAATGACGTTGCAGATGAGATACAGTTGCTGGTTGTTGTAGCAGTGAAAATGCACGGAAAATCTGCAAAAGCAGTAGCGGAGGCTAGACAATGTTGCTTGCCAGCCAAGTGCCGTGCCCTCTGAAGCAGTGGTTGCTTCGATGCTTCTTATGTACATAATTGAGAATTGACGTCGCAGATGAAATACGGTAATCGAATGTAGGGCATTTCACGGTATCATTGTCACGAGGAACTCGGAAGAAGGTCACTCGTTGACCGTTGCTGGTTGTTGTAGCGGTGAAAATCCACGGCAAGATCTTCAAGAGCAGTAGCGGAGGATTGACAAGGTTGCTTGCCAGCCAAGTGCCGTGCCCTCTGAAGCAGTGGTCGCTTCCATGCTTCTTATGTACAGCATTCAGAAATGAAGTCGCAGATGACATAAGGTAATCGAATGTAAGGCATTTCACGGCATCATTGTCACGAGGAATTCGGAAGAAGGCCAGTCGTTTACAGTTGCTGGTTGTTGTAGCGGTGAAAATCCACGGAAAATCTGAAAAAGCAGTAGCGTAGGGAGGCTGGACAATGTTGCTTGCCAGCCAAGTGCCGTGCCCTCTGAAGCAGTGGTGGCTTCGATGCTTTTTATGTACAGCATTCATAAATGACGTCGAAGATGACATACGGTAATCGAATGTAAGGCATTCCACGTTATCATGGTCACGAGGAACTCGGAAGAAGGCCAGTCGTTGACAGTTGCTGGTGTTTGTAGCGGTGAAAATCCACGGAAAATCTGCAAAAGCAGTAGCGGAGGCTAGACAATGTTGCTTGCCAGCCAAGTGCCGTGCCTTCTGAAGCAGTGATCGCTTCGATGCTTCTTCTGTACAGCAATCAGAAATGACGTCGCAGATGACATACGGTAATCGATTGTAAAGCATTCCACGTTATCATTGCCTCGAGGAACTCGGAAGAAGGCCAGTCGTTGACAGTTTCTGGATGTTGTAGCGGTGAAAATCCACGGAAAATCTGTAAAAGCAGTAGCGGACACTAGACAATGTTGCTTGCCAGCCAAGTGCCGTGCCCTCTGAGGCAGTGATTGCTTCGATGCTTCTTATGTACAGCATTCAGAAATGAGGTCACAGATGACATACGGTAATCGAATGTAAGGCATTTCACGGTATCATTGCCACGAGGAACTCGGAAGAAGGCCAGTCGTTGACAGTTGCTGGTTGTTGTAGCGGTGAAAATCCACGCAAAATCTGCAAAAGCAGTAGCGGAGGCTAGACAATGTTGCTTGCCAGCCAAGGGCCGTGCCCTCTGAAGCAGTGATCGCTTCGATGCTTCTTATGTGCGTCATTCATTAATGACGTCGCAGATGACATACGGTAATCGAATGTAAGGCATTCCACGTTAACATTGTCACGAGGAACTCGGAAGAAGGCCAGTCGTTGACAGTTGCTGGTTGTTGTAGCGGTGAAAATCCACGGAAAATCTGTAAAAGCAGTAGCGGAGGCTAGACAATGTTGTTTGCCAGCCAAGGGCCTTGCCCTCTGAAGCAGTGATCGCTCCGATGCTTCTTATGTGCAGCATTCAGAAATGACGTCGCAGATGACATACGGTAATCGAATGTAAGGCATTCCACGTTATCATTGTCACGAGGAACTCGGAAGAAGGCCAGTCGTTGACAGTTTCTGGTTGTTGTAGCGGTGAAAATCCGCAGAAAATCTGTAAAAGCAGTAGCGGAGGCTAGAGAATGTTGCTTGCTAGCCAAGGGCCGTGCCCTCTGAAGCAGTGATCGCTTCGATGCTTCTTATGTGCAGCATTCAGAAATGACGTCGCAGATGACATACGGTAATCGAATGTAAGGCATTCCACGTTATCATTGTCACGAGGAACTCGGAAGAAGGCCAGTCGTTGACAGTTGCTGGTTGTTGTAGCGGTGAAAATCCACGGAATATCTGTAAAAGCAGTAGCGGAGGCTAGGCAATGTTGCTTGCCAGCCAAGTGCCGTGCCCTCTGAAGCAGTGGTTGCTTCGATGCTTCTTATGTACATCATTGAGAATTGACGTCGCAGATGAAATACGGTAATCGAATGTAGGGCATTTCACGGTATCATTGTCACGAGGAACTCGGAAGAAGGTCACTCGTTGACCGTTGCTGGTTGTTGTAGCGGTGAAAATCCACGGCAAGATCTTCAAGAGCAGTAGCGGAGGATAGACAAGGTTGCTTGCCAGCCAAGTGCCGTGCCCTCTGAAGCAGTGGTCGCTTCCATGCTTCTTATGTACAGCATTCAGAAATGAAGTCGCAGATGACATAAGGTAATCGAATGTAAGGCAATTCACGGCATCATTGTCACGAGGAATTCGGAAGAAGGCCAGTCGTTTACAGTTGCTGGTTGTTGTAGCGGTGAAAATCCACGGAAAATCTGAAAAAGCAGTAGCGTAGGGAGGCTGGACAATGTTGCTTGCCAGCCAAGTGCCGTGCCCTCTGAAGCAGTGGTGGCTTCGATGCTTTTTATGTACAGCATTCATAAATGACGTCGAAGATGACATACGGTAATCGAATGTAAGGCATTCCACGTTATCATGGTCACGAGGAACTCGGAAGAAGGCCAGTCGTTGACAGTTGCTGGTGTTTGTAGCGGTGAAAATCCACGGAAAATCTGCAAAAGCAGTAGCGGAGGCTAGACAATGTTGCTTGCCAGCCAAGTGCCGTGCCTTCTGAAGCAGTGATCGCTTCGATGCTTCTTCTGTACAGCAATCAGAAATGACGTCGCAGATGACATAAGGTAATCGAGCGTAAGGTATTACACGTTATCATTGTCACGAGCCACTCGGAAGAAAGCCAGTCGTTTACCGTTGCTGGTTGTTGTAGCGGTGAAAATCCGCAGAAAATCTGTAAAAGCAGTAGCGGAGGCTAGAGAATGTTGCTTGCTAGCCAAGGGCCGTGCCCTCTGAAGCAGTGATCGCTTCGATGCTTCTTATGTGCAGCATTCAGAAATGACGTCGCAGATGACATACGGTAATCGAATGTAAGGCATTCCACGTTATCATTGTCACGAGGAACTCGGAAGAAGGCCAGTCGTTGACAGTTGCTGGTTGTTGTAGCGGTGAAAATCCACGGAATATCTGTAAAAGCAGTAGCGGAGGCTAGACAATGTTGCTTGCCAGCCAAGGGCCGTGCCCTCTGAAGCAGTGATCGCTTCGATGCTTCTCATGTGCAGCATTCAGAAATGACGTCGCAGATGACATACGGTAATCGAATGTAAGGCATTCCACGTTATCATTGTCACGAGGAACTCGGAAGAAGGCCAGTCGTTGACAGTTGCTGGTTGTTGTAGCGGTGAAAATCCACGGAAAATCTGCAAAAGCAGTAGCGGAGGGTAGGCAATGTTGCTTGCCAGCCAAGGGCCGTGCCCTCTGAAGCAGTGATCGCTTCGATGCTTCTTAGGTGCAGCATTCAGAAATGACGTCGCAGATGACATACGGTAATCGAATGTAAGGCATTCCACGTTATCATTGTCACGAGGAACTCGGAAGAAGGCCAGTCGTTGACAGTTGCTGGTTTTTGTAGCGGTGAAAATCCACGGAAAATCTGAAAAAGCAGTAGCGGAGGCTGGACAATGTTGCTTGCCAGCCAAGTGCCGTGCCCTCTGAAGCACTGGTGGCTTCGATGCTTTTTATGTACAGCATTCATAAATGACGTCGAAGATGACATACGGTAATCGAATGTAAGGCATTCCACGTTATCATTGTCACGAGGAACTCGGAAGAAGGCCAGTCGTTGACAGTTGCTGGTTGTTGTAGCGGTGAAAATCCACGGAAAATCTGCAAAAGCAGTAGCGGAGGCTAGACAATGTTGCTTGCCAGCCAAGGGCCGTGGCCTCTGAAGCAGTGATTGCTTCGATGCTTCTTATGTACAGCATTCAGAAATGACGTTGCAGATGAGATACAGTTGCTGGTTGTTGTAGCAGTGAAAATGCACGGAAAATCTGCAAAAGCAGTAGCGGAGGCTAGACAATGTTGCTTGCCAGCCAAGTGCCGTGCCCTCTGAAGCAGTGGTTGCTTCGATGCTTCTTATGTACATCATTGAGAATTGACGTCGCAGATGAAATACGGTAATCGAATGTAGGGCATTTCACGGTATCATTGTCACGAGGAACTCGGAAGAAGGTCACTCGTTGACCGTTGCTGGTTGTTGTAGCGGTGAAAATCCACGGCAAGATCTTCAAGAGCAGTAGCGGAGGATAGACAAGGTTGCTTGCCAGCCAAGTGCCGTGCCCTCTGAAGCAGTGGTCGCTTCCATGCTTCTTATGTACAGCATTCAGAAATGAAGTCGCAGATGACATAAGGTAATCGAATGTAAGGCAATTCACGGCATCATTGTCACGAGGAATTCGGAAGAAGGCCAGTCGTTTACAGTTGCTGGTTGTTGTAGCGGTGAAAATCCACGGAAAATCTGAAAAAGCAGTAGCGTAGGGAGGCTGGACAATGTTGCTTGCCAGCCAAGTGCCGTGCCCTCTGAAGCAGTGGTGGCTTCGATGCTTTTTATGTACAGCATTCATAAATGACGTCGAAGATGACATACGGTAATCGAATGTAAGGCATTCCACGTTATCATGGTCACGAGGAACTCGGAAGAAGGCCAGTCGTTGACAGTTGCTGGTGTTTGTAGCGGTGAAAATCCACGGAAAATCTGCAAAAGCAGTAGCGGAGGCTAGACAATGTTGCTTGCCAGCCAAGTGCCGTGCCTTCTGAAGCAGTGATCGCTTCGATGCTTCTTCTGTACAGCAATCAGAAATGACGTCGCAGATGACATACGGTAATCGATTGTAAAGCATTCCACGTTATCATTGCCTCGAGGAACTCGGAAGAAGGCCAGTCGTTGACAGTTTCTGGATGTTGTAGCGGTGAAAATCCACGGAAAATCTGTAAAAGCAATAGCGGACACTAGACAATGTTGCTTGCCAGCCAAGTGCCGTGCCCTCTGAGGCAGTGATTGCTTCGATGCTTCTTATGTACAGCATTCAGAAATGACGTTGCAGATGAGATACAGTTGCTGGTTGTTGTAGCGGTGAAAATGCACGGAAAATCTGCAAAAGCAGTAGCGGAGGCTGGACAATGTTGCTTGCCAGCCAAGTGCCGTGTCCTCTGAAGCAGCGGTCGCTTCGATGCTTCTTATGTACAGCATTCAGAAATGAGGTCACAGATGACATACGGTAATCGAATGTAAGGCATTTCACGGTATCATTGCCACGAGGAACTCGGAAGAAGGCCAGTCGTTGACAGTTGCTGGTTGTTGTAGCGGTGAAAATCCACGGAAAATCTGCAAAAGCAGTAGCGGAGGCTAGACAATGTTCCTTGCCAGCCAAGGGCCGTGCCCTCTGAAGCAGTGATCGCTTCGATGCTTCTTATGTGCGTCATTCATTAATGACGTCGCAGATGACATACGCTAATCGAATGTAAGGCATTCCACGTTAACATTGTCACGAGGAACTCGGAAGAAGGCCAGTCGTTGACAGTTGCTGGTTGTTGTAGCGGTGAAAATCCACGGAAAATCTGTAAAAGCAGTAGCGGAGGCTAGACAATGTTGCTTGCCAGCCAAGGGCCTTGCCCTCTGAAGCAGTGATCGCTTCGATGCTTCTTATGTGCAGCATTCAGAAATGACGTCGCAGATGACATACGGTAATCGAATGTAAGGCATTCCACGTTATCATTGTCACGAGGAACTCGGAAGAAGGCCAGTCGTTGACAGTTTCTGGTTGTTGTAGCGGTGAAAATCCGCAGAAAATCTGTAAAAGCAGTAGCGGAGGCTAGAGAATGTTGCTTGCTAGCCAAGGGCCGTGCCCTCTGAAGCAGTGATCGCTTCGATGCTTCTAATGTGCAGCATTCAGAAATGACGTCGCAGATGACATACGGTAATCGAATGTAAGGCATTCCACGTTATCATTGTCACGAGGAACTCGGAAGAAGGCCAGTCGTTGACAGTTGCTGGTTGTTGTAGCGGTGAAAATCCACGGAATATCTGTAAAAGCAGTAGCGGAGGCTAGACAATGTTGCTTGCCAGCCAAGGGCCGTGCCCTCTGAAGCAGTGATCGCTTCGATGCTTCTCATGTGCAGCATTCAGAAATGACGTCGCAGATGACACACGGTAATCGAATGTAAGGCATTCCACGTTATCATTGTCACGAGGAACTCGGAAGAAGGCCAGTCGTTGACAGTTGCTGGTTGTTGTAGCGGTGAAAATCCACGGAAAATCTGCAAAAGCAGTAGCGGAGGGTAGGCAATGTTGCTTGCCAGCCAAGGGCCGTGCCCTCTGAAGCAGTGATCGCTTCGATGCTTCTTAGGTGCAGCATTCAGAAATGACGTCGCAGATGACATACGGTAATCGAATGTAAGGCATTCCACGTTATCATTGTCACGAGGAACTCGGAAGAAGGCCAGTCGTTGACAGTTGCTGGTTTTTGTAGCAGTGAAAATCCACGGAAAATCTGTAAAAGCAGTAGCGGAGGCTAGACAATGTTGCTTGCCAGCCAAGGGCCGTGCCCTCTGAAGCAGTGATCGCTTCGATGCTTCTTATGTGCAGCATTCAGAAATGACGTCGCAGATGACATACGGTAATCGAATGTAAGGCATTCCACGTTATCATTGTCACGAGGAACTCGGAAGAAGGCCAGTCGTTGACAGTTGCTGGTTGTTGTAGCGGTGAAAATCCACGGAAAATCTGTAAAAGCAGTAGCGGAGGCTAGACAATGTTGCTTGCCAACCAAGGGCCGTGCCCTCTGAAGCAGTGATCGCTTCGATGCTTCTTATGTGCAGCATTCAGAAATGACGTCGCAGATGACATACGGTAATCGAATGTAAGGCATTCCACGTTATCAGTGTCACGAGGAACTCGGAAGAAGGCCAGTTGCTGACAGTTGCTGGTTGCTGTAGCGGTGAAAATCCACAGAAAATCTGTAAAAGCAGTAGCGGAGGCTAGACAATGTTGCTTGCCAGCAAGGGCCGTGCCCTCTGAAGCAGTGATCGCTTCGATGCTTCTTATGTGCAGCATTCAGAAATGACGTCGCAGATGACATACGGTAATCGAATGTAAGGCATTCCACGTTATCATTGTCACGAGGAACTCGGAAGAAGGCCAGTCGTTGACAGTTGCTGGTTGTTGCAGCGGTGAAAATCCACGTAAAATCTGTAAAAGCAGTAGCGGAGGCTAGACAATGTTGCTTGCCAGCCAAGGGCCTTGCCCTCTGAAGGAGTGATCGCTTCGATGCTTCTTATGTGCAGCATTCAGAAATGACGTCGCAGATGACATACGGTAGTCGAATGTAAGGCATTCCACGTTATCATTGTCACGAGGAACTCGAAAGAAGGCCAGTCGTTTACAGTTGCTGGTTGTTGTAGCGGTGAAAATCCACGGAAAATCTGCAAAAGCAGTAGCGGAGGCTAGACAATGTTGCTTGCCAGCCAAGGGCCGTGCCCTCTGAAGCAGTGATCGCTTCGATGCTTCTTATGTGCGTCATTCAGAAATGACGTCGCAGATGACATACGGTAATCGAATGTAAGGCATTCCACGTTATCAATGTCACGAGGAACTCGGAAGAAGGCCAGTCGTTGACAATTGCTGGTTGTTGCAGCGGTGAAAATCCACGGAAAATCTGTAAAAGCAGTAGCGGAGGCTAGACAATGTTGCTTGCCAGCCAAGGGCCTTGCCCTCTGAAGCAGTGATCGCTTCGATGCTTCTTATGTGCAGCATTCAAAAATGACGTCGCAGATGACATACGGTAATCGAATGTAAGGCATTCCACGTTATCATTGTCACGAGGAACTCGAAAGAAGGCCAGTCGTTGACAGTTGCTGGTTGTTGTAGCGGTGAAAATCCACGGAAAATCTGCAAAAGCAGTAGCGGAGGCTAGACAATGTTGCTTGCCAGCCAAGTGCCGTGCCCTCTGAGGCAGTGATTGCTTCGATGCTTCTTATGTACAGCATTCAGAAATGACGTTGCAGATGAGATACAGTTGCTGGTTGTTGTAGCGGTGAAAATGCACGGAAAATCTGTAAAAGCAGTAGCGGAGGCTGGACAATGTTGCTTGCCAGCCAAGTGCCGTGTCCTCTGAAGCAGCGGTCGCTTCGATGCTTCTTATGTACAGCATTCAGAAATGAGGTCACAGATGACATACGGTAATCGAATGTAAGGCATTTCACGGTATCATTGCCACGAGGAACTCGGAAGAAGGCCAGTCGTTGACAGTTGCTGGTTGTTGTAGCGGTGAAAATCCACGGAAAATCTGAAAAAGCAGTAGCGGAGGCTGGACAATGTTGCTTGCCAGCCAAGTGCCGTGCCCTCTGAAGCACTGGTGGCTTCGATGCTTTTTATGTACAGCATTCATAAATGACGTCGAAGATGACATACGGTAATCGAATGTAAGGCATTCCACGTTATCATTGTCACGAGGAACTCGGAAGAAGGCCAGTCGTTGACAGTTGCTGGTTGTTGTAGCGGTGAAAATCCACGAAAAATCTGCAAAAGCAGTAGCGGAGGCTAGACAATGTTGCTTGCCAGCCAAGGGCCGTGGCCTCTGAAGCAGTGATTGCTTCGATGCTTCTTATGTACAGCATTCAGAAATGACGTTGCAGATGAGATACAGTTGCTGGTTGTTGTAGTAGTGAAAATGCACGGAAAATCTGCAAAAGCAGTAGCGGAGGCTAGACAATGTTGCTTGCCAGCCAAGTGCCGTGCCCTCTGAAGCAGTGGTTGCTTCGATGATTCTTATGTACATCATTGAGAATTGACGTCGCAGATGAAATACGGTAATCGAATGTAGGGCATTTCACGGTATCATTGTCACGAGGAACTCGGAAGAAGGTCACTCGTTGACCGTTGCTGGTTGTTGTAGCGGTGAAAATCCACGGCAAGATCTTCAAGAGCAGTAGCGGAGGATAGACAAGGTTGCTTGCCAGCCAAGTGCCGTGCCCTCTGAAGCAGTGGTCGCTTCCATGCTTCTTATGTACAGCATTCAGAAATGAAGTCGCAGATGACATAAGGTAATCGAATGTAAGGCATTTCACGGCATCATTGTCACGAGGAATTCGGAAAAAGGCCAGTCGTTGACAGTTGCTGGTTGTTGTAGCGGTGAAAATCCACGGAAAATCTGAAAAAGCAGTAGCGTAGGGAGGCTGGACAATGTTGCTTGCCAGCCAAGTGCCGTGCCCTCTGAAGCAGTGGTGGCTTCGATGCTTTTTATGTACAGCATTCATAAATGACGTCGAAGATGACATACGGTAATCGAATGTAAGGCATTCCACGTTATCATTGTCACGAGGAACTCGGAAGAAGGCCAGTCGTTGACAGTTGCTGGTGTTTGTAGCGGTGAAAATCCACGGAAAATCTGCAAAAGCAGTAGCGGAGGCTAGACAATGTTGCTTGCCAGCCAAGTGCCGTGCCTTCTGAAGCAGTGATCGCTTCGATGCTTCTTCTGTACAGCAATCAGAAATGACGTCGCAGATGACATACCGTAATCGATTGTAAAGCATTCCACGTTATCATTGCCACGAGGAACTCGGAAGAAGGCCAGTCGTTGAAAGTTTCTGGTTGTTGTAGCGGTGAAAATCCACGGAAAATCTGTAAAAGCAGTAGCGGACACTAGACAATGTTGCTTGCCAGCCAAGTGCCGTGCCCTCTGAGGCAGTGATTGCTTCGATGCTTCTTATGTACAGCATTCAGAAATGACGTTGCAGATGAGATACAGTTGCTGGTTGTTGTATCGGTGAAAATGCACGGAAAATCTGCAAAAGCAGTAGCGGAGGCTGGACAATGTTGCTTGCCAGCCAAGGGCCGTGCCCTCTGAAGCAGTGATCGCTTCGATGCTTCTTATGTGCGTCATTCATTAATGACGTCGCAGATGACATACGGTAATGGAATGTAAGGCATTCCACGATAACATTGTCACGAGGAACTCGGAAGAAGGCCAGTCGTTGACAGTTGCTGGTTGTTGTAGCGGTGAAAATCCACGGAAAATCTGTAAAAGCAGTAGCGGAGGCTAGACAATGTTGCTTGCCAGCCAAGGGCCTTGCCCTCTGAAGCAGTGATCGCTTCGATGCTTCTTATGTGCAGCATTCAGAAATGAAGTCGCAGATGACATACGGTAATCGAATGTAAGGCATTCCACGTTATCATTGTCACGAGGAACTCGGAAGAAGGCCAGTCGTTGACAGTTGCTGGTTGTTGTAGCGGTGAAAATCCACAGAAAATCTGTAAAAGCAGTAGCGGAGGCTAGAGAATGTTGCTTGCCAGCCAAGGGCCGTGCCCTCTGAAGCAGTGATCGCTTCGATGCTTCTTATGTGCAGCATTCAGAAATGACGTCGCAGATGACATACGGTAATCGAATGTAAGGCATTCCACGTTATCATTGTCACGAGGAACTCGGAAGAAGGCCAGTCGTTGACAGTTGCTGGTTGTTGTAGCGGTGAAAATCCACGGAATATCTGTAAAAGCAGTAGCGGAGGCTAGACAATGTTGCTTGCCAGCCAAGGGCCGTGCCCTCTGAAGCAGTGATCGCTTCGATGCTTCTCATGTGCAGCATTCAGAAATGACGTCGCAGATGACATGCGGTAATCGAATGTAAGGCATTCCACGTTATCATTGTCACGAGGAACTCGGAAGAAGGCCAGTCGTTGACAGTTGCTGGTTGTTGTAGCGGTGAAAATCCACGGAAAATCTGCAAAAGCAGTAGCGGAGGGTAGGCAATGTTGCTTGCCAGCCAAGGGCCGTGCCCTCTGAAGCAGTGATCGCTTCGATGCTTCTTAGGTGCAGCATTCAGAAATGACGTCGCAGATGACATACGGTAATCGAATGTAAAGCATTCCACGTTATCATTGTCACGAGGAACTCGGAAGAAGGCCAGTCGTTGACAGTTGCTGGTTTTTGTAGCAGTGAAAATCCACGGAAAATCTGTAAAAGCAGTAGCGGAGGCTAGACAATGTTGCTTGCCAGCCAAGGGCCGTGCCCTCTGAAGCAGTGATCGCTTCGATGCTTCTTATGTGCAGCATTCAGAAATGACGTCGCAGATGACATACGGTAATCGAATGTAAGGCATTCCACGTTATCATTGTCACGAGGAACTCGGAAGGAGGCCAGTCGTTGACAGTTGCTGGTTGTTGTAGCGGTGAAAATCCACGGAAAATCTGTAAAAGCAGTAGCGGAGGCTAGACAATGTTGCTTGCCAGCCAAGGGCCGTGCCCTCTGAAGCAGTGATCGCTTCGATGCTTCTTATGTGCAGCATTCAGAAATGACGTCGCAGATGACATACGGTAATCGAATGTAAGGCATTCCACGTTATCATTGTCACGAGGAACTCGGAAGAAGGCCAGTCGTTGACAGTTGCTGGTTGTTGTAGCGGTGAAAATCCACGGAAAATCTGTAAAAGCAGTAGCGGAGGCTAGACAATGTTGCTTGCCAGCCTAGGGCCGTGCCCTCTGAAGCAGTGATCGCTTCGATGCTTCTTATGTGCAGCATTCAGAAATGACGTCGCAGATGACATACGGTAATCGAATGTAAGGCATTCCACGTTATCAGTGTCACGAGGAACTCGGAAGAAGGCCAGTCGTTGACAGTTGCTGGTTGTTGTAGCGGTGAAAATCCACGGAAAATCTGTAAAAGCAGTAGCGGACACTAGACAATGTTGCTTGCCAGCCAAGTGCCGTGCCCTCTGAGGCAGTGATTGCTTCGATGCTTCTTGTGTACAGCATTCAGAAATGACGTTGCAGATGAGATACAGTTGCTGGTTGTTGTAGCGGTGAAAATGCACGGAAAATCTGCAAAAGCAGTAGCGGAGGCTGGACAATGTTGCTTGCCAGCCAAGTGCCGTGTCCTCTGAAGCAGCGGTCGCTTCGATGCTTCTTATGTACAGCATTCAGAAATGAGGTCACAGATGACATACGGTAATCGAATGTAAGGCATTTCACGGTATCATTGTCACGAGGAACTAGGATGAAGGTCACTCGTTGACCGTTGCTGGTTGTTGTAGCGGTGAAAATCCACGGCAAGATCTTCAAGAGCAGTAGCGGAGGATAGACAAGGTTGCTTGCCAGCCAAGTGCCGTGCCCTCTGAAGCAGTGGTCGCTTCCATGCTTCTTATGTACAGCATTCAGAAATGAAGTCGCAGATGACATAAGGTAATCGAATGTAAGGCATTTCACGGCATCATTGTCACGAGGAATTCGGAAAAAGGCCAGTCGTTGACAGTTGCTGGTTGTTTTAGCGGTGAAAATCCACGGAAAATCTGAAAAAGCAGTAGCGTAGGGAGGCTGGACAATGTTGCTTGCCAGCCAAGTGCCGTGCCCTCTGAAGCAGTGGTGGCTTCGATGCTTTTTATGTACAGCATTCATAAATGACGTCGAAGATGACATACGGTAATCGAATGTAAGGCATTCCACGTTATCATTGTCACGAGGAACTCGGAAGAAGGCCAGTCGTTGACAGTTGCTGGTGTTTGTAGCGGTGAAAATCCACGCAAAATCTGCAAAAGCAGTAGCGGAGGCTAGACAATGTTGGTTGCCAGCCAAGTGCCGTGCCTTCTGAAGCAGTGATCGCTTCGATGCTTCTTCTGTACAGCAATCAGAAATGACGTCGCAGATGACATACGGTAATCGATTGTAAAGCATTCCACGTTATCATTGCCTCGAGGAACTCGGAAGAAGGCCAGTCGTTGACAGTTTCTGGTTTTTGTAGCGGTGAAAATCCACGGAAAATCTGTAAAAGCAGTAGCGGACACTAGACAATGTTGCTTGCCAGCCAAGTGCCGTGCCCTCTGAGGCAGTGATTGCTTCGATGCTTCTTATGTACAGCATTCAGAAATGACGTTGCAGATGAGATACAGTTGCTGGTTGTTGTAGCGGTGAAAATGCACGGAAAATCTGCAAAAGCAGTAGCGGAGGCTGGACAATGTTGCTTGCCAGCCAAGTGCCGTGTCCTCTGAAGCAGCGGTCGCTTCGATGCTTCTTATGTACAGCATTCAGAAATGAGGTCACAGATGACATACGGTAATCGAATGTAAGGCATTTCACGGTATCATTGCCACGAGGAACTCGGAAGAAGGCCAGTCGTTGACAGTTGCTGGTTGTTGTAGCGGTGAAAATCCACGGAAAATCTGCAAAAGCAGTAGCGGAGGCTAGACAATGTTGCTTGCCAGCCAAGGGCCGTGCCCTCTGAAGCAGTGATCGCTTCGATGCTTCTTATGTGCGTCATTCATTAATGACGTCGCAGATGACATACGGTAATCGAATGTAAGGCATTCCACGTTAACATTGTCACGAGGAACTCGGAAGAAGGCCAGTCGTTGACAGTTGCTGGTTGTTGTAGCGGTGAAAATCCACGGAAAATCTGTAAAAGCAGTAGCGGAGGCTAGACAATGTTGCTTGCCAGCCAAGGGCCTTGCCCTCTGAAGCAGTGATCGCTTCGATGCTTCTTATGTGCAGCATTCAGAAATGACGTCGCAGATGACATACGGTAATCGAATGTAAGGCATTCCACGTTATCATTGTCACGAGGGACTCGGAAGAAGGCCAGTCGTTGACAGTTGCTGGTTGTTGTAGCGGTGAAAATCCACAGAAAATCTGTAAAAGCAGTAGCGGAGGCTAGAGAATGTTGCTTGCCAGCCAAGGGCCGTGCCCTCTGAAGCAGTGATCGCTTCGATGCTTCTTATGTGCAGCATTCAGAAATGACGTCGCAGATGACATACGGTATTCTAATGTAAGGCATTCCACGTTATCATTGTCACGAGGAACTCGGAAGAAGGCCAGTCGTTGACAGTTGCTGGTTGTTGTAGCGGTGAAAATCCACGGAATATCTGTAAAAGCAGTAGCGGAGGCTAGACAATGTTGCTTGCCAGCCAGGGGCCGTGCCCTCTGAAGCAGTGATCGCTTTGATGCTTCTCATGTGCAGCATTCAGAAATGACGTCGCAGATGACATACGGTAATCGAATGTAAGGCATTCCACGTTATCATTGTCACGAGGAACTCGGAAGAAGGCCAGTCGTTGACAGTTGCTGGTTGTTGTAGCGGTGAAAATCCACGGAAAATCTGTAAAAGCAGTAGCGGAGGCTAGACAATGTTGCTTGCCAGCCAAGGGCCGTGCCCTCTGAAGCAGTGATCGCTTCGATGCTTCTTATGTGCAGCATTCAGAAATGACGTCGCAGATGACATACGGTAATCGAATGTAAGGCATTCCACGTTATTAGTGTCACGAGGAACTCGGAAGAAGGCCAGTCGTTGACAGTTTCTGGTTGTTGTAGCGGTGAAAATCCACGGAAAATCTGCAAAAGCAGTAGCGGAGGGTAGGCAATGTTGCTTGCCAGCCAAGGGCCGTGCCCTCTGAAGCAGTGATCGCTTCGATGCTTCTTAGGTGCAGCATTCAGAAATGACGTCGCAGATGACATACGGTAATCGAATGTAAGGCATTCCACGTTATCATTGTCACGAGGAACTCGGAAGAAGGCCAGTCGTTGACAGTTGCTGGTTTTTGTAGCAGTGAAAATCCACGGAAAATCTGTAAAAGCAGTAGCGGAGGCTAGACAATGTTGCTTGCCAGCCAAGGGCCGTGCCCTCTGAAGCAGTGATCGCTTCGATGCTTCTTATGTGCAGCATTCAGAAATGACGTCGCAGATGACATACGGTAATCGAATGTAAGGCATTCCACGTTATCATTGTCACGAGGAACTCGGAAGAAGGCCAGTCGTTGACAGTTGCTGGTTGTTGTAGCGGTGAAAATCCACGGAAAATCTGTAAAAGCAGTAGCGGAGGCTAGACAATGTTGCTTGCCAGCCAAGGGCCGTGCCCTCTGAAGCAGTGATCGCTTCGATGCTTCTTATGTGCAGCATTCAGAAATGACGTCGCAGATGACATACGGTAACCGAATGTAAGGCATTCCACGTTATCAGTGTCACGAGGAACTCGGAAGAAGGCCAGTCGTTGACAGTTGCTGGTTGTTGTAGCGGTGAAAATCCACGGAAAATCTGTAAAAGCAGTAGCGGAGGCTGGACAATGTTGCTTGCCAGCAAGGGCCGTGCCCTCTGAAGCAGTGATCGCTTCGATGCTTCTTATGTGCAGCATTCAGAAATGACGTCGCAGATGACATACGGTAGTCGAATGTAAGGCATTCCACGTTATCATTGTCACGAGGAACTCGAAAGAAGGCCAGTCGTTTACAGTTGCTGGTTGTTGTAGCGGTGAAAATCCACGGAAAATCTGCAAAAGCAGTAGCGGAGGCTAGACAATGTTGCTTGCCAGCCAAGGGCCGTGCCCTCTGAAGCAGTGATCGCTTCGATGCTTCTTATGTGCGTCATTCAGAAATGACGTCGCAGATACATACGGTAATGGAATGTAAGGCATTCCACGTTATCAATGTCACGAGGAACTCGGAAGAAGGCCAGTCGTTGACAGTTTCTGGTTGTTGTAGCGGTGAAAATCCACGGAAAATCTGCAAAAGCAGTAGTGGATGCTTAGACATGTTGCTTGCTAGCCAAGTGCCTTCCCCTCTGAAGCAGTGGTCGCTTCGATGCTTCTTATGTACAGCAATCAGAAATGACGTCGCAGATGACGTACGGTAATCGATTGTAAAGCATTCCACGTTATCATTGCCTCGAGGAACTCAGAAGAAGGCCAGTCGTTGACAGTTTCTGGTTGTTATAGCGGTGAAAATCCACGGAAAATCTGTAAAAGCAGTAGCGGAGACTAGACAATGTTGCTTGCCAGCCAAGTGCCGTGCGCTCTTAAGCAGTGGTCGCTTCGATAATTCTTATGTACAGCATTCAGAAATCACGTCGCAGATGACATACGGTAATCGAATCTAAGGCATTTCACGGTATCATTGTCACGAGGAATTCGGAAGAAAGCCAGTCGTTGACAGTTGTTGGTTGTTATAGCGGTGAAAATACAAGGAAAGTCTGCAAAAGTATTAGCGGAGGATAGACAATGTTGCTTGCCAGCCAAGTGCCGTGCCCTCTGAAGCAGTGATTGCTTCGATGCTTCTTATGTACAGCATTCAGAAATGACGTTGCAGATGAGATACAGTTGCTGGTTGTTGTAGCGGTGAAAATGCACGGAAAATCTGCAAAAGCAGTAGCGGAGGCTAGACAATGTTGCTTGCCAGCCAAGTGCCGTGCCCTCTGAAGCAGTGGTTGCTTCGATGCTTCTTATGTACATCATTGAGAATTGACGTCGCAGATGAGATACGGTAATCGAATGTAGGGCATTCACGGTATCATTGTCACGAGGAACTCGGAAGAAGGCCACTCGTTGACCGTTGCTGGTTGTTGTAGCGGTGAAAATCCACGGCAAGATCTTCAAGAGCAGTAGCGGAAGATAGACAATGTTGCTTGCCAGCCAAGTCCCGTGCCCTCAGAAGCAGTGATCGCTGCGATGCTCCTTATGTACAGCAATCAGAGATGACGTCGCAAATGACATAAGGTAATCGAGCGTAAGGCATTCCACGTTACCATTGTCACGAGGCACTAGGAAGAAGGCCAGTCGTTGACGGTTGCTGGTTTTTGTAGCAGTGAAAATCCGCGTCAAAATCTGCAAAAGCAGTAGTGGATGCTTAGACATGTTGCTTGCTAGCCAAGTGCCTTCCCCTCTGAAGCAGCGGTCGCTGCGATGCTCCTTATGTACAGCATTCAGAAATGATGTCGCAGATGACATACGGTAATCGTATGTAAGGCATTTCACGGTATCGTTGCCACGATGAACTCGGAAGAAGGCCAGTCGTTGATAGTTGCTGGTTGTTGTAGCGGTGAAAATCCACGGAAAATCTGCAAAAGCAGTAGCGGAGGCTAGACAATGTTGCTTGCCAGCCAAGTGCCGTGCCCTCTGAAGCAGTGGTTGCTTCGATGCTTCTTATGTACAGCATTCAGAAATGACGTTGCAGATGAGATACAGTTGCTGGTTGTTGTAGCGGTGAAAATGCACGGAAAATCTGCAAAAGCAGTAGCGGAGGCTGGACAATGTTGCTTGCCAGCCAAGTGCCGTGCCCTCTGAAGCAGCGGTCGCTTCGATGCTTCTTATGTACAGCATTAAGAAATGAGGTCACAGATGACATACGGTAATCGAATGTAAGGCATTTCACGGTATCATTGCCTCGAGGAACTCGGAAGAAGGCCAGTCGTTGACAGTTTCTGGTTGTTGTAGCGGTGAAAATCCACGGAAAATCTGCAAAATCAGTAGCGGAGGCTAGACAATATTGCTTGCCAGCCAAGTGCCGTGCCCTCTGAAGCAGTGGTTGCTTCGATGCTTCTTATGTACAGCATTCAGAAATGACGTTGCAGATGAGATACAGTTGCTGGTTGTTGTAGCGGTGAAAATGCACGGAAAATCTGCAAAAGCAGTAGCGGAGGCTGGACAATGTTGCTTGCCAGCCAAGTGCCGTGCCCTCTGAAGCAGCGGTCGCTTCGATGCTTCTTATGTACAGCATTCAGAAATGAGGTCACATATGACATACGGTAATCGAATGTAAGGCATTTCACGGTATCATTGCCTCGAGGAACTCGGAAGAAGGCCAGTGGTTGACAGTTTCTGGTTGTTGTAGCGGTGAAAATCCACGGAAAATCTGCAAAAGCAGTAGCGGAGGCTAGACAATGTTGCTTGCCAGCCAAGTGCCGTGCCCTCTGAAGCAGTGGTTGCTTCGATGCTTCTTATGTACAGCATTCAGAAATGACGTTGCAGATGAGATACAGTTGCTGGTTGTTGTAGCGGTGAAAATGCACGGAAAATCTGCAAAAGCAGTAGCGGAGGCTGGACAATGTTGCTTGCCAGCCAAGGGCCGTGCCCTCTGAAGCAGTGATCGCTTCGATGCTTCTTATGTGCGTCATTCAGAAATGACGTCGCAGATGACATACGGTAATCGAATGTAAGGCATTCCAGGTTATCATTGTCACGAGAAACTCGGAAGAAGGCCAGTCGTTGACAGCTGCTGGTTGTTGTAGCGGTGAAAATCCACGGAAAATCTGCAAAAGCAGTAGCGGAGGCTGGACAATGTCGCTTGCCAGCAAAGTGCCGTGCCCTCTGAAGCAGTGGTTGCTTCGATGCTTCTTATGTAGAGCATTCAGAAATGACGTTGCAGATGAGATACAGTTGCTGGTTGTTGTAGCAGTGAAAATGCACGGAAAATCTGCAAAAGCAGTAGCGGAGGCTAGACAATGTTGCTTGCCAGCCAAGGGCCTTGCCCTCTGAAGCAGTGATCGCTTCGATGCTTCTTATGTGCAGCATTCAGAAATGACGTCGCAGATGACATACGGTAATCGAATGTAAGGCATTCCACGTTATCATTGTCACGAGGAACTCGGAAGAAGGCCAGTCGTTGACAGTTGCTGGTTGTTGTAGCGGTGAAAATCCACGGAAAATCTGTAAAAGCAGTAGCGGAGGCTAGACAATGTTGCTTGCCAGCCAAGGGCCGTGCCCTGTGAAGCAGTGATCGCTTCGATGCTTCTTATGTACAGCAATCAGAAATGACGTCGCAGATGACGTACGGTAATCGATTGTAAAGCATTCCACGTTATCATTGCCTCGAGGAACTCGGAAGAAGGCCAGTCGTTGACAGTTTCTGGTTGTTGTAGCGGTGAAAATCCACGGAAAATCTGCAAAAGCAGTAGTGGATGCTTAGACATGTTGCTTGCTAGCCAAGTGCCTTCCCCTCTGAAGCAGTGGTCGCTTCGATGCTTCTTATGTACAGCAATCAGAAATGACGTCGCAGATGACGTACGGTAATCGATTGTAAAGCATTCCACGTTATCATTGCCTCGAGGAACTCAGAAGAAGGCCAGTCGTTGACAGTTTCTGGTTGTTGTAGCGGTGAAAATCCACGGAAAATCTGTAAAACCAGTAGCGGAGACTAGACAATGTTGCTTGCCAGCCAAGTGCCGTGCGCTCTTAAGCAGTGGTCGCTTCGATAATTCTTATGTACAGCATTCAGAAATCACGTCGCAGATGACATACGGTAATCGAATCTAAGGCATTTCACGGTATCATTGTCACGAGGAATTCGGAAGAAGGCCAGTCGTTGACAGTTGTTGGTTGTTATAGCGGTGAAAATACACGGAAAGTCTGCAAAAGTATAAGCGGAGGATAGACAATGTTGCTTGCCAGCCAAGTGCCGTGCCCTCTGAAGCAGTGATTGCTTCGATGCTTCTTATGTACAGCATTCAGAAATGACGTTGCAGATGAGATACAGTTGCTGGTTGTTGTAGCGGTGAAAATGCACGGAAAATCTGCAAAAGCAGTAGCGGAGGCTAGACAATGTTGCTTGCCAGCCAAGTGCCGTGCCCTCTGAAGCAGTGGTTGCTTCGATGCTTCTTATGTACATCATTGAGAATTGACGTCGCAGATGAGATACGGTAATCGAATGTAGGGCATTCACGGTATCATTGTCACGAGGAACTCGGAAGAAGGCCACTCGTTGACCGTTGCTGGTTGTTGTAACGGTGAAAATCCACAGCAAGATCTTCAAGAGCAGTAGCGGAGGATAGACAATGTTGCTTGCCAGGCAAGTGCCGTGCCCTCAGAAGCAGTGATCGCTGCGATGCTCCTTATGTACAGCAATCAGAGATGACGTCGCAAATGACATAAGGTAATCGAGCGTAAGGCATTCCACGTTACCATTGTCACGAGGCACTAGGAAGAAGGCCAGTCGTTGACGGTTGCTGGTTTTTGTAGCAGTGAAAATCCGCGTCAAAATCTGCAAAAGGAGTAGTGAATGCTTAGACATGTTGCTTGCTAGCCAAGTGCCTTCCCCTCTGAAGCAGCGGTCGCTGCGATGCTCCTTATGTACAGCATTCAGAAATGATGTCGCAGATGACATACGGTAATCGTATGTAAGGCATTTCACGGTATCGTTGCCACGATGAACTCGGAAGAAGGCCAGTCGTTGATAGTTGCTGGTTGTTGTAGCGGTGAAAATCCACGGAAAATCTGCAAAAGCAGTAGCGGAGGCTAGACAATGTTGCTTGCCAGCCAAGTGCCATGCCCTCTGAAGCAGTGGTTGCTTCGATGCTTCTTATGTACAGCATTCAGAAATGACGTTGCAGATGAGATACAGTTGCTGGTTGTTGTAGCAGTGAAAATGCACGGAAAATCTGCAAAAGCAGTAGCGGAGGCTAGACAATGTTGCTTGCCAGCCAAGTGCCGTGCCCTCTGAAGCAATGGTTGCTTCGATGCTTCTTATGTACATCATTGAGAATTGACGTCGCAGATGAAATACGGTAATCGAATGTAGGGCATTTCACGGTATCATTGTCACGAGGAACTCGGAAGAAGGTCACTCGTTGACCGTTGCTGGTTGTTGTAGCGGTGAAAATCCACGGCAAGATCTTCAAGAGCAGTAGCGGAGGATAGACAAGGTTGCTTGCCAGCCAAGTGCCGTGCCCTCTGAAGCAGTGGTCGCTTCCATGCTTCTTATGTGCAGCATTCAGAAATGACGTCGCAGATGACATACGGTAATCGAATGTAAGGCATTCCACGTTATCATTGTCACGAGGAACTCGAAAGAAGGCCAGTCGTTGACAGTTGCTGGTTGTTGTAGCGGTGAAAATCCACGGAAAATCTGCAAAAGCAGTAGCGGAGGCTAGACAATGTTGCTTGCCAGCCAAGTGCCGTGCCCTCTGAGGCAGTGATTGCTTCGATGCTTCTTATGTACAGCATTCAGAAATGACGTTGCAGATGAGATACAGTTGCTGGTTGTTGTAGCGGTGAAAATGCACGGAAAATCTGCAAAAGCAGTAGCGGAGGCAGGACAATGTTGCTTGCCAGCCAAGTGCCGTGTCCTCTGAAGCAGCGGTCGCTTCGATGCTTCTTATGTACAGCATTCAGAAATGAGGTCACAGATGACATACGGTAATCGAATGTAAGGCATTTCACGGTATCATTGCCACGAGGAACTCGGAAGAAGGCCAGTCGTTGACAGTTGCTGGTTGTTGTAGCGGTGAAAATCCACGGAAAATCTGCAAAAGCAGTAGCGGAGGCTAGACAATGTTGCTTGCCAGCCAAGTGCCGTGCCCTCTGAAGCAGTGGTCGCTTCCATGTTTCTTATGTACAGCATTCAGAAATGAAGTCGCAAATGACATAAGGTAATCGATTGTAAGGCATTTCACGGCATCATTGTCACGAGGAATTCGAAAGAAGGCCAGTCGTTGACAGTTGCTGGTTGTTGTAGCGGTGAAAATCTACGGAAAATCTGAAAAAGCAGTAGCGGAGGCTGGACAATGTTGCTTGCCAGCCAAGTGCCGTGCCCTCTGAAGCACTGGTGGCTTCGATGCTTTTTATGTACAGCATTCATAATGACGTCGAAGATGACATACGGTAATCGAATGTAAGGCATTCCACGTTATCATTGTCACGAGGAACTCGGAAGAAGGCCAGTCGTTGACAGTTGCTGGTTGTTGTAGCGGTGAAAATCCACGGAAAATCTGCAAAAGCAGTAGCGGAGGCTAGACAATGTTGCTTGCCAGCCAAGGGCCGTGGCCTCTGAAGCAGTGATTGCTTCGATGCTTCTTATGTACAGCATTCAGAAATTACGTTGCAGATGAGATACAGTTGATGGTTGTTGTAGCAGTGAAAATGCACGGAAAATCTGCAAAAGCAGTAGCGGAGGCTAGACAATGTTGCTTGCCAGCGAAGTGCCGTGCCCTCTGAAGCAGTGGTTGCTTCGATGCTTCTTATGTACATCATTGAGAATTGACGTCGCAGATGAAATACGGTAATCGAATGTAGGGCATTTCACGGTATCATTGTCACGAGGAACTCGGAAGAAGGTCACTCGTTGACCGTTGCTGGTTGTTGTAGCGGTGAAAATCCACGGCAAGATCTTCAAGAGCAGTAGCGGAGGATAGACAAGGTTGCTTGCCAGCCAAGTGCCGTGCCCTCTGAAGCAGTGGTCGCTTCCATGCTTCTTATGTACAGCATTCAGAAATGAAGTCGCAGATGATATAAGGTAATCGAATGTAAGGGGTTTCACGGCATCATTGTCACGAGGAATTCGGAAGAAGGCCAGTCTTTGACAGTTGCTGGTTGTTGTAGCGGTGAAAATCCACGGAAAATCTGAAAAAGCAGTAGCGTAGGGAGGCTGGACAATGTTGCTTGAAAGCCAAGTGCCGTGCCCTCTGAAGCAGTGGTGGCTTCGATGCTTTTTATGTACATCATTCATAAATGACGTCGAAGATGACATACGGTAATCGAATGTAAGGCATTCCACGTTATCATTGTCACGAGGAACTCGGAAGAAGGCCAGTCGTTGACAGTTGCTGGTGTTTGTAGCGGTGAAAATCCACGGAAAATCTGCAAAAGCAGTAGCGGAGGCTAGACAATGTTGCTTGCCAGCCAAGTGCCGTGCCTTCTGAAGCAGTGATCGCTTCGATGCTTCTTCTGTACAGCAATCAGAAATGACGTCGCAGATGACATACGGTAATCGATTGTAAAGCATTCCACGTTATCATTGCCTCGAGGAACTCGGAAGAAGGCCAGTCGTTGACAGTTTCTGGTTGTTGTAGCGGTGAAAATCCACGGAAAATCTGTAAAAGCAGTAGCGGACACTAGACAATGTTGCTTGCTAGCCAAGTGCCGTGTCCTCTGAAGCAGCGGTCGCTTCGATGCTTCTTATGTACAGCATTCAGAAATGAGGTCACAGATGACATACGGTAATCGAATGTAAGGCATTTCACGGTATCATTGCCACGAGGAACTCGGAAGAAGGTCACTCGTTGACCGTTGCTGGTTGTTGTAGCGGTGAAAATCCACGGCAAGATCTTCAAGAGCAGTAGCGGAGGATAGACAAGGTTGCTTGCCAGCCAAGTGCCGTGCCCTCTGAAGCAGTGGTCGCTTCCATGCTTCTTATGTACAGCATTCAGAAATGAAGTCGCAGATGACATAAGGTAATCGAATGTAAGGGGTTTCACGGCATCATTGTCACGAGGAATTCGGAAGAAGGCCAGTCGTTGACAGTTGCTGGTTGTTGTAGCGGTGAAAATCCACGGAAAATCTGAAAAAGCAGTAGCGTAGGGAGGCTGGACAATGTTGCTTGCCAGCCAAGTGCCGTGCCCTCTGAAGCAGTGGTGCCTTCGATGCTTTTTATGTACAGCATTCATAAATGACGTCGAAGATGACATACGGTAATCGAATGTAAGGCATTCCACGTTATCATTGTCACGAGGAACTCGGAAGAAGGCCAGTCGTTGACAGTTGCTGGTTGTTGTAGCGGTGAAAATCCACGGAAAATCTGTAAAAGCAGTAGCGGAGGCTAGACAATGTTGCTTGCTAGCCAAGGGCCTTGCCCTCTGAAGCAGTGATCGCTTCGATGCTTCTTATGTGCAGCATTCAGAAATGACGTCGCAGATGACATACGGTAATCGAATGTAAGGCATTCCACGTTATCATTGTCACGAGGAACTCGGAAGAAGGCCAGTCGTTGACAGTTGCTGGTTGTTGTAGCGGTGAAAATCCACAGAAAATCTGTAAAAGCAGTAGCGGAGGCTAGAGAATGTTGCTTGCCAGCCAAGGGCCGTGCCCTCTGAAGCAGTGATCGCTTCGATGCTTCTTATGTGCAGCATTCAGAAATGACGTCGCAGATGACATACGGTAATCGAATGTAAGGCATTCCACGTTATCATTGTCACGAGGAACTCGGAAGAAGGCCAGTCGTTGACAGTTGCTGGTTGTTGTAGCGGTGAAAATCCACGGAATATCTGTAAAAGCAGTAGCGGAGGCTAGACAATGTTGCTTGCCAGCCAAGGGCCGTGCCCTCTGAAGCAGTGATCGCTTCGATGCTTCTCATGTGCAGCATTCAGAAATGACGTCGCAGATGACATACGGTAATCGAATGTAAGGCATTCCACGTTATCATTGTCACGAGGAACTCGGAAGAAGGCCAGTCGTTGACAGTTGCTGGTTGTTGTAGCGGTGAAAATCCACGGAAAATCTGCAAAAGCAGTAGCGGAGGCTAGACAATGTTGCTTGCCAGCCAAGGGCCGTGCCCTCTGAAGCAGTGATCGCTTCGATGCTTCTTATGTGCAGCATTCAGAAATGACGTCGCAGATGACATACGGTAATCGAATGTAAGGCATTCCACGTGATCATTGTCACGAGGAACTCGGAAGAAGGCCAGTCGTTGACAGTTGCTGGTTGTTGTAGCGGTGAAAATCCACGGAAAATCTGTAAAAGCAGTAGCGGAGGCTAGACAATGTTGCTTGCCAGCCAAGGGCCGTGCCCTCTGAAGCAGTGATCGCTTCGATGCTTCTTATGTGCAGCATTCAGAAATGACGTCGCATATGACATACGGTAATCGAATGTAAGGCATTCCACGTTATCAGTGTCACGAGGAACTCGGAAGAAGGCCAGTCGTTGACAGTTGCTGGTTGTTGTAGCGGTGAAAATCCACGGAAAATCTGTAAAAGCAGTAGCGGAGGCTAGACAATGTTGCTTGCCAGCCAAGGGCCGTGCCCTCTGAAGCAGTGATCGCTTCGATGCTTCTTATGTGCAGCATTCAGAAATGACGTCGCAGATGACATACGGTAATCGAATGTAAGGCATTCCACGTTATCATTGTCACGAGGAACTCGGAAGAAGGCCAGTCGTTGACAGTTGCTGGTTGTTGCAGCGGTGAAAATCCACGTAAAATCTGTAAAAGCAGTAGCGGAGGCTAGACAATGTTGCTTGCCAGCCAAGGGCCTTGCCCTCTGAAGCAGTGATCGCTTCGATGCTTCTTATGTGCAGCATTCAGAAATGATGTCGCAGATGACATACGGTAGTCGAATGTAAGGCATTCCACGTTATCATTGCCACGAGGAACTCGAAAGAAGGCCAGTCGTTTACAGTTGCTGGTTGTTGTAGCGGTGAAAATCCAAGGAAAATCTGCAAAAGCAGTAGCGGAGGCTAGACAATGTTGCTTGCCAGCCAAGGGCCGTGCCCTCTGAAGCAGTGATCGCTTCGATGCTTCTTATGTGCAGCATTCAGAAATGACGTCGCAGATGACATACGGTAATCGAATGTAAGGCATTCCACGTGATCATTGTCACGAGGAACTCGGAAGAAGGCCAGTCGTTGACAGTTGCTGGTTGTTGTAGCGGTGAAAATCCACGGAAAATCTGTAAAAGCAGTAGCGGAGGCTAGACAATGTTGCTTGCCAGCCAAGGGCCGTGCCCTCTGAAGCAGTGATCGCTTCGATGCTTCTTATGTGCAGCATTCAGAAATGACGTCGCAGATGACATACGGTAATCGAATGTAAGGCATTCCACGTTATCAGTGTCACGAGGAACTCGGAAGAAGGCCAGTCGTTGACAGTTGCTGGTTGTTGTAGCGGTGAAAATCCACGGAAAATCTGTAAAAGCAGTAGCGGAGGCTAGACAATGTTGCTTGCCAGCCAAGGGCCGTGCCCTCTGAAGCAGTGATCGCTTCGATGCTTCTTATGTGCAGCATTCAGAAATGACGTCGCAGATGACATACGGTAATCGAATGTAAGGCATTCCACGTTATCATTGTCACGAGGAACTCGGAAGAAGGCCAGTCGTTGACAGTTGCTGGTTGTTGCAGCGGTGAAAATCCACGTAAAATCTGTAAAAGCAGTAGCGGAGGCTAGACAATGTTGCTTGCCAGCCAAGGGCCTTGCCCTCTGAAGCAGTGATCGCTTCGATGCTTCTTATGTGCAGCATTCAGAAATGATGTCGCAGATGACATACGGTAGTCGAATGTAAGGCATTCCACGTTATCATTGTCACGTGGAACTCGAAAGAAGGCCAGTCGTTTACAGTTGCTGGTTGTTGTAGCGGTGAAAATCCACGGAAAATCTGCAAAAGCAGTAGCGGAGGCTAGACAATGTTGCTTGCCAGCCAAGGGCCGTGCCCTCTGAAGCAGTGATCGCTTCGATGCTTCTTATGTGCGTCATTCAGAAATGACGTCGCAGATGACATACGGTAATCGAATGTAAGGCATTCCACGTTATCAATGTCACGAGGAACTCGGAAGAAGGCCAGTCGTTGACAGTTGCTGGTTGTTGCAGCGGTGAAAATCCACGGAAAATCTGTAAAAGCAGTAGCGCAGGCTAGACAATGTTGCTTGCCAGCCAAGGGCCTTGCCCTCTGAAGCAGTGATCGCTTCGATGCTTCTTATGTGCAGCATTCAGAAATGACGTCGCAGATGACATACGGTAATCGAATGTAAGGCAATCCACGTTATCATTGTCACGAGGAACTCGAAAGAAGGCCAGTCGTTGACAGTTGCTGGTTGTTGTAGCGGTGAAAATCCACGGAAAATCTGCAAAAGCAGTAGCGGAGGCTAGACAATGTTGCTTGCCAGCCAAGTGCCGTGCCCTCTGAGGCAGTGATTGCTTCGATGCTTCTTATGTACGGCATTCAGAAATGACGTTGCAGATGAGATACGGTTTCTGGTTATTGTAGCGGTGAAAATGCACGGAAAATCTGCAAAAGCAGTAGCGGAGGCTGGACAATGTTGCTTGCCAGCCAAGTGCCGTGTCCTCTGAAGCAGCGGTCGCTTCGATGCTTCTTATGTACAGCATTCAGAAATGAGGTCACAGATGACATACGGTAATCGAATGTAAGGCATTTCACGGTATCATTGCCACGAGGAACTCGGAAGAAGGCCAGTCGTTGACAGTTGCTGGTTGTTGTAGCGGTGAAAATCCACGGAAAATCTGCAAAAGCAGTAGCGGATGCTAGACAATGTTGCTTGCCAGCCAAGGGCCGTGCCCTCTGAAGCAGTGGTCGCTGCGATGCTCCTTATGTACAGCAATCAGAGATGACGTCGAAGATGATATACTGTAATCGAATGTAAGGCATTTCACGGTATCATTGCCACGAAGAACTCGGAAGAAGGCCAGTCGTTGACAGTTGCTGGTTGTTGTAGCGGTGAAAATCCACGGAAAATCTGTAAAAGCAGTAGCGGAGGCTAGACAATGTTGCTTGCCAGCCAAGGGCCTTGCCCTCTGAAGCAGTGATCGCTTCGATGCTTCTTATGTGCAGCATTCAGAAATGACGTCGCAGATGACATACGGTAATCGAATGTAAGGCATTCCACGTTATCATTGTCACGAGGAACTCGGAAGAAGGCCAGTCGTCGACTGTTGCTGGTTGTTGTAGCGGTGAAAATCCACGGAAAATCTGTAAAAGCAGTAGCGGAGGCTAGACAATGTTGCTTGCCAGCCAAGGGCCTTGCCCTCTGAAGCAGTGATCGCTTCGATGCTTCTTATGTGCAGCATTCAGAAATGACGTCGCAGATGACATACGGTAATCGAATGTAAGGCATTCCACGTTATCATTGTCACGAGGAACTCGGAAGAAGGCCAGTCGTTGACAGTTGCTGGTTGTTGTAGCGGTGAAAATCCACGGAAAATCTGTAAAAGCAGTAGCGGAGACTAGACAATGTTGCTTGCCAGCCAAGTGCCGTGCCCTCTGAAGCAGTGATTGCTTCGATGCTTCTTATGTACAGCATTCAGAAATGACGTTGCAGATGAGATACGGTAATCGAATGTAGGGCATTTCACGGTATCATTGTCACGAGGAACTCGGAGGAAGGCCACTCGTTGACCGTTGCTGGTTGTTGTAGCGGTGAAAATCGACGACAAGATCTTCAAGAGCAGTAGCGGAGGATAGACAATGTTGCTTGCCAGCCAAGTGCCGTGCCCTCTGAAGCAGTGGTCGCTTCGATGCTTCTTATGTACAGCATTCAGAAATGAAGTCGCAGATGACATAAGGTAATCGAATGTAAGGCATTTCACGGTATCATCGTCACGAGGAAATCGGAAGAAGGCCAGTCGTTGACAGTTGCTGGTTGCTGTAGCGGTGAAAATACACGGAAAATCTGCAAAAGCAGTAGCGGAGGATAGACAATGTTGCTTGCCAGTAAAGTGCTGTGCCCTCTGAAGCAGTGGTTGCTTCGATGCTTCTTATGTGCAGCATTGAGAATTGACGTCGCAGATGAGATACGGTAATCGAATGTAGGGCATTTCACAGTATCATTGTCACGAGGAACTCGGAAGAAGGCCACTCGTTGACCTTTGCTGGTTGTTGTAGCGGTGAAAATCCACGGCAAGATCTTCAGGAGCAGTAGCGGAGGATAGACAATGTTGCTTGCCAGCCAAGTGCCGTGCCCTCTGAAGCAGTGGTTGCTTGGATGCTTCTTATGTACAGCATTCAGAAATGAAGTCGCAGATGACATAAGGTAATCGAATGTAAGGCATTTCACGGTATCATCGTCACGAGGAAATCGGAAGAAGGCCAGTCGTTGACAGTTGCTGGTTGCTGTAGCGGTGAAAATACACGGAAAATCTGCAAAAGCAGTAGCGGAGGATAGACAATGTTGCTTGCCAGTAAAGTGCCGTGCCCTCTGAAGCAGTGGTCGCTTCTGTGCTTCTTATGTACAGCATTCAGAAATGAGGTCGCAGATGACATACGGTAATCGAATGTAAGCCATTTCACGGTATCATTGTCACGAGGAACTCGGAAGAAGGCCACTCGTTGACCGTTGCTGGTTGTTGTAGCGGTCAAAATCCACGGCAAGATCTTCAATAGCAGTAGCGGAGGATAGACAATGTGGCTTGCCAACCAAGTGCCGTGCCCTCTGAAGCAGTGGTCGCTTCGATGCTTCTTATGTGCAGCATTCAGAAATGACGTCGCAGATGACATACGGTAATCGAATGTAAGGCATTCCACGTTATCATTGTCACGAGGAACTCGGAAGAAGGCCAGTCGTTGACTGTTGCTGGCTGTTGCAGGGGTGAAAATCCACGGAAAATCTGTAAAAGCAGTAGCGGAGGCTGGACTATGTTGCCTGCCAGCCAAGTGCCGTGCTCTCTGAAGCAGTGGTCGCTTCGATGCTTCTTATGCACAGCATTCAGAAATGAGGTCGCAGAGGACATACGGTAATCGAATCTAAAGCACATCACGGTATCATTGCCACGAGGAACTCGGAAGAAGGCCAGTCGTTGACAGTTGCTGGTTGTTATAGCGGTGAAAATCCACGGAAAATCTGTAAAAGCAGTAGCGGAGGCTAGACAATGTTGATTGCCAGCCAAGGGCCGTGCCCTCTGAAGCAGTGATCGCTTCGATGCTTCTTATGTGCAGCATTCAGAAATGACGTCGCAGATGACATTCGGTAATCGAATGTAAGGCATTCCACGTTATCATTGTCACGAGGAACTCGGAAGAAGGCCAGTAGTTGGCAGTTGCTGGTTGTTGTAGCGGTGAAAATCCACGGAAAATCTGCAAAAGCAGTAGCGGAGGGTAGACAATGTTGCTTGCCAGCCAAGGGCCGTGCCCTCTGAAGCAGTGATCGCTTCGATGCTTCTTATGTGCAGCATTCAGAAATGACGTCGCAGATGACATACGGTAATCGAATGTAAGGCATTCCACGTTATCATTGTCACGAGGAACTCGGAAGAAGGCCAGTCGTTGACAGTTGCTGGTTTTTGTAGCAGTGAAAATTCACGGAAAATCTGTAAAAGCAGTAGCGGAGGCTAGACAATGTTGCTTGCCAGCCAAGGGCCGTGCCCTCTGAAGCAGTGATCGCTTCGATGCTTCTTATGTGCAGCATTCAGAAATGACGTCGCAGATGACATACGGTAATCGAATGTAAGGCATTCCACGTTATCATTGTCACGAGGAACTCGGAAGAAGGCCAGTCGTTGACAGTTGCTGGTTGTTGTAGCGGTGAAAATCCACGGAAAATCTGTAAAAGCAGTAGCGGAGGCTAGACAATGTTGCTTGCCAGCCAAGGGCCGTGCCCTCTGAAGCAGTGATCGCTTCGATGCTTCTTATGTGCAGCATTCAGAAATGACGTCGCAGATAACATACGGTAATCGAATGTAAGGCATTCCACGTGATCATTGTCACGAGGAACTCGGAAGAAGGCCAGTCGTTGACAGTTGCTGGTTGTTGTAGCGGTGAAAATCCACGGAAAATCTGCAAAAGCAGTAGCGGAGGGTAGACAATGTTGCTTGCCAGCCAAGGGCCGTGCCCTCTGAAGCAGTGATCGCTTCGATGCTTCTTATGTGCAGCATTCAGAAATGACGTCGCAGATGACATACGGTAATCGAAAGTAAGGCATTCCACGTTATCATTGTCACGAGGAACTCGGAAGAAGGCCAGTCGTTGACAGTTGCTGGCTGTTGCAGCGGTGAAAATCCACGTAAAATCTGTAAAAGCAGTAGCGGAGGCTAGACAATGTTGCTTGCCAGCCAAGGGCCTTGCCCTCTGAAGCAGTGATCGCTTCGGTGCTTCTTATGTGCAGCATTCAGAAATGATGTCGCAGATGACATACGGTAGTCGAATGTAAGGCATTCCACGTTATCATTGTCACGAGGAACTCGAAAGAAGGCCAGTCGTTTACAGTTGCTGGTTGTTGTAGCGGTGAAAATCCACGGAAAATCTGCAAAAGCAGTAGCGGAGGCTAGACAATGTTGCTTGCCAGCCAAGGGCCGTGCCCTCTGAAGCAGTGATCGCTTCGATGCTTCTTATGTGCGTCATTCAGAAATGACGTCGCAGATGACATACGGTAATCGAATGTAAGGCATTCCACGTTATCAATGTCACGAGGAACTCGGAAGAAGGCCAGTCGTTGACAGTTGCTGGTTGTTGCAGCGGTGAAAATCCACGGAAAATCTGTAAAAGCAGTAGCGGAGGCTAGACAATGTTGCTTGCCAGCCAAGGGCCTTGCCCTCTGAAGCAGTGATCGCTTCGATGCTTCTTATGTGCAGCATTCAGAAATGACGTCGCAGATGACATACGGTAATCGAATGTAAGGCATTCCACGTTATCATTGTCACGAGGAACTCGAAAGAAGGCCAGTCGTTGACAGTTGCTGGTTGTTGTAGCGGTGAAAATCCACGGAAAATCTGCAAAAGCAGTAGCGGAGGCTAGACAATGTTGCTTGCCAGCCAAGTGCCGTGCCCTCTGATTCAGTGATTGCTTCGATGCTTCTTATGTACGGCATTCAGAAATGACGTTGCAGATGAGATACGGTTTCTGGTTATTGTAGCGGTGAAAATGCACGGAAAATCTGCAAAAGCAGTAGCGGAGGCTGGACAATGTTGCTTGCCAGCCAAGTGCCGTGTCCTCTGAAGCAGCGGTCGCTTCGATGCTTCTTATGTACAGCATTCAGAAATGAGGTCACAGATGACATACGGTAATCGAATGTAAGGCATTTCACGGTATCATTGCCACGAGGAACTCGGAAGAAGGCCAGTCGTTGACAGTTGCTGGTTGTTGTAGCGGTGAAAATCCACGGAAAATCTGCAAAAGCAGTAGCGGAGGCTAGACAATGTTGCTTGCCAGCCAAGGGCCGTGCCCTCTGAAGCAGTGGTCGCTGCGATGCTCCTTATGTACAGCAATCAGAGATGACGTCGAAGATGATATACTGTAATCGAATGTAAGGCATTTCACGGTATCATTGCCACGAAGAACTCGGAAGAAGGCCAGTCGTTGACAGTTGCTGGTTGTTGTAGCGGTGAAAATCCACGGAAAATCTGTAAAAGCAGTAGCGGAGGCTAGACAATGTTGCTTGCCAGCCAAGGGCCTTGCCCTCTGAAGCAGTGATCGCTTCGATGCTTCTTATGTGCAGCATTCAGAAATGACGTCGCAGATGACATACGGTAATCGAATGTAAGGCATTCCACGTTATCATTGTCACGAGGAACTCGGAAGAAGGCCAGTCGTTGACTGTTGCTGGTTGTTGTAGCGGTGAAAATCCACGGAAAATCTGTAAAAGCAGTAGCGGAGGCTAGACAATGTTGCTTGCCAGCCAAGGGCCTTGCCCTCTGAAGCAGTGATCGCTTCGATGCTTCTTATGTGCAGCATTCAGAAATGACGTCGCAGATGACATACGGTAATCGAATGTAAGGCATTCCACGTTATCATTGTCACGAGGAACTCGGAAGAAGGCCAGTCGTTGACTGTTGCTGGCTGTTGCAGGGGTGAAAATCCACGGAAAATCTGTAAAAGCAGTAGCGGAGGCTGGACTATGTTGCCTGCCAGCCAAGTGCCGTGCTCTCTGAAGCAGTGGTCGCTTCGATGCTTCTTATGCACAGCATTCAGAAATGAGGTCGCAGAGGACATACGGTAATCGAATCTAAAGCACATCACGGTATCATTGCCACGAGGAACTCGGAAGAAGGCCAGTCGTTGACAGTTGCTGGTTGTTATAGCGGTGAAAATCCACGGAAAATCTGTAAAAGCAGTAGCGGAGGCTAGACAATGTTGATTGCCAGCCAAGGGCCGTGCCCTCTGAAGCAGTGATCGCTTCGATGCTTCTTAAGTGCAGCATTCAGAAATGACGTCGCAGATGACATTCGGTAATCGAATGTAAGGCATTCCACGTTATCATTGTCACGAGGAACTCGGAAGAAGGCCAGTAGTTGGCAGTTGCTGGTTGTTGTAGCGGTGAAAATCCACGGAAAATCTGCAAAAGCAGTAGCGGAGGGTAGACAATGTTGCTTGCCAGCCAAGGGCCGTGCCCTCTGAAGCAGTGATCGCTTCGATGCTTCTTATGTGCAGCATTCAGAAATGACGTCGCAGATGACATACGGTAATCGAATGTAAGGCATTCCACGTTATCATTGTCACGAGGAACTCGGAAGAAGGCCAGTCGTTGACAGTTGCTGGTTTTTGTAGCAGTGAAAATTCACGGAAAATCTGTAAAAGCAGTAGCGGAGGCTAGACAATGTTGCTTGCCAGCCAAGGGCCGTGCCCTCTGAAGCAGTGATCGCTTCGATGCTTCTTATGTGCAGCATTCAGAAATGACGTCGCAGATGACATACGGTAATCGAATGTAAGGCATTCCACGTTATCATTGTCACGAGGAACTCGGAAGAAGGCCAGTCGTTGACAGTTGCTGGTTGTTGTAGCGGTGAAAATCCACGGAAAATCTGTAAAAGCAGTAGCGGAGGCTAGACAATGTTGCTTGCCAGCCAAGGGCCGTGCCCTCTGAAGCAGTGATCGCTTCGATGCTTCTTATGTGCAGCATTCAGAAATGACGTCGCAGATAACATACGGTAATCGAATGTAAGGCATTCCACGTTATCAGTGTGACGAAGAACTCGGAAGAAGGCCAGTCGTTGACAGTTGCTGGTTGTTGTAGCGGTGAAAATCCACGGAAAATCTGTAAAAGCAGTAGCGGAGGCTAGACAATGTTGCTTGCCAGCCAAGGGCCGTGCCCTCTGAAGCAGTGATCGCTTCGATGCTTCTTATGTGCAGCATTCAGAAATGACGTCGCAGATGACATACGGTAATCGAAAGTAAGGCATTCCACGTTATCATTGTCACGAGGAACTCGGAAGAAGGCCAGTCGTTGACAGTTGCTGGCTGTTGCAGCGGTGAAAATCCACGTAAAATCTGTAAAAGCAGTAGCGGAGGCTAGACAATGTTGCTTGCCAGCCAAGGGCCTTGCCCTCTGAAGCAGTGATCGCTTCGGTGCTTCTTATGTGCAGCATTCAGAAATGATGTCGCAGATGACATACGGTAGTCGAATGTAAGGCATTCCACGTTATCATTGTCACGAGGAACTCGAAAGAAGGCCAGTCGTTTACAGTTGCTGGTTGTTGTAGCGGTGAAAATCCACGGAAAATCTGCAAAAGCAGTAGCGGAGGCTAGACAATGTTGCTTGCCAGCCAAGGGCCGTGCCCTCTGAAGCAGTGATCGCTTCGATGCTTCTTATGTGCGTCATTCAGAAATGACGTCGCAGATGACATACGGTAATCGAATGTAAGGCATTCCACGTTATCAATGTCACGAGGAACTCGGAAGAAGGCCAGTCGTTGACAGTTGCTGGTTGTTGCAGCGGTGAAAATCCACGGAAAATCTGTAAAAGCAGTAGCGGAGGCTAGACAATGTTGCTTGCCAGCCAAGGGCCTTGCCCTCTGAAGCAGTGATCGCTTCGATGCTTCTTATGTGCAGCATTCAGAAATGACGTCGCAGATGACATACGGTAATCGAATGTAAGGCATTCCACGTTATCATTGTCACGAGGAACTCGAAAGAAGGCCAGTCGTTGACAGTTGCTGGTTGTTGTAGCGGTGAAAATCCACGGAAAATCTGCAAAAGCAGTAGCGGAGGCTAGACAATGTTGCTTGCCAGCCAAGTGCCGTGCCCTCTGATTCAGTGATTGCTTCGATGCTTCTTATGTACGGCATTCAGAAATGACGTTGCAGATGAGATACGGTTTCTGGTTATTGTAGCGGTGAAAATGCACGGAAAATCTGCAAAAGCAGTAGCGGAGGCTGGACAATGTTGCTTGCCAGCCAAGTGCCGTGTCCTCTGAAGCAGCGGTCGCTTCGATGCTTCTTATGTACAGCATTCAGAAATGAGGTCACAGATGACATACGGTAATCGAATGTAAGGCATTTCACGGTATCATTGCCACGAGGAACTCGGAAGAAGGCCAGTCGTTGACAGTTGCTGGTTGTTGTAGCGGTGAAAATCCACGGAAAATCTGCAAAAGCAGTAGCGGAGGCTAGACAATGTTGCTTGCCAGCCAAGGGCCGTGCCCTCTGAAGCAGTGGTCGCTGCGATGCTCCTTATGTACAGCAATCAGAGATGACGTCGAAGATGATATACTGTAATCGAATGTAAGGCATTTCACGGTATCATTGCCACGAAGAACTCGGAAGAAGGCCAGTCGTTGACAGTTGCTGGTTGTTGTAGCGGTGAAAATCCACGGAAAATCTGTAAAAGCAGTAGCGGAGGCTAGACAATGTTGCTTGCCAGCCAAGGGCCTTGCCCTCTGAAGCAGTGATCGCTTCGATGCTTCTTATGTGCAGCATTCAGAAATGACGTCGCAGATGACATACGGTAATCGAATGTAAGGCATTCCACGTTATCATTGTCACGAGGAACTCGGAAGAAGGCCAGTCGTTGACTGTTGCTGGTTGTTGTAGCGGTGAAAATCCACGGAAAATCTGTAAAAGCAGTAGCGGAGGCTAGACAATGTTGCTTGCCAGCCAAGGGCCTTGCCCTCTGAAGCAGTGATCGCTTCGATGCTTCTTATGTGCAGCATTCAGAAATGACGTCGCAGATGACATACGGTAATCGAATGTAAGGCATTCCACGTTATCATTGTCACGAGGAACTCGGAAGAAGGCCAGTCGTTGACAGTTGCTGGTTGTTGTAGCGGTGAAAATCCACGGAAAATCTGTAAAAGCAGTAGCGGAGACTAGACAATGTTGCTTGCCAGCCAAGTGCCGTGCCCTCTGAAGCAGTGATTGCTTCGATGCTTCTTATGTACAGCATTCAGAAATGACGTTGCAGATGAGATACAGTTGCTGGTTGTTGTAGCGGTGAAAATGCACGGAAAATCTGCAAAAGCAGTAGTGGAGGCTAGACAATGTTGCTTGCCAGCCAAGTGTCGTGCCCTCTGAAGCAGTGGTTGCTTCGATGCTTCTTATGTACATCATTGAGAATTGACGTCGCAAATGAGATACGGTAATCGAATGTAGGGCATTTCACGGTATCATTGTCACGAGGAACTCGGAGGAAGGCCACTCGTTGACCGTTGCTGGTTGTTGTAGCGGTGAAAATCCACGACAAGATCTTCAAGAGCAGTAGCGGAGGATAGACAATGTTGCTTGCCAGCCAAGTGCCGTGCCCTCTGAAGCAGTGGTCGCTTCGATGCTTCTTATGTACAGCATTCAGAAATGAAGTCGCAGATGACATAAGGTAATCGAATGTAAGGCATTTCACGGTATCATCGTCACGAGGAAATCGGAAGAAGGCCAGTCGTTGACAGTTGCTGGTTGCTGTAGCGGTGAAAATACACGGAAAATCTGCAAAAGCAGTAGCGGAGGATAGACAATGTTGCTTGCCAGTAAAGTGCTGTGCCCTCTGAAGCAGTGATCGCTTCGATGCTTCTTATGTGCAGCATTCAGAAATGACGTCGCAGATGACATACGGTAATCGAATGTAAGGCATTCCACGTGATCATTGTCACGAGGAACTCGGAAGAAGGCCAGTCGTTGACAGTTGCTGGTTGTTGTAGCGGTGAAAATCCACGGAAAATCTGTAAAAGCAGTAGCGGAGGCTAGACAATGTTGCTTGCCAGCCAAGGGCCGTGCCCTCTGAAGCAGTGATCGCTTCGATGCTTCTTATGTGCAGCATTCAGAAATGACGTCGCATATGACATACGGTAATCGAATGTAAGGCATTCCACGTTATCAGTGTCACGAGGAACTCGGAAGAAGGCCAGTCGTTGACAGTTGCTGGTTGTTGTAGCGGTGAAAATCCACGGAAAATCTGTAAAAGCAGTAGCGGAGGCTAGACAATGTTGCTTGCCAGCCAAGGGCCGTGCCCTCTGAAGCAGTGATCGCTTCGATGCTTCTTATGTGCAGCATTCAGAAATGACGTCGCAGATGACATACGGTAATCGAATGTAAGGCATTCCACGTTATCATTGTCACGAGGAACTCGGAAGAAGGCCAGTCGTTGACAGTTGCTGGTTGTTGCAGCGGTGAAAATCCACGTAAAATCTGTAAAAGCAGTAGCGGAGGCTAGACAATGTTGCTTGCCAGCCAAGGGCCTTGCCCTCTGAAGCAGTGATCGCTTCGATGCTTCTTATGTGCAGCATTCAGAAATGATGTCGCAGATGACATACGGTAGTCGAATGTAAGGCATTCCACGTTATCATTGCCACGAGGAACTCGAAAGAAGGCCAGTCGTTTACAGTTGCTGGTTGTTGTAGCGGTGAAAATCCACGGAAAATCTGCAAAAGCAGTAGCGGAGGCTAGACAATGTTGCTTGCCAGCCAAGGGCCGTGCCCTCTGAAGCAGTGATCGCTTCGATGCTTCTTATGTGCAGCATTCAGAAATGACGTCGCAGATGACATACGGTAATCGAATGTAAGGCATTCCACGTGATCATTGTCACGAGGAACTCGGAAGAAGGCCAGTCGTTGACAGTTGCTGGTTGTTGTAGCGGTGAAAATCCACGGAAAATCTGTAAAAGCAGTAGCGGAGGCTAGACAATGTTGCTTGCCAGCCAAGGGCCGTGCCCTCTGAAGCAGTGATCGCTTCGATGCTTCTTATGTGCAGCATTCAGAAATGACGTCGCAGATGACATACGGTAATCGAATGTAAGGCATTCCACGTTATCATTGTCACGAGGAACTCGGAAGAAGGCCAGTCGTTGACAGTTGCTGGTTGTTGCAGCGGTGAAAATCCACGTAAAATCTGTAAAAGCAGTAGCGGAGGCTAGACAATGTTGCTTGCCAGCCAAGGGCCTTGCCCTCTGAAGCAGTGATCGCTTCGATGCTTCTTATGTGCAGCATTCAGAAATGATGTCGCAGATGACATACGGTAGTCGAATGTAAGGCATTCCACGTTATCATTGTCATGAGGAACTCGAAAGAAGGCCAGTCGTTTACAGTTGCTGGTTGTTGTAGCGGTGAAAATCCACGGAAAATCTGCAAAAGCAGTAGCGGAGGCTAGACAATGTTGCTTGCCAGCCAAGGGCCGTGCCCTCTGAAGCAGTGATCGCTTCGATGCTTCTTATGTGCGTCATTCAGAAATGACGTTGCAGATGAGATACGGTTTCTGGTTATTGTAGCGGTGAAAATGCACGGAAAATCTGCAAAAGCAGTAGCGGAGGCTGGACAATGTTGCTTGCCAGCCAAGTGCCGTGTCCTCTGAAGCAGCGGTCGCTTCGATGCTTCTTATGTACAGCATTCAGAAATGAGGTCACAGATGACATACGGTAATCGAATGTAAGGCATTTCACGGTATCATTGCCACGAGGAACTCGGAAGAAGGCCAGTCGTTGACAGTTGCTGGTTGTTGTAGCGGTGAAAATCCACGGAAAATCTGCAAAAGCAGTAGCGGAGGCTAGACAATGTTGCTTGCCAGCCAAGGGCCGTGCCCTCTGAAGCAGTGGTCGCTGCGATGCTCCTTATGTACAGCAATCAGAGATGACGTCGAAGATGATATACTGTAATCGAATGTAAGGCATTTCACGGTATCATTGCCACGAAGAACTCGGAAGAAGGCCAGTCGTTGACAGTTGCTGGTTGTTGTAGCGGTGAAAATCCACGGAAAATCTGTAAAAGCAGTAGCGGAGGCTAGACAATGTTGCTTGCCAGCCAAGGGCCTTGCCCTCTGAAGCAGTGATCGCTTCGATGCTTCTTATGTGCAGCATTCAGAAATGACGTCGCAGATGACATACGGTAATCGAATGTAAGGCATTCCACGTTATCATTGTCACGAGGAACTCGGAAGAAGGCCAGTCGTTGACTGTTGCTTGTTGTTGTAGCGGTGAAAATCCACGGAACATCTGTAAAAGCAGTAGCGGAGGCTAGACAATGTTGCTTGCCAGCCAAGGGCCTTGCCCTCTGAAGCAGTGATCGCTTCGATGCTTCTTATGTGCAGCATTCAGAAATGACGTCGCAGATGACATACGGTAATCGAATGTAAGGCATTCCACGTTATCATTGTCACGAGGAACTCGGAAGAAGGCCAGTCGTTGACAGTTGCTGGTTGTTGTAGCGGTGAAAATCCACGGAAAATCTGTAAAAGCAGTAGCGGAGACTAGACAATGTTGCTTGCCAGCCAAGTGCCGTGCCCTCTGAAGCAGTGATTGCTTCGATGCTTCTTATGTACAGCATTCAGAAATGACGTTGCAGATGAGATACAGTTGCTGGTTGTTGTAGCGGTGAAAATGCACGGAAAATCTGCAAAAGCAGTAGTGGAGGCTAGACAATGTTGCTTGCCAGCCAAGTGTCGTGCCCTCTGAAGCAGTGGTTGCTTCGATGCTTCTTATGTACATCATTGAGAATTGACGTCGCAAATGAGATACGGTAATCGAATGTAGGGCATTTCACGGTATCATTGTCACGAGGAACTCGGAGGAAGGCCACTCGTTGACCGTTGCTGGTTGTTGTAGCGGTGAAAATCCACGACAAGATCTTCAAGAGCAGTAGCGGAGGATAGACAATGTTGCTTGCCAGCCAAGTGCCGTGCCCTCTGAAGCAGTGGTCGCTTCGATGCTTCTTATGTACAGCATTCAGAAATGAAGTCGCAGATGACATAAGGTAATCGAATGTAAGGCATTTCACGGTATCATCGTCACGAGGAAATCGGAAGAAGGCCAGTCGTTGACAGTTGCTGGTTGCTGTAGCGGTGAAAATACACGGAAAATCTGCAAAAGCAGTAGCGGAGGATAGACAATGTTGCTTGCCAGTAAAGTGCTGTGCCCTCTGAAGCAGTGGTTGCTTCGATGCTTCTTATGTGCAGCATTGAGAATTGACGTCGCAGATGAGATACGGTAATCGAATGTAGGGCATTTCACAGTATCATTGTCACGAGGAACTCGGAAGAAGGCCACTCGTTGACCTTTGCTGGTTGTTGTAGCGGTGAAAATCCACGGCAAGATCTTCAGGAGCAGTAGCGGAGGATAGACAATGTTGCTTGCCAGCCAAGTGCCGTGCCCTCTGAAGCAGTGGTTGCTTGGATGCTTCTTATGTACAGCATTCAGAAATGAAGTCGCAGATGACATAAGGTAATCGAATGTAAGGCATTTCACGGTATCATCGTCACGAGGAAATCGGAAGAAGGCCAGTCGTTGACAGTTGCTGGTTGCTGTAGCGGTGAAAATACACGGAAAATCTGCAAAAGCAGTAGCGGAGGATAGACAATGTTGCTTGCCAGTAAAGTGCCGTGCCCTCTGAAGCAGTGGTCGCTTCTGTGCTTCTTATGTACAGCATTCAGAAATGAGGTCGCAGATGACATACGGTAATCGAATGTAAGCCATTTCACGGTATCATTGTCACGAGGAACTCGGAAGAAGGCCACTCGTTGACCGTTGCTGGTTGTTTTAGCGGTCAAAATCCACGGCAAGATCTTCAATAGCAGTAGCGGAGGATAGACAATGTGGCTTGCCAACCAAGTGCCGTGCCCTCTGAAGCAGTGGTCGCTTCGATGCTTCTTATGTGCAGCATTCAGAAATGACGTCGCAGATGACATACGGTAATCGAATGTAAGGCATTCCACGTTATCATTGTCACGAGGAACTCGGAAGAAGGCCAGTCGTTGACTGTTGCTGGCTGTTGCAGGGGTGAAAATCCACGGAAAATCTGTAAAAGCAGTAGCGGAGGCTGGACTATGTTGCCTGCCAGCCAAGTGCCGTGCTCTCTGAAGCAGTGGTCGCTTCGATGCTTCTTATGCACAGCATTCAGAAATGAGGTCGCAGAGGACATACGGTAATCGAATCTAAAGCACATCACGGTATCATTGCCACGAGGAACTCGGAAGAAGGCCAGTCGTTGACAGTTGCTGGTTGTTATAGCGGTGAAAATCCACGGAAAATCTGTAAAAGCAGTAGCGGAGGCTAGACAATGTTGATTGCCAGCCAAGGGCCGTGCCCTCTGAAGCAGTGATCGCTTCGATGCTTCTAATGTGCAGCATTCAGAAATGACGTCGCAGATGACATACGGTAATCGAATGTAAGGCATTCCACGTTATCATTGTCACGAGGAACTCGGAAGAAGGCCAGTAGTTGGCAGTTGCTGGTTGTTGTAGCGGTGAAAATCCACGGAAAATCTGCAAAAGCAGTAGCGGAGGGTAGACAATGTTGCTTGCCAGCCAAGGGCCGTGCCCTCTGAAGCAGTGATCGCTTCGATGCTTCTTATGTGCAGCATTCAGAAATGACGTCGCAGATGACATACGGTAATCGAATGTAAGGCATTCCACGTTATCATTGTCACGAGGAACTCGGAAGAAGGCCAGTCGTTGACAGTTGCTGGTTTTTGTAGCAGTGAAAATTCACGGAAAATCTGTAAAAGCAGTAGCGGAGGCTAGACAATGTTGCTTGCCAGCCAAGGGCCGTGCCCTCTGAAGCAGTGATCGCTTCGATGCTTCTTATGTGCAGCATTCAGAAATGACGTCGCAGATGACATACGGTAATCGAATGTAAGGCATTCCACGTTATCATTGTCACGAGGAACTCGGAAGAAGGCCAGTCGTTGACAGTTGCTGGTTGTTGTAGCGGTGAAAATCCACGGAAAATCTGTAAAAGCAGTAGCGGAGGCTAGACAATGTTGCTTGCCAGCCAAGGGCCGTGCCCTCTGAAGCAGTGATCGCTTCGATGCTTCTTATGTGCAGCATTCAGAAATGACGTCGCAGATAACATACGGTAATCGAATGTAAGGCATTCCACGTGATCATTGTCACGAGGAACTCGGAAGAAGGCCAGTCGTTGACAGTTGCTGGTTGTTGTAGCGGTGAAAATCCACGGAAAATCTGCAAAAGCAGTAGCGGAGGGTAGACAATGTTGCTTGCCAGCCAAGGGCCGTGCCCTCTGAAGCAGTGATCGCTTCGATGTTTCTTATGTGCAGCATTCAGAAATGACGTCGCAGATGACATACGGTAATCGAATGTAAGGCATTCCACGTTATCAGTGTCACGAAGAACTCGGAAGAAGGCCAGTCGTTGACAGTTGCTGGTTGTTGTAGCGGTGAAAATCCACGGAAAATCTGTAAAAGCAGTAGCGGAGGCTAGACAATGTTGCTTGCCAGCCAAGGGCCGTGCCCTCTGAAGCAGTGATCGCTTCGATGCTTCTTATGTGCAGCATTCAGAAATGACGTCGCAGATGACATACGGTAATCGAATGTAAGGCATTCCACGTTATCATTGTCACGAGGAACTCGGAAGAAGGCCAGTCGTTGACAGTTGCTGGTTGTTGCAGCGGTGAAAATCCACGTAAAATCTGTAAAAGCAGTAGCGGAGGCTAGACAATGTTGCTTGCCAGCCAAGGGCCTTGCCCTCTGAAGCAGTGATCGCTTCGGTGCTTCTTATGTGCAGCATTCAGAAATGATGTCGCAGATGACATACGGTAGTCGAATGTAAGGCATTCCACGTTATCATTGTCACGAGGAACTCGAAAGAAGGCCAGTCGTTTACAGTTGCTGGTTGTTGTAGCGGTGAAAATCCACGGAAAATCTGCAAAAGCAGTAGCGGAGGCTAGACAATGTTGCTTGCCAGCCAAGGGCCGTGCCCTCTGAAGCAGTGATCGCTTCGATGCTTCTTATGTGCGTCATTCAGAAATGACGTCGCAGATGACATACGGTAATCGAATGTAAGGCATTCCACGTTATCAATGTCACGAGGAACTCGGAAGAAGGCCAGTCGTTGACAGTTGCTGCTTGTTGCAGCGGTGAGAATCCACGGAAAATCTGTAAAAGCAGTAGCGGAGGCTAGACAATGTTGCTTGCCAGCCAAGGGCCTTGCCCTCTGAAGCAGTGATCGCTTCGATGCTTCTTATGTGCAGCATTCAGAAATGACGTCGCAGATGACATACGGTAATCGAATGTAAGGCATTCCACGTTATCATTGTCACGAGGAACTCGAAAGAAGGCCAGTCGTTGACAGTTGCTGGTTGTTGTAGCGGTGAAAATCCACGGAAAATCTGCAAAAGCAGTAGCGGAGGCTAGACAATGTTGCTTGCCAGCCAAGTGCCGTGCCCTCTGAGGCAGTGATTGCTTCGATGCTTCTTATGTACGGCATTCAGAAATGACGTTGCAGATGAGATACGGTTTCTGGTTATTGTAGCGGTGAAAATGCACGGAAAATCTGCAAAAGCAGTAGCGGAGGCTGGAAAATGTTGCTTGCCAGCCAAGTGCCGTGTCCTCTGAAGCAGCGGTCGCTTCGATGCTTCTTATGTACAGCATTCAGAAATGAGGTCACAGATGACATACGGTAATCGAATGTAAGGCATTTCACGGTATCATTGCCACGAGGAACTCGGAAGAAGGCCAGTCGTTGACAGTTGCTGGTTGTTGTAGCGGTGAAAATCCACGGAAAATCTGCAAAAGCAGTAGCGGAGGCTAGACAATGTTGCTTGCCAGCCAAGGGCCGTGCCCTCTGAAGCAGTGGTCGCTGCGATGCTCCTTATGTACAGCAATCAGAGATGACGTCGAAGATGATATACTGTAATCGAATGTAAGGCATTTCACGGTATCATTGCCACGAAGAACTCGGAAGAAGGCCAGTCGTTGACAGTTGCTGGTTGTTGTAGCGGTGAAAATCCACGGAAAATCTGTAAAAGCAGTAGCGGAGGCTAGACAATGTTGCTTGCCAGCCAAGGGCCTTGCCCTCTGAAGCAGTGATCGCTTCGATGCTTCTTATGTGCAGCATTCAGAAATGACGTCGCAGATGACATACGGTAATCGAATGTAAGGCATTCCACGTTATCATTGTCACGAGGAACTCGGAAGAAGGCCAGTCGTTGACTGTTGCTGGTTGTTGTAGCGGTGAAAATCCACGGAAAATCTGTAAAAGCAGTAGCGGAGGCTAGACAATGTTGCTTGCCAGCCAAGGGCCTTGCCCTCTGAAGCAGTGATCGCTTCGATGCTTCTTATGTGCAGCATTCAGAAATGACGTCGCAGATGACATACGGTAATCGAATGTAAGGCATTCCACGTTATCATTGTCACGAGGAACTCGGAAGAAGGCCAGTCGTTGACAGTTGCTGGTTGTTGTAGCGGTGAAAATCCACGGAAAATCTGTAAAAGCAGTAGCGGAGACTAGACAATGTTGCTTGCCAGCCAAGTGCCGTGCCCTCTGAAGCAGTGATTGCTTCGATGCTTCTTATGTACAGCATTCAGAAATGACGTTGCAGATGAGATACAGTTGCTGGTTGTTGTAGCGGTGAAAATGCACGGAAAATCTGCAAAAGCAGTAGTGGAGGCTAGACAATGTTGCTTGCCAGCCAAGTGTCGTGCCCTCTGAAGCAGTGGTTGCTTCGATGCTTCTTATGTACATCATTGAGAATTGACGTCGCAAATGAGATACGGTAATCGAATGTAGGGCATTTCACGGTATCATTGTCACGAGGAACTCGGAGGAAGGCCACTCGTTGACCGTTGCTGGTTGTTGTAGCGGTGAAAATCCACGACAAGATCTTCAAGAGCAGTAGCGGAGGATAGACAATGTTGCTTGCCAGCCAAGTGCCGTGCCCTCTGAAGCAGTGGTCGCTTCGATGCTTCTTATGTACAGCATTCAGAAATGAAGTCGCAGATGACATAAGGTAATCGAATGTAAGGCATTTCACGGTATCATCGTCACGAGGAAATCGGAAGAAGGCCAGTCGTTGACAGTTGCTGGTTGCTGTAGCGGTGAAAATACACGGAAAATCTGCAAAAGCAGTAGCGGAGGATAGACAATGTTGCTTGCCAGTAAAGTGCTGTGCCCTCTGAAGCAGTGGTTGCTTCGATGCTTCTTATGTGCAGCATTGAGAATTGACGTCGCAGATGAGATACGGTAATCGAATGTAGGGCATTTCACAGTATCATTGTCACGAGGAACTCGGAAGAAGGCCACTCGTTGACCGTTGCTGGTTGTTGTAGCGGTGAAAATCCACGGCAATATCTTCAGGAGCAGTAGCGGAGGATAGACAATGTTGCTTGCCAGCCAAGTGCCGTGCCCTCTGAAGCAGTGGTTGCTTGGATGCTTCTTATGTACAGCATTCAGAATTGACGTCGCAGATGAGATACGGTAATCGAACGTAAGGCATTTCACGGTATCATTGTCACGAGGAACTCGGAAGAAGGCCAGTCGTTGACCGTTGCTGGTTGTTGTAGCGGTGAAAATCCACGGAAAATCTGCAAAAGCAGTAGCGGAGGATAGACAATGTGGCTTGCCAACCAAGTGCCGTGCCCTCTGAAGCAGTGGTCGCTTCGATGCTTCTTATGTGCAGCATTCAGAAATGACGTCGCAGATGACATACGGTAATCGAATGTAAGGCATTCCACGTTATCATTGTCACGAGGAACTCGGAAGAAGGCCAGTCGTTGACTGTTGCTGGCTGTTGCAGGGGTGAAAATCCACGGAAAATCTGTAAAAGCAGTAGCGGAGGCTGGAATATGTTGCCTGCCAGCCAAGTGCCGTGCTCTCTGAAGCAGTGGTCGCTTCGATGCTTCTTATGCACAGCATTCAGAAATGAGGTCGCAGAGGACATACGGTAATCGAATCTAAAGCACATCACGGTATCATTGCCACGAGGAACTCGGAAGAAGGCCAGTCGTTGACAGTTGCTGGTTGTTATAGCGGTGAAAATCCACGGAAAATCTGTAAAAGCAGTAGCGGAGGCTAGACAATGTTGATTGCCAGCCAAGGGCCGTGCCCTCTGAAGCAGTGATCGCTTCGATGCTTCTTATGTGCAGCATTCAGAAATGACGTCGCAGATGACATACGGTAATCGAATGTAAGGCATTCCACGTTATCATTGTCACGAGGAACTCGGAAGAAGGCCAGTAGTTGGCAGTTGCTGGTTGTTGTAGCGGTGAAAATCCACGGAAAATCTGCAAAAGAAGTAGCGGAGGGTAGACAATGTTGCTTGCCAGCCAAGGGCCGTGCCCTCTGAAGCGGTGATCGCTTCGATGCTTCTTATGTGCAGCATTCAGAAATGACGTCGCAGATGACATACGGTAATCGAATGTAAGGCATTCCACGTTATCATTGTCACGAGGAACTCGGAAGAAGGCCAGTCGTTGACAGTTGCTGGTTTTTGTAGCAGTGAAAATTCACGGAAAATCTGTAAAAGCAGTAGCGGAGGCTAGACAATGTTGCTTGCCAGCCAAGGGCCGTGCCCTCTGAAGCAGTGATCGCTTCGATGCTTCTTATGTGCAGCATTCAGAAATGACGTCGCAGATGACATACGGTAATCGAATGTAAGGCATTCCACGTTATCATTGTCACGAGGAACTCGGAAGAAGGCCAGTCGTTGACAGTTGCTGGTTGTTGTAGCGGTGAAAATCCACGGAAAATCTGTAAAAGCAGTAGCGGAGGCTAGACAATGTTGCTTGCCAGCCAAGGGACGTGCCCTCTGAAGCAGTGATCGCTTCGATGCTTCTTATGTGCAGAATTCAGAAATGACGTCGCAGATAACATACGGTAATCGAATGTAAGGCATTCCACGTTATCATTGTCACGAGGAACTCGGAAGAAGGCCAGTCGTTGACAGTTGCTGGTTGTTGTAGCGGTGAAAATCCACGGAAAATCTGCAAAAGCAGTAGCGGAGGGTAGACAATGTTGCTTGCCAGCCAAGGGCCGTGCCCTCTGAAGCAGTGATCGCTTCGATGTTTCTTATGTGCAGCATTCAGAAATGACGTGGCAGATGACATACGGTAATCGAATGTAAGGCATTCCACGTTATCATTGTCACGAGGAACTCGGAAGAAGGCCAGTCGTTGACAGTTGCTGGTTTTTGTAGCAGTGAAAATCCACGGAAAATCTGTAAAAGCAGTAGCGGAGGCTAGAAAATGTTGCTTGCCAGCCAAGGGCCGTGCCCTCTGAAGCAGTGATCGCTTCGATGCTTCTTATGTGCAGCATTCAGAAATGACGTCGCAGATGACATACGGTAATCGAATGTAAGGCATTCCATGTTATCATTGTCACGAGGAACTCGGAAGAAGGCCAGTCGTTGACAGTTGCTGGTTGTTGTAGCGGTGAAAATCCACGGAAAATCTGTAAAAGCAGTAGCGGAGGCTAGACAATGTTGCTTGCCAGCCAAGGGCCGTGCCCTCTGAAGCAGTGATCGCTTCGATGCTTCTTATGTGCAGAATTCAGAAATGACGTCGCAGATAACATACGGTAATCGAATGTAAGGCATTCCACGTTATCATTGTCACGAGGAACTCGGAAGAAGGCCAGTCGTAGACAGTTGCTGGTTGTTGTAGCGGTGAAAATCCACGGAAAATCTGTAAAAGCAGTAGCGGAGGCTAGACAATGTTGCTTGCCAGCCAAGGGCCTTGCACTCTGAAGCAGTGATCGCTTGGATGCTTCTTATGTGCAGCATTCAGAAATGACGTCGCAGATGACATACGGTAATCGAGCGTAAGGCATTCCACGTTACCATTGTCACGAGGCACTCTTAGGAAGGCCAGTCGTTGACAGTTTCTGGTTTTTGTAGCAGTGAAAATCCACGGAAAATCTGCAAAAGCAGTAGCGGAGGCTAGACAATGTTGCTTGCCAGCCAAGGGCTGTGCCCTCTGAAGCAGTGATCGGTTCGATGGTTCTTATGTGCAGCATTCAGAAATGACGTCGCAGATGACATACGGTAATCGAATGTAAGGCATTCCACGTTATCATTGTCACGAGGAACTCGGAAGAAGGCCAGTCGTTGACTGTTGCTGGTTGTTGTAGCGGTGAAAATCCACGGAAAATCTGTAAAAGCAGTAGCGGAGGCTAGACAATGTTGCTTGCCAGCCAAGGGCCTTGCCCTCTGAAGCAGTGATCGCTTCGATGCTTCTTATGTGCAGCATTCAGAAATGACGTCGCAGATGACATACGGTAATCGAATGTAAGGCATTCCACGTTATCATTGTCACGAGGAACTCGGAAGAAGGCCTGTCGTTGACAGTTGCTGGTTGTTGTAGCGGTGAAAATCCACGGAAAATCTGTAAAAGCAGTAGCGGAGACTAGACAATGTTGCTTGCCAGCCAAGTGCCGTGCCCTCTGAAGCAGTGGTCGCTTCGATAATTCTTATGTACAGCATTCAGAAATCACGTCGCAGATGACATACGGTAATCGAATCTAAGGCATTTCACGGTATCATTGTCACGAGGAATTCGGAAGAAGGCCAGTCGTTGACAGTTGTTGGTTGTTATAGCGGTGAAAATAGACGGAAAATCTGCAAAAGCATTAGCGGAGGATAGACAATGTTGCTTGCCAGCCAAGGGTCGTGCCCTCTGAAGCAGTGGTCGCTTCGATGCTTATTATGTACAGCAATCAGAGATGACGTCGCAAATGACATACGGTAATCGAGCGTAAGGCATTCCACGTTACCATTGTCACGAGGCACTATTAAGAAGGCCAGTCGTTGACAGTTGCTGGTTGTTGTAGCGGTGAAAATCCACGGAAAATCTGTAAAAGCAGTAGCGGAGACTAGACAATGTTGCTTGCCAGCCAAGTGCCGTGCCCTCTGAAGCAGTGATTGCTTCGATGCTTCTTATGTACAGCATTCAGAAATGACGTTGCAGATGAGATACAGTTGCTGGTTGTTGTAGCGGTGAAAATGCACGGAAAATCTGCAAAAGCAGTAGTGGAGGCTAGACAATGTTGCTTGCCAGCCAAGTGCCGTGCCCTCTGAAGCAGTGGTCGCTTCGATGCTTCTTATGTACAGCATTCAGAAATGAAGTCGCAGATGACATAAGGTAATCGAATGTAAGGCATTTCACGGTATCATCGTCACGAGGAAATCGGAAGAAGGCCAGTCGTTGACAGTTGCTGGTTGCTGTAGCGGTGAAAATACACCGAAAATCTGCAAAAGCAGTAGCGGAGGATAGACAATGTTGCTTGCCAGTAAAGTGCCGTGCCCTCTGAAGCAGTGGTTGCTTCGATGCTTCTTATGTACAGCATTGAGAATTGACGTCGCAGATAAGATACGGTAATCGAATATAGGGCATTTCACAGTATCATTGTCACGAGGAACTCGAAAGAAGGCCACTCATTGACCGTTGCTGGTTGTTGTAGCGGTGAAAATCCACGGCAAGATCTTCAGGAGCAGTAGCGGAGGATAGACAATGTTGCTTGCCAGCCAAGTGCCGTGCCCTCTGAAGCAGTGGTTGCTTGGATGCTTCTTATGTACAGCATTCAGAATTGACGTCGCAGATGAGATACGGTAATCGAACGTAAGGCATTTCACGGTATCATTGTCACGAGGAACTCGGAAGAAGGCCAGTCGTTGACCGTTGCTGGTTGTTGTAGCGGTGAAAATCCACGGAAAATCTGCAAAAGCAGAAGCGGAGTCTGGACAATGTTGCTTGGCAGCCAAGTGCCGTGCCCTCTGAAGCAGTGGTCGCTTCGGTGCTTCTTATGTACAGCATTCAGAAATGAGGTCGCAGATGACATACGGTAATCGAATGTCAGCCATTTCACGGTATCATTGTCACGAGGAACTCGGAAGAAGGCCACTCGTTGACCGTTGCTGGTTGTTGTAGCGGTCAAAATCCACGGCAAGATCTTCAATAGCAGTAGCGGAGGATAGACAATGTGGCTTGCCAACCAAGTGCCGTGCCCTCTGAAGCAGTGGTCGCTTCGATGCTTCTTATGTGCAGCATTCAGAAATGATGTCGCAGATGACATACGGTAATCGAATGTAAGGCATTCCACGTTATCATTGTCACGAGGAACTCGGAAGAAGGCCAGTCGTTGACAGTTGCTGGCTGTTGCAGGGGTGAAAATCCACGGAAAATCTGTAAAAGCAGTAGCGGAGGCTGGACTATGTTGCCTGCCAGCCAAGTGCCGTGCTCTCTGAAGCAGTGGTCGCTTCGATGCTTCTTATGCACAGCATTCAGAAATGAGGTCGCAGAGGACATACGGTAATCGAATCTAAGGCATATCACGGTATCATTGCCACGAGGAACTCGGAAGAAGGCCAGTCGTTGACAGTTGCTGGTTGTTATAGCGGTGAAAATCCACGGAAAATCTGCAAAAGCAGCAGCGGAGGCTAGACAATGTTGCTTGCCAGCCAAGGGCCGTGCCCTCTGAAGCAGTGATCGCTTCGATGCTTCTTAAATGCAGCATTCAGAAATGACGTCGCAGATGACATACGGTAATCGAATGTAAGGCATTCCACGTTATCATTGTCACGAGGAACTCGGAAGAAGGCCAGTCGTTGACAGTTGCTGGTTGTTGTAGCGGTGAAAATCCACGGAAAATCTGTAAAAGCAGTAGCGGAGGCTAGACAATGTTGCTTGCCAGCCAAGGGCCGTGCCCTCTGAAGCAGTGATCGCTTCGATGCTTCTTATGTGCAGCATTCAGAAATGACGTCGCAGATGACATACGGTAATCGAATGTAAGGCATTCCACGTTATCATTGTCACGAGGAACTCGGAAGAAGGCCAGTCGTTGACAGTTGCTGGTTGTTGTAGCGGTGAAAATCCACGGAAAATCTGTAAAAGCAGTAGCGGAGGCTAGACAATGTTGCTTGCCAGCCAAGGGCCGTGCCCTCTGAAGCAATGATCGCTTCGATGCTTCTTATGTGCAGCATTCAGAAATGACGTCGCAGATGACATGCGGTAATCGAATGTAAGGCATTCCACGTTATCATTGTCACGAGGAACTCGGAAGAAGGCCAGTCGTTGACAGTTGCTGGTTGTTGTAGCGGTGAAAATCCACGGAAAATCTGTAAAAGCAGTAGCGGAGACTAGACAATGTTGCTTGCCAGCCAAGTGCCGTGCCCTCTGAAGCAGTGGTCGCTTCGATAATTCTTATGTACAGCATTCAGAAATCACGTCGCAGATGACATACGGTAATCGAATCTAAGGCATTTCACGGTATCATTGTGACGAGGAATTCGGAAGAAGGCCAGACGTTGACAGTTGTTGGTTGTTATAGCGGTGAAAATACACGGAAAATCTGCAAAAGCATTATGCGGAGGATAGACAATGTTGCTTGCCAGCCAAGGGTCGTGCCCTCTGAAGCAGTGGTCGCTTCGATGCTTATTATGTACAGCAATCAGAGATGACGTCGCAGATGATATACGGTAATCGAGCGTAAGGCATTCCACGTTACCATTGTCACGAGGCACTATTAACAAGGCCAGTCGTTGACAGTTGCTGGTTTTTGTAGCAGTGAAAATCCACGGCAAAATCTGCAAAAGCAGTAGTGGATGCTCAGACATGTTGCTTGCTAACCAAGTGCCTTGCCCTCTGAAGCAGTGGTCGCTGCGATGCTCCTTATGTACAGCAATCAGAGATGACGTCGAAGATGATATACTGTAATCGAATGTAAGGCATTTCACGGTATCATTGCCACGAAGAACTCGGAAGAAGGCCAGTCGTTGACAGTTGCTGGTTGTTGTAGCGGTGAAAATCCACGGAAAATCTGTAAAAGCAGTAGCGGAGGCTAGACAATGTTGCTTGCCAGCCAAGGGCCTTGCCCTCTGAAGCAGTGATCGCTTCGATGCTTCTTATGTGCAGCATTCAGAAATGACGTCGCAGATGACATACGGTAATCGAATGTAAGGCATTCCACGTTATCATTGTCACGAGGAACTCGGAAGAAGGCCAGTCGTTGACTGTTGCTGGTTGTTGTAGCGGTGAAAATCCACGGAAAATCTGTAAAAGCAGTAGCGGAGGCTAGACAATGTTGCTTGCCAGCCAAGGGCCTTGCCCTCTGAAGCAGTGATCGCTTCGATGCTTCTTATGTGCAGCATTCAGAAATGACGTCGCAGATGACATACGGTAATCGAATGTAAGGCATTCCACGTTATCATTGTCACGAGGAACTCGGAAGAAGGCCAGTCGTTGACAGTTGCTGGTTGTTGTAGCGGTGAAAATCCACGGAAAATCTGTAAAAGCAGTAGCGGAGACTAGACAATGTTGCTTGCCAGCCAAGTGCCGTGCCCTCTGAAGCAGTGATCGCTTCGATGCTTCTTATGTGCAGAATTCAGAAATGACGTCGCAGATAACATACGGTAATCGAATTTAAGGCATTCCACGTTATCATTGTCACGAGGAACTCGGAAGAAGGCCAGTCGTTGACAGTTGCTGGTTGTTGTAGCGGTGAAAATCCACGGAAAATCTGCAAAAGCAGTAGCGGAGGCTAGACAATGTTGCTTGCCAGCCAAGGGCCGTGCCCTCTGAAGCAGTGATCGCTTCGATGCTTCTTATGTGCAGCATTCAGAAATGACGTCGCAGATGACATACGGTAATCGAATGTAAGGCATTCCACGTCATCATTGTCACGAGGAACTCGGAAGAAGGCCAGTCGTTGACAGTTGCTGGTTGTTGTAGCGGTGAAAATCCACGGAAAATCTGTAAAAGCAGTAGCGGAGGCTAGACAATGTTGCTTGCCAGCCAAGGGCCGTGCCCTCTGAAGCAGTGATCGCTTCGATGCTTCTTATGTGCAGAATTCAGAAATGACGTCGCAGATAACATACGGTAATCGAATGTAAGGCATTCCACGTTATCATTGTCACGAGGAACTCGGAAGAAGGCCAGTCGTAGACAGTTGCTGGTTGTTGTAGCGGTGAAAATCCACGGAAAATCTGTAAAAGCAGTAGCGGAGGCTAGACAATGTTGCTTGCCAGCCAAGGGCCGTGCCCTCTGAAGCAGTGATCGCTTCGATGCTTCTTATGTGCAGCATTCAGAAATGACGTCGCAGATGACATACGGTAATCGAATGTAAGGCATTCCACGTTATCATTGTCACGAGGAACTCGGAAGAAGGCCAGTCGTTGACAGTTGCTGGTTGTTGTAGCGGTGAAAATCCACGGAAAATCTGTAAAAGCAGTAGCGGAGGCTAGACAATGTTGCTTGCCAGCCAAGGGCCGTGCCCTCTGAAGCAATGATCGCTTCGATGCTTCTTATGTGCAGAATTCAGAAATGACGTCGCAGATGACATACGGTAATCGAATGTAAGGCATTCCACGTTATCATTGTCACGAGGAACTCGGAAGAAGGCCAGTCGTTGACAGTTGCTGGTTGTTGTAGCGGTGAAAATCCACGGAAACTCTGTAAAAGCAGTAGCGGAGACTAGACAATGTTGCTTGCCAGCCAGGTGCCGTGCCCTCTGAAGCAGTGGTCGCTTCGATAATTCTTATGTACAGCATTCAGAAATCACGTCGCAGATGACATACGGTAATCGAATCTAAGGCATTTCACGGTATCATTGTCACGAGGAATTCGAAAGAAGGCCAGTCGTTGACAGTTGTTGGTTGTTATAGCGGTGAAAATACACGGAAAATCTGCAAAAGCATTAGCGGAGGATAGACAATGTTGCTTGCCAGCCAAGGGCCGTGCCCTCTGAAGCAGTGATCGCTTCGATGCTTCTTATGTGCAGAATTCAGAAATGACGTCGCAGATAACATACGGTAATCGAATTTAAGGCATTTCACGGTATCATTGCCACGAGGAACTCGGAAGAAGGCCAGTCGTTGACAGTTGCTGGTTGTTGTAGCGGTGAAAATCCACGGAAAATCTGTAAAAGCAGTAGCGGAGGCTAGACAATGTTGCTTGCCAGCCAAGGGCCTTGCCCTCTGAAGCAGTGATCGCTTCGATGCTTCTTATGTGCAGCATTCAGAAATGACGTCGCAGATGACATACGGTAATCGAATGTAAGGCATTCCACGTTATCATTGTCACGAGGAACTCGGAAGAAGGCCAGTCGTTGACAGTTGCTGGTTGTTGTAGCGGTGAAAATCCACGGAAAATCTGTAAAAGCAGTAGCGGAGGCTAGACAATGTTGCTTGCCAGCCAAGGGCCTTGCCCTCTGAAGCAGTGATCGCTTCGATGCTTCTTATGTGCAGCATTCAGAAATGACGTCGCAGATGACATACGGTAATCGAATGTAAGGCATTCCACGTTATCATTGTCACGAGGAACTCGGAAGAAGGCCAGTCGTTGACAGTTGCTGGTTGTTGTAGCGGTGAAAATCCACGGAAAATCTGTAAAAGCAGTAGCGGAGACTAGACAATGTTGATTGCCAGCCAAGTGCCGTGCCCTCTGAAGCAGTGATCGCTTCGATGCTTCTTATGTGCAGAATTCAGAAATGACGTCGCAGATAACATACGGTAATCGAATTTAAGGCATTCCACGTTATCATTGTCACGAGGAACTCGGAAGAAGGCCAGTCGTTGACAGTTGCTGGTTGTTGTAGCGGTGAAAATCCACGGAAAATCTGCAAAAGCAGTAGCGGAGGCTAGACAATGTTGCTTGCCAGCCAAGGGCCGTGCCCTCTGAAGCAGTGATCGCTTCGATGCTTCTTATGTGCAGCATTCAGAAATGACGTCGCAGATGACATACGGTAATCGAATGTAAGGCATTCCACGTCATCATTGTCACGAGGAACTCGGAAGAAGGCCAGTCGTTGACAGTTGCTGGTTGTTGTAGCGGTGAAAATCCACGGAAAATCTGTAAAAGCAGTAGCGGAGGCTAGACAATGTTGCTTGCCAGCCAAGCAAGGGCCGTGCCCTCTGAAGCAGTGATCGCTTCGATGCTTCTTATGTGCAGAATTCAGAAATGACGTCGCAGATAACATACGGTAATCGAATGTAAGGCATTCCACGTTATCATTGTCACGAGGAACTCGGAAGAAGGCCAGTCGTAGACAGTTGCTGGTTGTTGTAGCGGTGAAAATCCACGGAAAATCTGTAAAAGCAGTAGCGGAGGCTAGACAATGTTGCTTGCCAGCCAAGGGCCGTGCCCTCTGAAGCAGTGATCGCTTCGATGCTTCTTATGTGCAGCATTCAGAAATGACGTCGCAGATGACATACGGTAATCGAATGTAAGGCATTCCACGTTATCATTGTCACGAGGAACTCGGAAGAAGGCCAGTCGTTGACAGTTGCTGGTTGTTGTAGCGGTGAAAATCCACGGAAAATCTGTAAAAGCAGTAGCGGAGGCTAGACAATGTTGCTTGCCAGCCAAGGGCCGTGCCCTCTGAAGCAATGATCGCTTCGATGCTTCTTATGTGCAGGATTCAGAAATGACGTCGCAGATGACATACGGTAATCGAATGTAAGGCATTCCACGTTATCATTGTCACGAGGAACTCGGAAGAAGGCCAGTCGTTGACAGTTGCTGGTTGTTGTAGCGGTGAAAATCCACGGAAAATCTGTAAAAGCAGTAGCGGAGACTAGACAATGTTGCTTGCCAGCCAGGTGCCGTGCCCTCTGAAGCAGTGGTCGCTTCGATAATTCTTATGTACAGCATTCAGAAATCACGTCGCAGATGACATACGGTAATCGAATCTAAGGCATTTCACGGTATCATTGTCACGAGGAATTCGAAAGAAGGCCAGTCGTTGACAGTTGTTGGTTGTTATAGCGGTGAAAATACACGGAAAATCTGCAAAAGCATTAGCGGAGGATAGACAATGTTGCTTGCCAGCCAAGGGTCGTGCCCTCTGAAGCAGTGATCGCTTCGATGCTTCTTATGTGCAGCATTCAGAAATGACGTCGCAGATGACATACGGTAAACGAGCGTAAGGCATTCCACGTTACCATTGTCACGAGGCACTATTAACAAGGCCAGTCGTTGACAGTTGCTGGTTTTTGTAGCAGTGAAAATCCACGGCAAAATCTGCAAAAGCAGTAGTGGATGCTCAGACATGTTGCTTGCTAACCAAGTGCCTTGCCCTCTGAAGCAGTGGTCGCTGCGATGCTCCTTATGTACAGCAATCAGAGATGACGTCGAAGATGATATACTGTAATCGAATGTAAGGCATTTCACGGTATCATTGCCACGAGGAACTCGGAAGAAGGCCAGTCGTTGACAGTTGCTAGTTGTTGTAGCGGTGAAAATCCACGGAAAATCTGTAAAAGCAGTAGCGGAGGCTAGACAATGTTGCTTGCCAGCCAAGGGCTGTGCCCTCTGAAGCAGTGATCGGTTCGATGCTTCTTATGTGCAGCATTCAGAAATGACGTCGCAGATGACATACGGTAATCGAATGTAAGGCATTCCACGTTATCATTGTCACGAGGAACTCGGAAGAAGGCCAGTCGTTGACAGTTGCTGGTTGTTGTAGCGGTGAAAATCCACGGAAAATCTGTAAAAGCAGTAGCGGAGGCTAGACAATGTTGCTTGCCAGCCAAGGGCCTTGCCCTCTGAAGCAGTGATCGCTTCGATGCCTCTTATGTGCAGCATTCAGAAATGACGTCGCAGATGACATACGGTAATCGAATGTAAGGCATTCCACGTTATCATTGTCACGAGGAACTCGGAAGAAGGCCAGTCGTTGACTGTTGCTGGTTGTTGTAGCGGTGAAAATCCACGGAAAATCTGTAAAAGCAGTAGCGGAGGCTAGACAATGTTGCTTGCCAGCCAAGGGCCTTGCCCTCTGAAGCAGTGATCGCTTCGATGCTTCTTATGTGCAGCATTCAGAAATGACGTCGCAGATGACATACGGTAATCGAATGTAAGGCATTCCACGTTATCATTGTCACGAGGAACTCGGAAGAAGGCCAGTCGTTGACAGTTGCTGGTTGTTGTAGCGGTGAAAATCCACGGAAAATCTGCAAAAGCAGTAGCGGAGGCTAGACAATGTTGCTTGACAGCCAAGGGCCGTGCCCTCTGAAGCAGTGATCGGTTCGATGCTTCTTATGTGCAGCATTCAGAAATGACGTCGCAGATGACTTACGGTAATCGAATGTAAGGCATTCCACGTTATCATTGTCACGAGGAACTCGGAAGAAGGCCAGTCGTTGACAGTTGCTGGTTGTTGTAGCGGTGAAAATCCACGGAAAATCTGTAAAAGCAGTAGCGGAGACTAGACAATGTTTCTTGCCAGCCAAGTGCCGTGCCCTCTGAAGCAGTGGTCGCTTCGATAATTCTTATGTACAGCATTCAGAAATCACGTCGCAGATGACATACGGTAATCGAATCTAAGGCATTTCACGGTATCATTGTCACGAGGAATTCGGAAGAAGGCCAGTCGTTGACAGTTGTTGGTTGTTATAGCGGTGAAAATAGACGGAAAATCTGCAAAAGCATTAGCGGAGGATAGACAATGTTGCTTGCCAGCCAAGGGTCGTGCCCTCTGGAGCAGTGGTCGCTTCGATGCTTATTATGTACAGCAATCAGAGATGACGTCGCAAATGACATACGGTAATCGAGCGTAAGGCATTCCACGTTACCATTGTCACGAGGCACTATTAAGAAGGCCAGTCGTTGACAGTTGCTGGTTGTTGTAGCGGTGAAAATCCACGGAAAATCTGTAAAAGCAGTAGCGGAGACTAGACAATGTTGCTTGCCAGCCAAGTGCCGTGCCCTCTGAAGCAGTGATTGCTTCGATGCTTCTTATGTACAGCATTCAGAAATGACGTTGCAGATGAGATACAGTTGCTGGTTGTTGTAGCGGTGAAAATGCACGGAAAATCTGCAAAAGCAGTAGTGGAGGCTAGACAATGTTGCTTGCCAGCCAAGTGTCGTGCCCTCTGAAGCAGTGGTTGCTTCGATGCTTCTTATGTACATCATTGAGAATTGACGTCGCAAATGAGATACGGTAATCGAATGTAGGGCATTTCACGGTATCATTGTCACGAGGAACTCGGAGGAAGGCCACTCGTTGACCGTTGCTGGTTGTTGTAGCGGTGAAAATCCACGACAAGATCTTCAAGAGCAGTAGCGGAGGATAGACAATGTTGCTTGCCAGCCAAGGGCCGTGCCCTCTGAAGCAGTGATCGCTTCGATGCTTCTTATGTGCAGCATTCAGAAATGACGTCGCAGATGACATACGGTAATCGAATGTAAGGCATTCCACGTTATCATTGTCACGAGGAACTCGGAAGAAGGCCAGTAGTTGGCAGTTGCTGGTTGTTGTAGCGGTGAAAATCCACGGAAAATCTGCAAAAGCAGTAGCGGAGGGTAGACAATGTTGCTTGCCAGCCAAGGGCCGTGCCCTCTGAAGCAGTGATCGCTTCGATGCTTCTTATGTGCAGCATTCAGAAATGACGTCGCAGATGACATACGGTAATCGAATGTAAGGCATTCCACGTTATCATTGTCACGAGGAACTCGGAAGAAGGCCAGTCGTTGACAGTTGCTGGTTTTTGTAGCAGTGAAAATTCACGGAAAATCTGTAAAAGCAGTAGCGGAGGCTAGACAATGTTGCTTGCCAGCCAAGGGCCGTGCCCTCTGAAGCAGTGATCGCTTCGATGCTTCTTATGTGCAGCATTCAGAAATGACGTCGCAGATGACATACGGTAATCGAATGTAAGGCATTCCACGTTATCATTGTCACGAGGAACTCGGAAGAAGGCCAGTCGTTGACAGTTGCTGGTTGTTGTAGCGGTGAAAATCCACGGAAACTCTGTAAAAGCAGTAGCGGAGGCTAGACAATGTTGCTTGCCAGCCAAGGGCCGTGCCCTCTGAAGCAGTGATCGCTTCGATGCTTCTTATGTGCAGAATTCAGAAATGACGTCGCAGATAGCATACAGTAATCGAATGTAAGGCATTCCACGTTATCATTGTCACGAGGAACTCGGAAGAAGGCCAGTCGTTGACAGTTGCTGATTGTTGTAGCGGTGAAAATCCACGGAAAATCTGCAAAAGCAGTAGCGGAGGGTAGACAATGTTGCTTGCCAGCCAAGGGCCGTGCCCTCTGAAGCAGTGATCGCTTCGATGTTTCTTATGTGCAGCATTCAGAAATGACGTCGCAGATGACATACGGTAATCGAATGTAAGGCATTCCACGTTATCATTGTCACGAGGAACTCGGAAGAAGGCCAGTCGTTGACAGTTGCTGGTTTTTGTAGCAGTGAAAATCCACGGAAAATCTGTAAAAGCAGTAGTGGAGGCTAGACAATGTTGCTTGCCAGCCAAGGGCCGTGCCCTCTGAAGCAGTGATCGCTTCGATGCTTCTTATGTGCAGCATTCAGAAATGACGTCGCAGATGACATACGGTAATCGAATGTAAGGCATTCCATGTTATCATTGTCACGAGGAACTCGGAAGAAGGCCAGTCGTTGACAGTTGCTGGTTGTTGTAGCGGTGAAAATCCACGGAAAATCTGTAAAAGCAGTAGCGGAGGCTAGACAATGTTGCTTGCCAGCCAAGGGCCGTGCCCTCTGAAGCAGTGATCGCTTCGATGCTTCTTATGTGCAGAATTCAGAAATGACGTCGCAGATAACATACGGTAATCGAATGTAAGGCATTCCACGTTATCATTGTCACGAGGAACTCGGAAGAAGGCCAGTCGTAGACAGTTGCTGGTTGTTGTAGCGGTGAAAATCCACGGAAAATCTGTAAAAGCAGTAGCGGAGGCTAGACAATGTGGCTTGCCAGCCAAGGGCCTTGCCCTCTGAAGCAGTGATCGCTTGGATGCTTCTTATGTGCAGCATTCAGAAATGACGTCGCAGATGACATACGGTAATCGAGCGTAAGGCATTCCACGTTACCATTGTCACGAGGCACTATTAGGAAGGCCAGTCGTTGACAGTTTCTGGTTTTTGTAGCAGTGAAAATCCACGGAAAATCTGCAAAAGCAGTAGCGGAGGCTAGACAATGTTGCTTGCCAGCCAAGGGCTGTGCCCTCTGAAGCAGTGATCGGTTCGATGCTTCTTATGTGCAGCATTCAGAAATGACGTCGCAGATGACATACGGTAATCGAATGTAAGGCATTCCACGTTATCATTGTCACGAGGAACTCGGAAGAAGGCCAGTCGTTGACAGTTGCTGGTTGTTGGAGCGGTGAAATACCACGGAAAATCTGTAAAAGCAGTAGCGGAGGCTAGACAATGTTGCTTGCCAGCCAAGGGCCTTGCCCTCTGAAGCAGTGATCGCTTCGATGCTTCTTATGTGCAGCATTCAGAAATGACGTCGCAGATGACATACGGTAATCGAATGTAAGGCATTCCACGTTATCATTGTCACGAGGAACTCGGAAGAAGGCCAGTCGTTGACTGTTGCTGGTTGTTGTAGCGGTGAAAATGCACGGAAAATCTGTAAAAGCAGTAGCGGAGGCTAGACAATGTTGCTTGCCAGCCAAGGGCCTTGCCCTCTGAAGCAGTGATCGCTTCGATGCTTCTTATGTGCAGCTTTCAGAAATGACGTCGCAGATGACATACGGTAATCGAATGTAAGGCATTCCACGTTATCATTGCCACGAGGAACTCGGAAGAAGGCCAGTCGTTGACAGTTGCTGGTTGTTGTAGCGGTGAAAATCCACGGAAAATCTGTAAAAGCAGTAGCGGAGACTAGACAATGTTGCTTGCCAGCCAAGTGCCGTGCCCTCTGAAGCAGTGGTCGCTTCGATAATTCTTATGTACAGCATTCAGAAATCACGTCGCAGATGACATACGGTAATCGAATGTAAGGCATTCCACGTTATCATTGTCACGAGGAACTCGGAAGAAGGCCAGTCGTTGACAGTTGCTGGTTGTTGTAGCGGTGAAAATCCACGGAAAGTCTGTAAAAGCAGTAGCGGAGACTAGACAATGTTGCTTGCCAGCCAGGTGCCGTGCCCTCTGAAGCAGTGGTCGCTTCGATAATTCTTATGTACAGCATTCAGAAATCACGTCGCAGATGACATACGGTAATCGAATCTAAGGCATTTCACGGTATCATTGTCACGAGGAATTCGAAAGAAGGCCAGTCGTTGACAGTTGTTGGTTGTTATAGCGGTGAAAATACACGGAAAATCTGCAAAAGCATTAGCGGAGGATAGACAATGTTGCTTGCCAGCCAAGGGTCGTGCCCTCTGAAGCAGTGGTCGCTTCGATGCTTATTATGTACAGCAGAGAGGATGTCGCAGATGACATACGGTAATCGAGCGTAAGGCATTCCACGTTACCATTGTCACGAGGCACTATTAACAAGGCCAGTCGTTGACAGTTGCTGGTTTTTGTAGCAGTGAAAATCCACGGCAAAATCTGCAAAAGCAGTAGTGAATGCTCAGACATGTTGCTTGCTAACCAAGTGCCTTGCCCTCTGAAGCAGTGGTCGCTGCGATGCTCCTTATGTACAGCAATCAGAGATGACGTCGAAGATGATATACTGTAATCGAATGTAAGGCATTTCACGGTATCATTGCCACGAAGAACTCGGAAGAAGGCCAGTCGTTGACAGTTGCTGGTTGTTGTAGCGGTGAAAATCCACGGAAAATCTGTAAAAGCAGTAGCGGAGGCTAGACAATGTTGCTTGCCAGCCAAGGGCCTTGCCCTCTGAAGCAGTGATCGCTTCGATGCTTCTTATGTGCAGCATTCAGAAATGACGTCGCAGATGACATACGGTAATCGAATGTAAGGCATTCCACGTTATCATTGTCACGAGGAACTCGGAAGAAGGCCAGTCGTTGACTGTTGCTGGTTGTTGTAGCGGTGAAAATCCACGGAAAATCTGTAAAAGCAGTAGCGGAGGCTAGACAATGTTGCTTGCCAGCCAAGGGCCTTGCCCTCTGAAGCAGTGATCGCTTCGATGCTTCTTATGTGCAGCATTCAGAAATGACGTCGCAGATGACATACGGTAATCGAATGTAAGGCATTCCACGTTATCATTGTCACGAGGAACTCGGAAGAAGGCCAGTCGTTGACAGTTGCTGGTTGTTGTAGCGGTGAAAATCCACGGAAAATCTGTAAAAGCAGTAGCGGAGACTAGACAATGTTGCTTGCCAGCCAAGTGCCGTGCCCTCTGAAGCAGTGATCGCTTCGATGCTTCTTATGTGCAGAATTCAGAAATGACGTCGCAGATAACATACGGTAATCGAATTTAAGGCATTCCACGTTATCATTGTCACGAGGAACTCGGAAGAAGGCCAGTCGTTGACAGTTGCTGGTTGTTGTAGCGGTGAAAATCCACGGAAAATCTGCAAAAGCAGTAGCGGAGGCTAGACAATGTTGCTTGCCAGCCAAGGGCCGTGCCCTCTGAAGCAGTGATCGCTTCGATGCTTCTTATGTGCAGCATTCAGAAATGACGTCGCAGATGACATACGGTAATCGAATGTAAGGCATTCCATGTTATCATTGTCACGAGGAACTCGGAAGAAGGCCAGTCGTTGACAGTTGCTGGTTGTTGTAGCGGTGAAAATCCACGGAAAATCTGTAAAAGCAGTAGCGGAGGCTAGACAATGTTGCTTGCCAGCCAAGGGCCGTGCCCTCTGAAGCAGTGATCGCTTCGATGCTTCTTATGTGCAGAATTCAGAAATGACGTCGCAGATAACATACGGTAATCGAGCGTAAGGCATTCCACGTTACCATTGTCACGAGGCACTATTAGGAAGGCCAGTCGTTGACAGTTTCTGGTTTTTGTAGCAGTGAAAATCCACGGAAAATCTGCAAAAGCAGTAGCGGAGGCTAGACAATGTTGCTTGCCAGCCAAGGGCTGTGCCCTCTGAAGCAGTGATCGGTTCGATGCTTCTTATGTGCAGCATTCAGAAATGACGTCGCAGATGACATACGGTAATCGAATGTAAGGCATTCCACGTTATCATTGTCACGAGGAACTCGGAAGAAGGCCAGTCGTTGACAGTTGCTGGTTGTTGGAGCGGTGAAATACCACGGAAAATCTGTAAAAGCAGTAGCGGAGGCTAGACAATGTTGCTTGGCAGCCAAGGGCCTTGCCCTCTGAAGCAGTGATCGCTTCGATGCTTCTTATGTGCAGCATTCAGAAATGACGTCGCAGATGACATACGGTAATCGAATGTAAGGCATTCCACGTTATCATTGTCACGAGGAACTCGGAAGAAGGCCAGTCGTTGACTGTTGCTGGTTGTTGTAGCGGTGAAAATGCACGGAAAATCTGTAAAAGCAGTAGCGGAGGCTAGACAATGTTGCTTGCCAGCCAAGGGCCTTGCCCTCTGAAGCAGTGATCGCTTCGATGCTTCTTATGTGCAGCTTTCAGAAATGACGTCGCAGATGACATACGGTAATCGAATGTAAGGCATTCCACGTTATCATTGTCACGAGGAACTCGGAAGAAGGCCAGTCGTTGACAGTTGCTGGTTGTTGTAGCGGTGAAAATCCACGGAAAATCTGTAAAAGCAGTAGCGGAGACTAGACAATGTTGCTTGCCAGCCAAGTGCCGTGCCCTCTGAAGCAGTGGTCGCTTCGATAATTCTTATGTACAGCATTCAGAAATCACGTCGCAGATGACATACGGTAATCGAATGTAAGGCATTCCACGTTATCATTGTCACGAGGAACTCGGAAGAAGGCCAGTCGTTGACAGTTGCTGGTTGTTGTAGCGGTGAAAATCCACGGAAAGTCTGTAAAAGCAGTAGCGGAGACTAGACAATGTTGCTTGCCAGCCAGGTGCCGTGCCCTCTGAAGCAGTGGTCGCTTCGATAATTCTTATGTACAGCATTCAGAAATCACGTCGCAGATGACATACGGTAATCGAATCTAAGGCATTTCACGGTATCATTGTCACGAGGAATTCGAAAGAAGGCCAGTCGTTGACAGTTGTTGGTTGTTATAGCGGTGAAAATACACGGAAAATCTGCAAAAGCATTAGCGGAGGATAGACAATGTTGCTTGCCAGCCAAGGGTCGTGCCCTCTGAAGCAGTGGTCGCTTCGATGCTTATTATGTACAGCAGAGAGGATGTCGCAGATGACATACGGTAATCGAGCGTAAGGCATTCCACGTTACCATTGTCACGAGGCACTATTAACAAGGCCAGTCGTTGACAGTTGCTGGTTTTTGTAGCAGTGAAAATCCACGGCAAAATCTGCAAAAGCAGTAGTGGATGCTCAGACATGTTGCTTGCTAACCAAGTGCCTTGCCCTCTGAAGCAGTGGTCGCTGCGATGCTCCTTATGTACAGCAATCAGAGATGACGTCGAAGATGATATACTGTAATCGAATGTAAGGCATTTCACGGTATCATTGCCACGAAGAACTCGGAAGAAGGCCAGTCGTTGACAGTTGCTGGTTGTTGTAGCGGTGAAAATCCACGGAAAATCTGTAAAAGCAGTAGCGGAGGCTAGACAATGTTGCTTGCCAGCCAAGGGCCTTGCCCTCTGAAGCAGTGATCGCTTCGATGCTTCTTATGTGCAGCATTCAGAAATGACGTCGCAGATGACATACGGTAATCGAATGTAAGGCATTCCACGTTATCATTGTCACGAGGAACTCGGAAGAAGGCCAGTCGTTGACTGTTGCTGGTTGTTGTAGCGGTGAAAATCCACGGAAAATCTGTAAAAGCAGTAGCGGAGGCTAGACAATGTTGCTTGCCAGCCAAGGGCCTTGCCCTCTGAAGCAGTGATCGCTTCGATGCTTCTTATGTGCAGCATTCAGAAATGACGTCGCAGATGACATACGGTAATCGAATGTAAGGCATTCCACGTTATCATTGTCACGAGGAACTCGGAAGAAGGCCAGTCGTTGACAGTTGCTGGTTGTTGTAGCGGTGAAAATCCACGGAAAATCTGTAAAAGCAGTAGCGGAGACTAGACAATGTTGCTTGCCAGCCAAGTGCCGTGCCCTCTGAAGCAGTGATCGCTTCGATGCTTCTTATGTGCAGAATTCAGAAATGACGTCGCAGATAACATACGGTAATCGAATTTAAGGCATTCCACGTTATCATTGTCACGAGGAACTCGGAAGAAGGCCAGTCGTTGACAGTTGCTGGTTGTTGTAGCGGTGAAAATCCACGGAAAATCTGCAAAAGCAGTAGCGGAGGCTAGACAATGTTGCTTGCCAGCCAAGGGCCGTGCCCTCTGAAGCAGTGATCGCTTCGATGCTTCTTATGTGCAGCATTCAGAAATGACGTCGCAGATGACATACGGTAATCGAATGTAAGGCATTCCACGTCATCATTGTCACGAGGAACTCGGAAGAAGGCCAGTCGTTGACAGTTGCTGGTTGTTGCAGCGGTGAAAATCCACGGAAAATCTGTAAAAGCAGTAGCGGAGGCTAGACAATGTTGCTTGCCAGCCAAGGGCCGTGCCCTCTGAAGCAGTGATCGCTTCGATGCTTCTTATGTGCAGAATTCAGAAATGACGTCGCAGATAACATACGGTAATCGAATGTAAGGCATTCCACGTTATCATTGTCACGAGGAACTCGGAAGAAGGCCAGTCGTAGACAGTTGCTGGTTGTTGTAGCGGTGAAAATCCACGGAAAATTTGTAAAAGGAGTAGCGGAGGCTAGACAATGTTGCTTGCCAGCCAAGGGCCGTGCCCTCTGAAGCAGTGATCGCTTCGATGCTTCTTATGTGCAGCATTCAGAAATGACGTCGCAGATGACATACGGTAATCGAATGTAAGGCATTCCACGTTATCATTGTCACGAGGAACTCGGAAGAAGGCCAGTCGTTGACAGTTGCTGGTTGTTGTAGCGGTGAAAATCCACGGAAAATCTGTAAAAGCAGTAGCGGAGGCTAGACAATGTTGCTTGCCAGCCAAGGGCCGTGCCCTCTGAAGCAATGATCGCTTCGATGCTTCTTATGTGCAGGATTCAGAAATGACGTCGCAGATGACATACGGTAATCGAATGTAAGGCATTCCACGTTATCATTGTCACGAGGAACTCGGAAGAAGGCCAGTCGTTGACAGTTGCTGGTTGTTGTAGCGGTGAAAATCCACGGAAAATCTGTAAAAGCAGTAGCGGAGACTAGACAATGTTGCTTGCCAGCCAGGTGCCGTGCCCTCTGAAGCAGTGGTCGCTTCGATAATTCTTATGTACAGCATTCAGAAATCACGTCGCAGATGACATACGGTAATCGAATCTAAGGCATTTCACGGTATCATTGTCACGAGGAATTCGAAAGAAGGCCAGTCGTTGACAGTTGTTGGTTGTTATAGCGGTGAAAATCCACGGAAAATCTGTAAAAGCAGTAGCGGAGGCTAGACAATGTTGCTTGCCAGCCAAGGGCCTTGCCCTCTGAAGCAGTGATCGCTTGGATGCTTCTTATGTGCAGCATTCAGAAATGACGTCGCAGATGACATACGGTAATCGAATTTAAGGCATTCCACGTTATCATTGTCACGAGGAACTCGGAAGAAGGCCAGTCGTTGACAGTTGCTGGTTGTTGTAGCGGTGAAAATCCACGGAAAATCTGCAAAAGCAGTAGCGGAGGCTAGACAATGTTGCTTGCCAGCCAAGGGCCGTGCCCTCTGAAGCAGTGATCGCTTCGATGCTTCTTATGTGCAGCATTCAGAAATGACGTCGCAGATGACATACGGTAATCGAGCGTAAGGCATTCCACGTTACCATTGTCACGAGGCACTATTAGGAAGGCCAGTCGTTGACAGTTTCTGGTTTTTGTAGCAGTGAAAATCCACGGAAAATCTGCAAAAGCAGTAGCGGAGGCTAGACAATGTTGCTTGCCAGCCAAGGGCTGTGCCCTCTGAAGCAGTGATCGGTTCGATGCTTCTTATGTGCAGCATTCAGAAATGACGTCGCAGATGACATACGGTAATCGAATGTAAGGCATTCCACGTTATCATTGTTACGAGGATCTCGGAAGAAGGCCAGTCGTTGACAGTTGCTGGTTGTTGGAGCGGTTAAATACCACGGAAAATCTGTAAAAGCAGTAGCGGAGGCTAGACAATGTTGCTTGCCAGCCAAGGGCCTTGCCCTCTGAAGCAGTGATCGCTTCGATGCTTCTTATGTGCAGCATTCAGAAATGACGTCGCAGATGACATACGGTAATCGAATGTAAGGCATTCCACGTTATCATTGTCACGAGGAACTCGGAAGAAGGCCAGTCGTTGACTGTTGCTGGTTGTTGTAGCGGTGAAAATGCACGGAAAATCTGTAAAAGCAGTAGCGGAGGCTAGACAATGTTGCTTGCCAGCCAAGGGCCTTGCCCTCTGAAGCAGTGATCGCTTCGATGCTTCTTATGTGCAGCTTTCAGAAATGACGTCGCAGATGACATACGGTAATCGAATGTAAGGCATTCCACGTTATCATTGTCACGAGGAACTCGGAAGAAGGCCAGTCGTTGAAAGTTGCTGGTTGTTGTAGCGGTGAAAATCCACGGAAAATCTGTAAAAGCAGTAGCGAAGACTAGACAATGTTGCTTGCCAGCCAAGTGCCGTGCCCTCTGAAGCAGTGGTCGCTTCGATAATTCTTATGTACAGCATTCAGAAATCACGTCGCAGATGACATACGGTAATCGAATGTAAGGCATTCCACGTTATCATTGTCACGAGGAACTCGGAAGAAGGCCAGTCGTTGACAGTTGCTGGTTGTTGTAGCGGTGAAAATCCACGGAAAATCTGTAAAAGCAGTAGCGGAGACTAGACAATGTTGCTTGCCAGCCAGGTGCCGTGCCCTCTGAAGCAGTGGTCGCTTCGATAATTCTTATGTACAGCATTCAGAAATCACGTCGCAGATGACATACGGTAATCGAATCTAAGGCATTTCACGGTATCATTGTCACGAGGAATTCGAAAGAAGGCCAGTCGTTGACAGTTGTTGGTTGTTATAGCGGTGAAAATACACGGAAAATCTGCAAAAGCATTAGCGGAGGATAGACAATGTTGCTTGCCAGCCAAGGGTCGTGCCCTCTGAAGCAGTGGTCGCTTCGATGCTTATTATGTACAGCAGAGAGGATGTCGCAGATGACATACGGTAATCGAGCGTAAGGCATTCCACGTTACCATTGTCACGAGGCACTATTAACAAGGCCAGTCGTTGACAGTTGCTGGTTTTTGTAGCAGTGAAAATCCACGGCAAAATCTGCAAAAGCAGTAGTGGATGCTCAGACATGTTGCTTGCTAACCAAGTGCCTTGCCCTCTGAAGCAGTGGTCGCTGCGATGCTCCTTATGTACAGCAATCAGAGATGACGTCGAAGATGATATACTGTAATCGAATGTAAGGCATTTCACGGTATCATTGCCACGAAGAACTCGGAAGAAGGCCAGTCGTTGACAGTTGCTGGTTGTTGTAGCGGTGAAAATCCACGGAAAATCTGTAAAAGCAGTAGCGGAGGCTAGACAATGTTGCTTGCCAGCCAAGGGCCTTGCCCTCTGAAGCAGTGATCGCTTGGATGCTTCTTATGTGCAGCATTCAGAAATGACGTCGCAGATGACATACGGTAATCGAGCGTAAGGCATTCCACGTTACCATTGTCACGAGGCACTATTAGGAAGGCCAGTCGTTGACAGTTTCTGGTTTTTGTAGCAGTGAAAATCAACGGAAAATCTGCAAAAGCAGTAGCGGAGGCTAGACAATGTTGCTTGCCAGCCAAGGGCTGTGCCCTCTGAAGCAGTGATCGGTTCGATGCTTCTTATGTGCAGCATTCAGAAATGACGTCGCAGATGACATACGGTAATCGAATGTAAGGCATTCCACGTTATCATTGTCACGAGGAACTCGGAAGAAGGCCAGTCGTTGACAGTTGCTGGTTGTTGGAGCGGTGAAATACCACGGAAAATCTGTAAAAGCAGTAGCGGAGGCTAGACAATGTTGCTTGCCAGCCAAGGGCCTTGCCCTCTGAAGCAGTGATCGCTTCGATGCTTCTTATGTGCAGCTTTCAGAAATGACGTCGCAGATGACATACGGTAATCGAATGTAAGGCATTCCACGTTATCATTGTCACGAGGAACTCGGAAGAAGGCCAGTCGTTGACAGTTGCTGGTTGTTGTAGCGGTGAAAATCCACGGAAAATCTGTAAAAGCAGTAGCGGAGACTAGACAATGTTGCTTGCCAGCCAAGTGCCGTGCCCTCTGAAGCAGTGGTCGCTTCGATAATTCTTATGTACAGCATTCAGAAATCACGTCGCAGATGACATACGGTAATCGAATCTAAGGCATTTCACGGTATCATTGTCACGAGGAATTCGGAAGAAGGCCAGTCGTTGACAGTTGTTGGTTGTTATAGCGGTGAAAATAGACGGAAAATCTGCAAAAGCATTAGCGGAGGATAGACAATGTTGCTTGCCAGCCAAGGGTCGTGCCCTCTGAAGCAGTGGTCGCTTCGATGCTTATTATGTACAGCAATCAGAGATGACGTCGCAGATGACATACGGTAATCGAATGTAAGGCATTCCACGTTATCATTGTCACGAGTAACTCGGAAGAAGGCCAGTCGTTGACAGTTGCTGGTTGTTGTAGCGGTGAAAATCCACGGAAAATCTGTAAAAGCAGTAGCGGAGGCTAGACAATGTTGCTTGCCAGCCAAGGGCCGTGCCCTCTGAAGCAATGATCGCTTCGATGCTTCTTATGTGCAGGATTCAGAAATGACGTCGCAGATGACATACGGTAATCGAATGTAAGGCATTCCACGTTATCATTGTCACGAGGAACTCGGAAGAAGGCCAGTCGTTGACAGTTGCTGGTTTTTGTAGCAGTGAAAATCCACGGAAAATCTGCAAAAGCAGTAGCGGAGGCTAGACAATGTTGCTTGCCAGCCAAGGGCTGTGCCCTCTGAAGCAGTGATCGGTTCGATGCTTCTTATGTGCAGCATTCAGAAATGACGTCGCAGATGACATACGGTAATCGAATGTAAGGCATTCCACGTTATCATTGTCACGAGGAACTCGGAAGAAGGCCAGTCGTTGACTGTTGCTGGTTGTTGTAGCGGTGAAAATGCACGGAAAATCTGTAAAAGCAGTAGCGGAGGCTAGACAATGTTGCTTGCCAGCCAAGGGCCTTGCCCTCTGAAGCAGTGATCGCTTCGATGCTTCTTATGTGCAGCTTTCAGAAATGACGTCGCAGATGACATACGGTAATCGAATGTAAGGCATTCCACGTTATCATTGTCACGAGGAACTCGGAAGAAGGCCAGTCGTTGACAGTTGCTGGTTGTTGTAGCGGTGAAAATCCACGGAAAATCTGTAAAAGCAGTAGCGAAGACTAGACAATGTTGCTTGCCAGCCAAGTGCCGTGCCCTCTGAAGCAGTGGTCGCTTCGATAATTCTTATGTACAGCATTCAGAAATCACGTCGCAGATGACATACGGTAATCGAATGTAAGGCATTCCACGTTATCATTGTCACGAGGAACTCGGAAGAAGGCCAGTCGTTGACAGTTGCTGGTTGTTGTAGCGGTGAAAATCCACGGAAAATCTGTAAAAGCAGTAGCGGAGACTAGACAATGTTGCTTGCCAGCCAGGTGCCGTGCCCTCTGAAGCAGTGGTCGCTTCGATAATTCTTATGTACAGCATTCAGAAATCACGTCGCAGATGACATACGGTAATCGAATCTAAGGCATTTCACGGTATCATTGTCACGAGGAATTCGAAAGAAGGCCAGTCGTTGACAGTTGTTGGTTGTTATAGCGGTGAAAATACACGGAAAATCTGCAAAAGCATTAGCGGAGGATAGACAATGTTGCTTGCCAGCCAAGGGTCGTGCCCTCTGAAGCAGTGGTCGCTTCGATGCTTATTATGTACAGCAGAGAGGATGTCGCAGATGACATACGGTAATCGAGCGTAAGGCATTCCACGTTACCATTGTCACGAGGCACTATTAACAAGGCCAGTCGTTGACAGTTGCTGGTTTTTGTAGCAGTGAAAATCCACGGCAAAATCTGCAAAAGCAGTAGTGGATGCTCAGACATGTTGCTTGCTAACCAAGTGCCTTGCCCTCTGAAGCAGTGGTCGCTGCGATGCTCCTTATGTACAGCAATCAGAGATGACGTCGAAGATGATATACTGTAATCGAATGTAAGGCATTTCACGGTATCATTGCCACGAAGAACTCGGAAGAAGGCCAGTCGTTGACAGTTGCTGGTTGTTGTAGCGGTGAAAATCCACGGAAAATCTGTAAAAGCAGTAGCGGAGGCTAGACAATGTTGCTTGCCAGCCAAGGGCCTTGCCCTCTGAAGCAGTGATCGCTTGGATGCTTCTTATGTGCAGCATTCAGAAATGACGTCGCAGATGACATACGGTAATCGAGCGTAAGGCATTCCACGTTACCATTGTCACGAGGCACTATTAGGAAGGCCAGTCGTTGACAGTTTCTGGTTTTTGTAGCAGTGAAAATCAACGGAAAATCTGCAAAAGCAGTAGCGGAGGCTAGACAATGTTGCTTGCCAGCCAAGGGCTGTGCCCTCTGAAGCAGTGATCGGTTCGATGCTTCTTATGTGCAGCATTCAGAAATGACGTCGCAGATGACATACGGTAATCGAATGTAAGGCATTCCACGTTATCATTGTCACGAGGAACTCGGAAGAAGGCCAGTCGTTGACAGTTGCTGGTTGTTGGAGCGGTGAAATACCACGGAAAATCTGTAAAAGCAGTAGCGGAGGCTAGACAATGTTGCTTGCCAGCCAAGGGCCTTGCCCTCTGAAGCAGTGATCGCTTCGATGCTTCTTATGTGCAGCTTTCAGAAATGACGTCGCAGATGACATACGGTAATCGAATGTAAGGCATTCCACGTTATCATTGTCACGAGGAACTCGGAAGAAGGCCAGTCGTTGACAGTTGCTGGTTGTTGTAGCGGTGAAAATCCACGGAAAATCTGTAAAAGCAGTAGCGGAGACTAGACAATGTTGCTTGCCAGCCAAGTGCCGTGCCCTCTGAAGCAGTGGTCGCTTCGATAATTCTTATGTACAGCATTCAGAAATCACGTCGCAGATGACATACGGTAATCGAATCTAAGGCATTTCACGGTATCATTGTCACGAGGAATTCGGAAGAAGGCCAGTCGTTGACAGTTGTTGGTTGTTATAGCGGTGAAAATAGACGGAAAATCTGCAAAAGCATTAGCGGAGGATAGACAATGTTGCTTGCCAGCCAAGGGTCGTGCCCTCTGAAGCAGTGGTCGCTTCGATGCTTATTATGTACAGCAATCAGAGATGACGTCGCAGATGACATACGGTAATCGAATGTAAGGCATTCCACGTTATCATTGTCACGAGGAACTCGGAAGAAGGCCAGTCGTTGACAGTTGCTGGTTGTTGTAGCGGTGAAAATCCACGGAAAATCTGTAAAAGCAGTAGCGGAGGCTAGACAATGTTGCTTGCCAGCCAAGGGCCGTGCCCTCTGAAGCAATGATCGCTTCGATGCTTCTTATGTGCAGGATTCAGAAATGACGTCGCAGATGACATACGGTAATCGAATGTAAGGCATTCCACGTTATCATTGTCACGAGGAACTCGGAAGAAGGCCAGTCGTTGACAGTTGCTGGTTTTTGTAGCAGTGAAAATCCACGGAAAATCTGCAAAAGCAGTAGCGGAGGCTAGACAATGTTGCTTGCCAGCCAAGGGCTGTGCCCTCTGAAGCAGTGATCGGTTCGATGCTTCTTATGTGCAGCATTCAGAAATGACGTCGCAGATGACATACGGTAATCGAATGTAAGGCATTCCACGTTATCATTGTCACGAGGAACTCGGAAGAAGGCCAGTCGTTGACAGTTGCTGGTTGTTGGAGCGGTGAAATACCACGGAAAATCTGTAAAAGCAGTAGCGGAGGCTAGACAATGTTGCTTGCCAGCCAAGGGCCTTGCCCTCTGAAGCAGTGATCGCTTCGATGCTTCTTATGTGCAGCATTCAGAAATGACGTCGCAGATGACATACGGTAATCGAATTTAAGGCATTCCACGTTATCATTGTCACGAGGAACTCGGAAGAAGGCCAGTCGTTGACTGTTGCTGGTTGTTGTAGCGGTGAAAATGCACGGAAAATCTTTAAAAGCAGTAGCGGAGGCTAGACAATGTTGCTTGCCAGCCAAGGGCCTTGCCCTCTGAAGCAGTGATCGCTTCGATGCTTCTTATGTGCAGCTTTCAGAAATGACGTCGCAGATGACATACGGTAATCGAATGTAAGGCATTCCACGTTATCATTGTCACGAGGAACTCGGAAGAAGGCCAGTCGTTGACAGTTGCTGGTTGTTGTAGCGGTGAAAATCCACGGAAAATCTGTAAAAGCAGTAGCGGAGACTAGACAATGTTGCTTGCCAGCCAAGTGCCGTGCCCTCTGAAGCAGTGGTCGCTTCGATAATTCTTATGTACAGCATTCAGAAATCACGTCGCAGATGACATACGGTAATCGAATGTAACGCATTCCACGTTATCATTGTCACGAGGAACTCGGAAGAAGGCCAGTCGTTGACAGTTGCTGGTTGTTGTAGCGGTGAAAATCCACGGAAAATCTGTAAAAGCAGTAGCGGAGACTAGACAATGTTGCTTGCCAGCCAGGTGCCGTGCCCTCTGAAGCAGTGGTCGCTTCGATAATTCTTATGTACAGCATTCAGAAATCACGTCGCAGATGACATACGGTAATCGAATCTAAGGCATTTCACGGTATCATTGTCACGAGGAATTCGAAAGAAGGCCAGTCGTTGACAGTTGTTGGTTGTTATAGCGGTGAAAATACACGGAAAATCTGCAAAAGCATTAGCGGAGGATAGACAATGTTGCTTGCCAGCCAAGGGTCGTGCCCTCTGAAGCAGTGGTCGCTTCGATGCTTATTATGTACAGCAGAGAGGATGTCGCAGATGACATACGGTAATCGAGCGTAAGGCATTCCACGTTACCATTGTCACGAGGCACTATTAACAAGGCCAGTCGTTGACAGTTGCTGGTTTTTGTAGCAGTGAAAATCCACGGCAAAATCTGCAAAAGCAGTAGTGGATGCTCAGACATGTTGCTTGCTAACCAAGTGCCTTGCCCTCTGAAGCAGTGGTCGCTGCGATGCTCCTTATGTACAGCAATCAGAGATGACGTCGAAGATGATATACTGTAATCGAATGTAAGGCATTTCACGGTATCATTGCCACGAAGAACTCGGAAGAAGGCCAGTCGTTGACAGTTGCTGGTTGTTGTAGCGGTGAAAATCCACGGAAAATCTGTAAAAGCAGTAGCGGAGGCTAGACAATGTTGCTTGCCAGCCAAGGGCCTTGCCCTCTGAAGCAGTGATCGCTTGGATGCTTCTTATGTGCAGCATTCAGAAATGACGTCGCAGATGACATACGGTAATCGAGCGTAAGGCATTCCACGTTACCATTGTCACGAGGCACTATTAGGAAGGCCAGTCGTTGACAGTTTCTGGTTTTTGTAGCAGTGAAAATCCACGGAAAATCTGCAAAAGCAGTAGCGGAGGCTAGACAATGTTGCTTGCCAGCCAAGGGCTGTGCCCTCTGAAGCAGTGATCGGTTCGATGCTTCTTATGTGCAGCATTCAGAAATGACGTCGCAGATGACATACGGTAATCGAATGTAAGGCATTCCACGTTATCATTGTCACGAGGAACTCGGAAGAAGGCCAGTCGTTGACAGTTGCTGGTTGTTGGAGCGGTGAAATACCACGGAAAATCTGTAAAAGCAGTAGCGGAGGCTAGACAATGTTGCTTGCCAGCCAAGGGCCTTGCCCTCTGAAGCAGTGATCGCTTCGATGCTTCTTATGTGCAGCATTCAGAAATGACGTCGCAGATGACATACGGTAATCGAATGTAAGGCATTCCACGTTATCATTGTCACGAGGAACTCGGAAGAAGGCCAGTCGTTGACTGTTGCTGGTTGTTGTAGCGGTGAAAATGCACGGAAAATCTGTAAAAGCAGTAGCGGAGGCTAGACAATGTTGCTTGCCAGCCAAGGGCCTTGCCCTCTGAAGCAGTGATCGCTTCGATGCTTCTTATGTGCAGCTTTCAGAAATGACGTCGCAGATGACATACGGTAATCGAATGTAAGGCATTCCACGTTATCATTGTCACGAGGAACTCGGAAGAAGGCCAGTCGTTGACAGTTGCTGGTTGTTGTAGCGGTGAAAATCCACGCAAAATCTGTAAAAGCAGTAGCGGAGACTAGACAATGTTGCTTGCCAGCCAAGTGCCGTGCCCTCTGAAGCAGTGGTCGCTTCGATAATTCTTATGTACAGCATTCAGAAATCACGTCGCAGATGACATACGGTAATCGAATCTAAGGCATTTCACGGTATCATTGTCACGAGGAATTCGGAAGAAGGCCAGTCGTTGACAGTTGTTGGTTGTTATAGCGGTGAAAATAGACGGAAAATCTGCAAAAGCATTAGCGGAGGATAGACAATGTTGCTTGCCAGCCAAGGGTCGTGCCCTCTGAAGCAGTGGTCGCTTCGATGCTTATTATGTACAGCAATCAGAGATGACGTCGCAAATGACATACGGTAATCGAGCGTAAGGCATTCCACGTTACCATTGTCACGAGGCACTATTAAGAAGGCCAGTCGTTGACAGTTGCTGGTTGTTGTAGCGGTGAAAATCCACGGAAAATCTGTAAAAGCAGTAGCGGAGACTAGACAATGTTGCTTGCCAGCCAAGTGCCGTGCCCTCTGAAGCAGTGATGGCTTCGATGCTTCTTATGTACAGCATTCAGAAATGACGTTGCAGATGAGATACAGTTGCTGGTTGTTGTAGCGGTGAAAATGCACGGAAAATCTGCAAAAGCAGTAGTGGAGGCTAGACAATGTTGCTTGCCAGCCAAGTGCCGTGCCCTCTGAAGCAGTGGTTGCTTCGATGCTTATGTACATCATTGAAAATTGACGTCGCAAATGAGATACGGTAATCGAATGTAGGGCATTTCACGGTATCATTGTCACGAGGAACTCGGAGGAAGGCCACTCGTTGACCGTTGCTGGTTGTTGTAGCGGTGAAAATCCACGACAACATCTTCAAGAGCAGTAGCGGAGGATAGACACTGTTGCTTGCCAGCCAAGTGCCGTGCCCTCTGAAGCAGTGGTCGCTTCGATGCTTCTTATGTACAGCATTCAGAAATGAAGTCGCAGATGACATAAGGTAATCGAATGTAAGGCATTTCACGGTATCATCGTCACGAGGAAATCGGAAGAAGGCCAGTCGTTGACAGTTGCTGGTTGCTGTAGCGGTGAAAATACACCGAAAATCTGCAAAAGCAGTAGCGGAGGATAGACAATGTTGCTTGCCAGTAAAGTGCCGTGCCCTCTGAAGCAGTGGTTGCTTCGATGCTTCTTATGTACAGCATTGAGAATTGACGTCGCAGATAAGATACGGTAATCGAATGTAGGGCATTTCACAGTATCATTGTCACGAGGAACTCGAAAGAAGGCCACTCATTGACCGTTGCTGGTTGTTGTAGCGGTGAAAATCCACGGCAAGATCTTCAGGAGCAGTAGCGGAGGATAGACAATGTTGCTTGCCAGCCAAGTGCCGTGCCCTCTGAAGCAGTGGTTGCTTGGATGCTTCTTATGTACAGCATTCAGAATTGACGTCGCAGATGAGATACGGTAATCGAACGTAAGGCATTTCACGGTATCATTGTCACGAGGAACTCGGAAGAAGGCCAGTCGTTGACCGTTGCTGGTTGTTGTAGCGGTGAAAATCCACGGAAAATCTGCAAAAGCAGAAGCGGAGTCTGGACAATGTTGCTTGGCAGCCAAGTGCCGTGCCCTCTGAAGCAGTGGTCGCTTCGGTGCTTCTTATGTACAGCATTCAGAAATGGTGTCGCAGATAACATACGGTAATCGAATGTAAGGCATTCCACGGTATCATATTCACGAGGAACTCGGAAGAAGGCCAGTCGTTGACAGTTGCTGGCTGTTGCAGGGGTGAAAATCCACGGAAAATCTGTAAAAGCAGTAGCGGAGGCTGGACTATGTTGCCTGCCAGCCAAGTGCCGTGCTCTCTGAAGCAGTGGTCGCTTCGATGCTTCTTATGCACAGCATTCAGAAATGAGGTCGCAGAGGACATACGGTAATCGAATCTAAGGCATATCACGGTATCATTGCCACGAGGAACTCGGAAGAAGGCCAGTCGTTGACAGTTGCTGGTTGTTATAGCGGTGAAAATCCACGGAAAATCTGCAAAAGCAGCAGCGGAGGCTAGACAATGTTGCTTGCCAGCCAAGGGCCGCGCCCTCTGAAGCAGTGATCGCTTCGATGCTTCTTAAATGCAGCATTCAGAAATGACGTCGCAGATGACATACGGTAATCGAATGTAAGGCATTCCACGTTATCATTGTCACGAGGAACTCGGAAGAAGGCCAGTCGTTGACAGTTGCTGGTTGTTGTAGCGGTGAAAATCCACGGAAAATCTGTAAAAGCAGTAGCGGAGGCTAGACAATGTTGCTTGCCAGCCAAGGGCCGTGCCCTCTGAAGCAATGATCGCTTCGATGCTTCTTATGTGCAGCATTCAGAAATGACGTCGCAGATGACATGCGGTAATCGAATGTAAGGCATTCCACGTTATCATTGTCACGAGGAACTCGGAAGAAGGCCAGTCGTTGACAGTTGCTGGTTGTTGTAGCGGTGAAAATCCACGGAAAATCTGTAAAAGCAGTAGCGGAGACTAGACAATGTTGCTTGCCAGCCAAGTGCCGTGCCCTCTGAAGCAGTGGTCGCTTCGATAATTCTTATGTACAGCATTCAGAAATCACGTCGCAGATGACATACGGTAATCGAATCTAAGGCATTTCACGGTATCATTGTCACGAGGAATTCGGAAGGAGGCCAGACGTTGACAGTTGTTGGTTGTTATAGCGGTGAAAATACACGGAAAATCTGCAAAAGCATTATGCGGAGGATAGACAATGTTGCTTGCCAGCCAAGGGTCGTGCCCTCTGAAGCAGTGGTCGCTTCGATGCTTATTATGTACAGCAATCAGAGATGACGTCGCAGATGACATACGGTAATCGAGCGTAAGGCATTCCACGTTACCATTGTCACGAGGCACTATTAACAAGGCCAGTCGTTGACAGTTGCTGGTTTTTGTAGCAGTGAAAATCCACGGCAAAATCTGCAAAAGCAGTAGTGGATGCTCAGACATGTTGCTTGCTAACCAAGTGCCTTGCCCTCTGAAGCAGTGGTCGCTGCGATGCTCCTTATGTACAGCAATCAGAGATGACGTCGAAGATGATATACTGTAATCGAATGTAAGGCATTTCACGGTATCATTGCCACGAAGAACTCGGAAGAAGGCCAGTCGTTGACAGTTGCTGGTTGTTGTAGCGGTGAAAATCCACGGAAAATCTGTAAAAGCAGTAGCGGAGGCTAGACAATGTTGCTTGCCAGCCAAGGGCCTTGCCCTCTGAAGCAGTGATCGCTTCGATGCTTCTTATGTGCAGCATTCAGAAATGACGTCGCAGATGACATACGGTAATCGAATGTAAGGCATTCCACGTTATCATTGTCACGAGGAACTCGGAAGAAGGCCAGTCGTTGACTGTTGCTGGTTGTTGTAGCGGTGAAAATCCACGGAAAATCTGTAAAAGCAGTAGCGGAGGCTAGACAATGTTGCTTGCCAGCCAAGGGCTTTTGCTTCTGAAGCAGTGATCGCTTCGATGCTTCTTATGTGCAGCATTCAGAAATGACGTCGCAGATGACATACGGTAATGGAATGTAAGGCATTCCACGTTATCATTGTCACGAGGAACTCGGAAGAAGGCCAGTCGTTGACAGTTGCTGGTTGTTGTAGCGGTGAAAATCCACGGAAAATCTGTAAAAGCAGTAGCGGAGACTAGACAATGTTGCTTGCCAGCCAAGTGCCGTGCCCTCTGAAGCAGTGGTCGCTTCGATAATTCTTATGTACAGCATTCAGAAATCACGTCGCAGATGACATACGGTAATCGAATCTAAGGCATTTCACGGTATCATTGTCACGAGGAATTCGGAAGAAGGCCAGTCGTTGACAGTTGTTGGTTGTTATAGCGGTGAAAATAGACGGAAAATCTGCAAAAGCATTAGCGGAGGATAGACCATGTTGCTTGCCAGCCAAGGGTCGTGCCCTCTGAAGCAGTGGTCGCTTCGATGCTTATTATGTACAGCAATCAGAGATGACGTCGCAAATGACATACGGTAATCGAGCGTAAGGCATTCCACGTTACCATTGTCACGAGGCACTATTAAGAAGGCCAGTCGTTGACAGTTGCTGGTTGTTGTAGCGGTGAAAATCCACGGAAAATCTGTAAAAGCAGTAGCGGAGACTAGACAATGCTGCTTGCCAGCCAAGTGCCGTGCCCTCTGAAGCAATGATTGCTTCGATGCTTCTTATGTACAGCATTCAGAAATGACGTTGCAGATGAGATACAGTTGCTGGTTGTTGTAGCGGTGAAAATGCACGGAAAATCTGCAAAAGCAGTAGTGGAGGCTAGACAATGTTGCTTGCCAGCCAAGTGCCGTGCCCTCTGAAGCAGTGGTTGCTTCGATGCTTCTTATGTACATCATTGAGAATTGACGTCGCAAATGAGATACGGTAATCGAATGTAGGGCATTTCACGGTATCATTGTCACGAGGAATTCGGAAGAAGGCCAGACGTTGACAGTTGTTGGTTGTTATAGCGGTGAAAATACACGGAAAATCTGCAAAAGCATTATGCGGAGGATAGACAATGTTGCTTGCCAGCCAAGGGTCGTGCCCTCTGAAGCAGTGGTCGCTTCGATTCTTATTATGTACAGCAATCAGAGATGACGTCGCAGATGACATACGGTAATCGAGCGTAAGGCATTCCACGTTACCATTGTCACGAGGCACTATTAACAAGGCCAGTCGTTGACAGTTGCTGGTTTTTGTAGCAGTGAAAATCCACGGCAAAATCTGCAAAAGCAGTAGTGGATGCTCAGACATGTTGCTTGCTAACCAAGTGCCTTGCCCTATGAAGCAGTGGTCGCTGCGATGCTCCTTATGTACAGCAATCAGAGATGACGTCGAAGATGATATACTGTAATCGAATGTAAGGCATTTCACGGTATCATTGCCACGAAGAACTCGGAAGAAGGCCAGTCGTTGACAGTTGCTGGTTGTTGTAGCGGTGAAAATCCACGGAAAATCTGTAAAAGCAGTAGCGGAGGCTAGACAATGTTGCTTGCCAGCCAAGGGCCTTGCCCTCTGAAGCAGTGATCGCTTCGATGCTTCTTATGTGCAGCATTCAGAAATGACGTCGCAGATGACATACGGTAATCGAATGTAAGACATTCCACGTTATCATTGTCACGAGGAACTCGGAAGAAGGCCAGTCGTTGACTGTTGCTGGTTGTTGTAGCGGTGAAAATCCACGGAAAATCTGTAAAAGCAGTAGCGGAGGCTAGACAATGTTGCTTGCCAGCCAAGGGCCTTGCCCTCTGAAGCAGTGATCGCTTCGATGCTTCTTATGTGCAGCATTCAGAAATGACGTCGCAGATGACATACGGTAATCGAATGTAAGGCATTCCACGTTATCATTGTCACGAGGAACTCTGAAGAAGGCCAGTCGTTGACAGTTGCTGGTTGTTGTAGCGGTGAAAATCCACGGAAAATCGGTAAAAGCAGTAGCGGAGACTAGACAATGTTGCTTGCCAGCCAAGTGCCGTGCCCTCTGAAGCAGTGGTCGCTTCGATAATTCTTATGTACAGCATTCAGAAATCACGTCGCAGATGACATACGGTAATCGAATCTAAGGCATTTCACGGTGTCATTGTCACGAGGAATTCGGAAGAAGGCCAGTCGTTGACAGTTGTTGGTTGTTATAGCGGTGAAAATAGACGGAAAATCTGCAAAAGCATTAGCGGAGGATAGACAATGTTGCTTGCCAGCCAAGGGTCGTGCCCTCTGAAGCAGTGGTCGCTTCGATGCTTATTATGTACAGCAATCAGAGATGACGTCGCAAATGACATACGGTAATCGAGCGTAAGGCATTCCACGTTACCATTGTCACGAGGCACTATTAAGAAGGCCAGTCGTTGACAGTTGCTGGTTGTTGTAGCGGTGAAAATCGACGGAAAATCTGTAAAAGCAGTAGCGGAGACTAGACAATGTTGCTTGCCAGCCAAGTGCCGTGCCCTCTGAAGCAGTGATTGCTTCGATGCTTCTTATGTACAGCATTCAGAAATGACGTTGCAGATGAGATACAGTTGCTGGTTGTTGTAGCGGTGAAAATGCACGGAAAATCTGCAAAAGCAGTAGTGGAGGCTAGACAATGTTGCTTGCCAGTCAAGTGCCGTGCCCTCTGAAGCAGTGGTTGCTTCGATGCTTCTTATGTACATCATTGAGAATTGACGTCGCAAATGAGATACGGTAATCGAATGTAGGGCATTTCACGGTATCATTGTCACAAGGAACTCGGAGGAAGGCCACTCGTTGACCGTTGCTGGTTGTTGTAGCGGTGAAAATCCACGACAAGATCTTCAAGAGCAGTAGCGGAGGATAGACAATGTTGCTTGCCAGCCAAGTGACGTGCCCTCTGAAGCAGTCGTCGCTTCGATGCTTCTTATGTACAGCATTCAGAAATGAAGTCGCAGATGACATAGGGTAATCGAATGTAAGGCATTTCACGGTATCATCGTCACGAGGAAATCGGAAGAAGGCCAGTCGTTGACAGTTGCTGGTTGCTGTAGCGGTGAAAATACACCGAAAATCTGCAAAAGCAGTAGCGGAGGATAGACAATGTTGCTTGCCAGTAAAGTGCCGTGCCCTCTGAAGCAGTGGTTGCTTCGATGCTTCTTATGTACAGCATTGAGAATTGACGTCGCAGATAAGATACGGTAATCGAATGTAGGGCATTTCACACTATCATTGTCACGAGGAACTCGAAAGAAGGCCACTCATTGACCGTTGCTGGTTGTTGTAGCGGTGAAAATCCACGGCAAGATCTTCAGGAGCAGTAGCGGAGGATAGACAATGTTGCTTGCCAGCCAAGAGCCGTGCCCTCTGAAGCAGTGGTTGCTTGGATGCTTCTTATGTACAGCATTCAGAATTGACGTCGCAGATGAGATACGGTAATCGAACGTAAGGCATTTCACGGTATCATATTCACGAGGAACTCGGAAGAAGGCCAGTCGTTGACCGTTGCTGGTTGTTGTAGCGGTGAAAATCCACGGAAAATCTGCAAAAGCAGAAGCGGAGTCTGGACAATGTTGCTTGGCAGCCAAGTGCCGTGCCCTCTGAAGCAGTGGTCGCTTCGGTGCTTCTTATGTACAGCATTCAGAAATGAGGTCGCAGATGACATACGGTAATCGAATGTCAGCCATTTCACGGTATCATTGTCACGAGGAACTCGGAAGAAGGCCACTCGTTGACCGTTGCTGGTTGTGGTAGCGGTCAAAATCCACGGCAAGATCTTCAATAGCAGTAGCGGAGGATAGACAATGTGGCTTGCCAACCAAGTGCCGTGCCCTCTGAAGCAGTGGTCGCTTCGATGCTTCTTATGTGCAGCATTCAGAAATGACGTCGCAGATGACATACGGTAATCGAATGTAAGGCATTTCACGGTATCATTGCCACGAAGAACTCGGAAGAAGGCCAGTCGTTGACAGTTGCTGGTTGTTGTAGCGGTGAAAATCCACGGAAAATCTGTAAAAGCAGTAGCGGAGGCTAGACAATGTTGCTTGCCAGCCAAGGGCCTTGCCCTCTGAAGCAGTGATCGCTTCGATGCTTCTTATGTGCAGCATTCAGAAATGACGTCGCAGATGACATACGGTAATCGAATGTAAGGCATTCCACGTTATCATTGTCACGAGGAACTCGGAAGAAGGCCAGTCGTTGACTGTTGCTGGTTGTTGTAGCGGTGAAAATCCACGGAAAATCTGTAAAAGCAGTAGCGGAGGCTAGACAATGTTGCTTGCCAGCCAAGGGCCTTGCCCTCTGAAGCAGTGATCGCTTCGATGCTTCTTATGTGCAGCATTCAGAAATGACGTCGCAGATGACATACGGTAATCGAATGTAAGGCATTCCACGTTATCATTGTCACGAGGAACTCGGAAGAAGGCCAGTCGTTGACAGTTGCTGGTTGTTGTAGCGGTGAAAATCCACGGAAAATCTGTAAAAGCAGTAGCGGAGACTAGACAATGTTGCTTGCCAGCCAAGTGCCGTGCCCTCTGAAGCAGTGGTCGCTTCGATAATTCTTATGTACAGCATTCAGAAATCACGTCGCAGATGACATACGGTAATCGAATCTAAGGCATTTCACGGTATCATTGTCACGAGGAATTCGGAAGAAGGCCAGTCGTTGACAGTTGTTGGTTGTTATAGCGGTGAAAATAGACGGAAAATCTGCAAAAGCATTAGCGGAGGATAGACAATGTTGCTTGCCAGCCAAGGGTCGTGCCCTCTGAAGCAGTGGTCGCTTCGATGCTTATTATGTACAGCAATCAGAGATGACGTCGCAAATGACATACGGTAATCGAGCGTAAGGCATTCCACGTTACCATTGTCACGAGGCACTATTAAGAAGGCCAGTCGTTGACAGTTGCTGGTTGTTGTAGCGGTGAAAATCCACGGAAAATCTGTAAAAGCAGTAGCGGAGACTAGACAATGCTGCTTGCCAGCCAAGTGCCGTGCCCTCTGAAGCAATGATTGCTTCGATGCTTCTTATGTACAGCATTCAGAAATGACGTTGCAGATGAGATACAGTTTCTGGTTGTTGTAGCGGTGAAAATGCACGGAAAATCTGCAAAAGCAGTAGTGGAGGCTAGACAATGTTGCTTGCCAGCCAAGTGCCGTGCCCTCTGAAGCAGTGGTTGCTTCGATGCTTCTTATGTACATCATTGAGAATTGACGTCGCAAATGAGATACGGTAATCGAATGTAGGGCATTTCACGGTATCATTGTCACGAGGAATTCGGAAGAAGGCCAGACGTTGACAGTTGTTGGTTGTTATAGCGGTGAAAATACACGGAAAATCTGCAAAAGCATTATGCGGAGGATAGACAATGTTGCTTGCCAGCCAAGGGTCGTGCCCTCTGAAGCAGTGGTCGCTTCGATTCTTATTATGTACAGCAATCAGAGATGACGTCGCAGATGACATACGGTAATCGAGCGTAAGGCATTCCACGTTACCATTGTCACGAGGCACTATTAACAAGGCCAGTCGTTGACAGTTGCTGGTTTTTGTAGCAGTGAAAATCCACGGCAAAATCTGCAAAAGCAGTAGTGGATGCTCAGACATGTTGCTTGCTAACCAAGTGCCTTGCCCTCTGAAGCAGTGGTCGCTGCGATGCTCCTTATGTACAGCAATCAGAGATGACGTCGAAGATGATATACTGTAATCGAATGTAAGGCATTTCACGGTATCATTGCCACGAAGAACTCGGAAGAAGGCCAGTCGTTTACAGTTGCTGGTTGTTGTAGCGGTGAAAATCCACGGAAAATCTGTAAAAGCAGTAGCGGAGGCTAGACAATGTTGCTTGCCAGCCAAGGGCCTTGCCCTCTGAAGCAGTGATCGCTTCGATGCTTCTTATGTGCAGCATTCAGAAATGACGTCGCAGATGACATACGGTAATCGAATGTAAGGCATTCCACGTTATCATTGTCACGAGGAACTCGGAAGAAGGCCAGTCGTTGACAGTTGCTGGTTGTTGTAGCGGTGAAAATCCACGGAAAATCTGTAAAAGCAGTAGCGGAGACTAGACAATGTTGCTTGCCAGCCAAGTGCCGTGCCCTCTGAAGCAGTGGTCGCTTCGATAATTCTTATGTACAGCATTCAGAAATCACGTCGCAGATGACATACGGTAATCGAATCTAAGGCATTTCACGGTGTCATTGTCACGAGGAATTCGGAAGAAGGCCAGTCGTTGACAGTTGTTGGTTGTTATAGCGGTGAAAATAGACGGAAAATCTGCAAAAGCATTAGCGGAGGATAGACAATGTTGCTTGCCAGCCAAGGGTCGTGCCCTCTGAAGCAGTGGTCGCTTCGATGCTTATTATGTACAGCAATCAGAGATGACGTCGCAAATGACATACGGTAATCGAGCGTAAGGCATTCCACGTTACCATTGTCACGAGGCACTATTAAGAAGGCCAGTCGTTGACAGTTGCTGGTTGTTGTAGCGGTGAAAATCCACGGAAAATCTGTAAAAGCAGTAGCGGAGACTAGACAATGTTGCTTGCCAGCCAAGTGCCGCGCCCTCTGAAGCAGTGATTGCTTCGATGCTTCTTATGTACAGCATTCAGAAATGACGTTGCAGATGAGATACAGTTGCTGGTTGTTGTAGCGGTGAAAATGCACGGAAAATCTGCAAAAGCAGTAGTGGAGGCTAGACAATGTTGCTTGCCAGCCAAGTGCCGTGCCCTCTGAAGCAGTGGTTGCTTCGATGCTTCTTATGTACATCATTGAGAATTGACGTCGCAAATGAGATACGGTAATCGAATGTAGGGCATTTCACGGTATCATTGTCACGAGGAACTCGGAGGAAGGCCACTCGTTGACCGTTGCTGGTTGTTGTAGCGGTGAAAATCCACGACAAGATCTTCAAGAGCAGTAGCGGAGGATAGACAATGTTGCTTGCCAGCCAAGTGACGTGCCCTCTGAAGCAGTCGTCGCTTCGATGCTTCTTATGTACAGCATTCAGAAATGAAGTCGCAGATGACATAGGGTAATCGAATGTAAGGCATTTCACGGTATCATCGTCACGAGGAAATCGGAAGAAGGCCAGTCGTTGACAGTTGCTGGTTGCTGTAGCGGTGAAAATACACCGAAAATCTGCAAAAGCAGTAGCGGAGGATAGACAATGTTGCTTGCCAGTAAAGTGCCGTGCCCTCTGAAGCAGTGGTTGCTTCGATGCTTCTTATGTACAGCATTGAGAATTGACGTCGCAGATAAGATACGGTAATCGAATGTAGGGCATTTCACACTATCATTGTCACGAGGAACTCGAAAGAAGGCCACTCATTGACCGTTGCTGGTTGTTGTAGCGGTGAAAATCCACGGCAAGATCTTCAGGAGCAGTAGCGGAGGATAGACAATGTTGCTTGCCAGCCAAGTGCCGTGCCCTCTGAAGCAGTGGTTGCTTGGATGCTTCTTATGTACAGCATTCAGAATTGACGTCGCAGATGAGATACGGTAATCGAACGTAAGGCATTTCACGGTATCATTGTCACGAGGAACTCGGAAGAAGGCCAGTCGTTGACCGTTGCTGGTTGTTGTAGCGGTGAAAATCCACGGAAAATCTGCAAAAGCAGAAGCGGAGTCTGGACAATGTTGCTTGGCAGCCAAGTGCCGTGCCCTCTGAAGCAGTGGTCGCTTCGGTGCTTCTTATGTACAGCATTCAGAAATGAGGTCGCAGATGACATACGGTAATCGAATGTCAGCCATTTCACGGTATCATTGTCACGAGGAACTCGGAAGAAGGCCACTCGTTGACCGTTGCTGGTTGTTGTAGCGGTCAAAATCCACGGCAAAATCTTCAATAGCAGTAGCGGAGGATAGACAATGTGGCTTGCCAACCAAGTGCCGTGCCCTCTGAAGCAGTGGTCGCTTCGATGCTTCTTATGTGCAGCATTCAGAAATGACGTCGCAGATGACATACGGTAATCGAATGTAAGGCATTCCACGTTATCATTGTCACGAGGAACTCGGAAGAAGGCCAGTCGTTGACAGTTGCTGGCTGTTGCAGGGGTGAAAATCCACGGAAAATCTGTAAAAGCAGTAGCGGAGGCTGGACTATGTTGCCTGCCAGCCAAGTGCCGTGCTCTCTGAAGCAGTGGTCGCTTCGATGCTTCTTATGCACAGCATTCAGAAATGAGGTCGCAGAGGACATACGGTAATCGAATCTAAGGCATATCACGGTATCATTGCCACGAGGAACTCGGAAGAAGGCCAGTCGTTGACAGTTGCTGGTTGTTATAGCGGTGAAAATCCACGGAAAATCTGCAAAAGCAGCAGCGGAGGCTAGACAATGTTGCTTGCCAGCCAAGGGCCGTGCCCTCTGAAGCAGTGATCGCTTCGATGCTTCTTAAATGCAGCATTCAGAAATGACGTCGCAGATGACATACGGTAATCGAATGTAAGGCATTCCACGTTATCATTGTCACGAGGAACTCGGAAGAAGGCCAGTCGTTGACAGTTGCTGGTTGTTGTAGCGGTGAAAATCCACGGAAAATCTGTAAAAGCTGTAGCGGAGGCTAGACAATGTTGCTTGCCAGCCAAGGGCCGTGCCCTCTGAAGCAGTGATCGCTTCGATGCTTCTTATGTGCAGCATTCAGAAATGACGTCGCAGATGACATACGGTAATCGAATGTCAGGCATTCCACGTTATCATTGTCACGAGGAACTCGGAAGAAGGCCAGTCGTTGACAGTTGCTGGTTGTTGTATCGGTGAAAATCCACGGAAAATCTGTAAAAGCAGTAGCGGAGGCTAGACAATGTTGCTTGCCAGCCAAGGGCCGTGCCCTCTGAAGCAATGATCGCTTCGATGCTTCTTATGTGCAGCATTCAGAAATGACGTCGCAGATGACATGCGGTAATCGAATGTAAGGCATTCCACGTTATCATTGTCACGAGGACCTCGGAAGAAGGCAAGTCGTTGACAGTTGCTGGTTGTTGTAGCGGTGAAAATCCACGGAAAATCTGTAAAAGCAGTAGCGGAGACTAGACAATGTTGCTTGCCAGCCAAGTGCCGTGCCCTCTGAAGCAGTGGTCGCTTCGATAATTCTTATGTACAGCATTCAGAAATCACGTCGCAGATGATATACGGTAATCGAATCTAAGGCATTTCACGGTATCATTGTCACGAGGAATTCGGAAGAAGGCCAGTCGTTGACAGTTGTTGGTTGTTATAGCGGTGAAAATACACGGAAAATCTGCAAAAGCATTAGCGGAGGATAGACAATGTTGCTTGCCAGCCAAGGGCCTTGCCCTCTGAAGCAGTGATCGCTTGGATGCTTCTTATGTGCAGCATTCAGAAATGACGTCGCAGATGACATACGGTAATCGAGCGTAAGGCATTCCACGTTACCATTGTCACGAGGCACTATTAGGGAGGCCAGTCGTTGACAGTTGTGTGACATTCCTTGTGTGCTACGAGGTACATTCCTTGTGTGTGCATCGAGTTGGGGCTTAAGGCCGCCCCTCTTTTCCAGCTGCATACCTTTGCAGAAAGCAGGACGCCGGCACACGCAGAAACCGAGAGCCCCCGAGTACATACGGGGAACGAAAATTGTCGCTTGACGCACGGACCCCCCCCCCCCCCCTTTCGACGTGGGCTATCGCCGGGAAGGCACCCACAGCTTCCCGCCGTGCCTCGTGAACAAAAGCGCATTCCCAGGAGGGCCGTGACGGACACCTGTCATGGCGAACGGGCAGTACTCGCCAAGAATGTGGGAAGACAGGGGCGACCCTTAATCTGGTTTCCCGGAGCGACAGACGAACCCCTTCATGCTTATTAGCTGTGTCCCGCCGTCGGTAGCCCGGCAGCATCGTGGGCCCTTTCGCCCCCTCCTCTGTTGCTGACGGGCGACGCGGACCGATGGTGGGTGGCGGTATGCATGCATGGGGCAAGGATTAGCTCCGAAGGGAGAGCCTGTGGATACTCTCACTTGAGAGAGAGTTGTGGCGTTTTTGTTTATTTAGTTTGTGTTGTTAACAAGACTCTGGGTTCGAGGCTAAGCCCAACCTAAGGGGTTGTCCCCATCTCGCATGTTATTTTTGATTGGAGAATTGATGCTTTGGGCGGGCCACTGAAAATGACCGCCCTTAGTCCTTTGTTAATCAAGTGCTTAAAAGCGCATGTAAACGGATGCAGTCCAGTCTGAGCTGGGGCTCCATGCTTAGCATGTAATGTGATGCTACTTAGGCACTAACCTGCCCGGTCGATGAGTAAAGTAGTGCAAAGTTTGTTCTTTTGTAAATTCAGTTCTGCTTTTTCCAGTTTAACTCTCTGTATATGTATGTTGTAAAATTATGCTCTGCTGTCATCATCTACAAGCTCGCCTCCTGTTCATCTTCCAAGCCGAACGACACTAGAGGAAGGGTTTGTGAACCATCCTCGAAGAAACGGACGACTATTGAAATTCTACTGCATACACGCTCAGGACGACATCGTTCGCCAAGAGGGCCTTCAGCGCCGAAGCCCGACGGCGTGCAGCTTCTGCCAGCAACCGCTCGAGCCCAACTCCGGGGCCACTCCATCGCCCCCATGAAGTCGTCGGCACGTAAGCTCGGACGCCCCACCCTCTGATGTATAATCTTAATCATGTGTAATTATTGAATATACCTGTTTGTTTAAACTGAGCCATACGGTGTCTCTTTGCCTCTCCGTCCCGTGTGGACCTGCGCATTATGGGGGTCATCACAGTTGCTGGTTTTTGTAGCAGTGAAAATCCACGGAAAATCTGCAAAAGCAGTAGCGGAGGCTAGACAATGTTGCTTGCCAGCCAAGGGCTGTGCCCTCTGAAGCAGTGATCGGTTCGATGCTTCTTATGTGCAGCATTCAGAAATGACGTCGCAGATGACATACGGTAATCGAATGTAAGGCATTCCACGTTACCATTGTCACGAGGAACTCGGAAGAAGGCCAGTCGTTGACAGTTGCTGGTTGTTGTAGCGGTGAAATACCACGGAAAATCTGTAAAAGCAGTAGCGGAGGCTAGACAATGTTGCTTGCCAGCCAAGGGCCTTGCCCTCTGAAGCAGTGATCGCTTCGATGCTTCTTATGTGCAGCATTCAGAAATGACGTCGCAGATGACATACGGTAATCGAATGTAAGGCATTCCACGTTATCATTGTCACGAGGAACTCGGAAGAAGGCCAGTCGTTGACTGTTGCTGGTTGTTGTAGCGGTGAAAATCCACGGAAAATCTGTAAAAGAAGTAGCGGAGGCTAGACAATGTTGCTTGCCAGCCAAGGGCCTTGCCCTCTGAAGCAGTGATCGCTTCGATGCTTCTTATGTGCAGCATTCAGAAATGACGTCGCAGATGACATACGGTAATCGAATGTAAGGCATTCCACGTTATCATTGTCACGAGGAACTCGGGAGAAGGCCAGTCGTTGACAGTTGCTGGTTGTTGTAGCGGTGAAAATCCACGGAAAATCTGCAAAAGCAGTAGCGGAGGCTAGACATTGTTGCTTGACAGCCAAGGGCCTTGCCCTCTGAGGCATTGATCGCTTCGATGCTTCTTATGTGCAGCATTCAGAAATGACGTCGCAGATGACCCACGGTAATCGAATGTAAGGCATTCCACGTTATCATTGTCACGAGGAACTCGGATGAAGGCCAGTCGTTGACAGTTGCTGGTTGTTGTAGCGGTGAAAATCCACGGAAAATCTGTAAAAGCAGTAGCGGAGACTAGACAATGTTGCTTGCCAGCCAAGTGCCATGCCCTCTGAAGCAGTGGTCGCTTCGATAATTCTTATGTACAGCATTCAGAAATCACGTCGCAGATGACATACGGTAATCGAATCTAAGGCATTTCACGGTATCATTGTCACGAGGAATTCGGAAGAAGGCCAGTCGTTGACAGTTGTTGGTTGTTATAGCGGTGAAAATAGACGGAAAATCTGCAAAAGCATTAGCGGAGGATAGACAATGTTGCTTGCCAGCCAAGGGTCGTGCCCTCTGAAGCAGTGGTCGCATCGATGCTTATTATGTACAGCAATCAGAGATGACGTCGCAAATGACATACGGTAATCGAGCGTAAGGCATTCCACGTTACCATTGTCACGAGGCACTATTAAGAAGGCCAGTCGTTGACAGTTGCTGGTTGTTGTAGCGGTGAAAATCCACGGAAAATCTGTAAAAGCAGTAGCGGAGACTAGACAATGTTGCTTGCCAGCCAAGTGCCGTGCCCTCTGAAGCAGTGGTTGCTTCGATGCTTCTTATGTACATCATTGAGAATTGACGTCGCAAATGAGATACGGTAATCGAATGTAGGGCATTTCACAGTATCATTGTCACGAGGAACTCGGAAGAAGGCCACTCATTGACCGTTGCTGGTTGTTGTAGCGGTGAAAATCCACGGCAAGATCTTCAGGAGCAGTAGCGGAGGATAGACAATGTTGCTTGCCAGCCAAGTGCCGTGCCCTCTGAAGCAGTGGTTGCTTGGATGCTTCTTATGTACAGCATTCAGAATTGACGTCGCAGATGAGATACGGTAATCGAATGTCAGCCATTTCACGGTATCATTGTCACGAGGAACTCGGAAGAAGGCCACTCGTTGACCGTTGCTGGTTGTTGTAGCGGTCAAAATCCACGGCAAGATCTTCAATAGCAGTAGCGGAGGATAGACAATGTGGCTTGCCAACCAAGTGCCGTGCCCTCTGAAGCAGTGGTCGCTTCGATGCTTCTTATGTGCAGCATTCAGAAATGACGTCGCAGATGACATACGGTAATCGAATGTAAGGCATTCCACGTTATCATTGTCACGAGGAACTCGGAAGAAGGCCAGTCGTTGACAGTTGCTGGCTGTTGCAGGGGTGAAAATCCACGGAAAATCTGTAAAAGCAGTAGCGGAGGCTGGACTATGTTGCCTGCCAGCCAAGTGCCGTGCTCTCTGAAGCAGTGGTCGCTTCGATGCTTCTTATGCACAGCATTCAGAAATGAGGTCGCAGAGGACATACGGTAATCGAATCTAAGGCATATCACGGTATCATTGCCACGAGGAACTCGGAAGAAGGCCAGTCGTTGACAGTTGCTGGTTGTTATAGCGGTGAAAATCCACGGAAAATCTGCAAAAGAAGCAGGGGAGGCTAGACAATATTGCTTGCCAGCCAAGGGCCGTGCCCTCTGAAGCAGTGATCGCTTCGATGCTTCTTAAATGCAGCATTCAGAAATGACGTCGCAGATGACATACGGTAATCGAATGTAAGGCATTCCACGTTATCATTGTCACGAGGAAGTCGGAAGAAGGCCAGTCGTTGACAGTTGCTGGTTGTTGTAGCGGTGAAAATCCACGGAAAATCTGTAAAAGCAGTAGCGGAGACTAGACAGGGTTGCTTGCCAGCCATGTGCCGTGTCCTGTGAAGCAGTGGTCGCTTCGATAATTCTTATGTACAGCATTCAGAAATCACGTCGCAGATGACATACGGTAATCGAATCTAAGGCATTTCACGGTATCATTGTCACGAGGAATTCGGAAGAAGGCCAGTCGTTGACAGTTGTTGGTTGTTATAGCGGTGAAAATAGACGGAAAATCTGCAAAAGCATTAGCGGAGGATAGACAATGTTGCTTGCCAGCCAAGGGTCGTGCCCTCTGAAGCAGTGGTCGCTTCGATGCTTATTATGTACAGCAATCAGAGATGACGTCGCAAATGACATACGGTAATCGAGCGTAAGGCATTCCACGTTACCATTGTCACGAGGCACTATTAAGAAGGCCAGTCGTTGACAGTTGCTGGTTGTTGTAGCGGTGAAAATGAACGGAAAATCTGCAAAAGCAGTAGTGGAGGCTAGACAATGTTGCTTGCCAGCCAAGTGCCGTGCCCTCTGAAGCAGTGGTTGCTTCGATGCTTCTTATGTACATCATTGAGAATTGACGTCGCTAATGAGATACGGTAATCGAATGTAGGGCATTTCACGGTATCATTGTCACGAGGAACTCGGAGGAATGCCACTCGTTGACCGTTGCTGGTTGTTGTAGCGGTGAAAATCCACGACAAGATCTTCAAGAGCAGTAGCGGAGGATAGACAATGTTGCTTGCCAGCCAAGTGCCGTGCTCTCTGAAGCAGTGGTCGCATCGATGCTTATTATGTACAGCAATCAGAGATGACGTCGCAAATGACATACGGTAATCGAGCGTAAGGCATTCCACGTTACCATTGTCACGAGGCGCTATTAAGAAGGCCAGTCGTTGACAGTTGCTGGTTGTTGTAGCGGTGAAAATCCACGGAAAATCTGTAAAAGCAGTAGCGGAGACTAGACAATGTTGCTTGCCAGCCAAGTGCCTTGCCCTATGAAGCAGTGGTCGCTGCGATGCTCCTTATGTACAGCAATCAGAGATGACGTCGAAGATGATATACTGTAATCGAATGTAAGGCATTTCACGGTATCATTGCCACGAAGAACTCGGAAGAAGGCCAGTCGTTGACAGTTGCTGGTTGTTGTAGCGGTGAAAATCCACGGAAAATCTGTAAAAGCAGTAGCGGAGGCTAGACAATGTTGCTTGCCAGCCAAGGGCCTTGCCCTCTGAAGCAGTGATCGCTTCGATGCTTCTTATGTGCAGCATTCAGAAATGACGTCGCAGATGACATACGGTAATCGAATGTAAGACATTCCACGTTATCATTGTCACGAGGAACTCGGAAGAAGGCCAGTCGTTGACTGTTGCTGGTTGTTGTAGCGGTGAAAATCCACGGAAAATCTGTAAAAGCAGTAGCGGAGGCTAGACAATGTTGCTTGCCAGCCAAGGGCCTTGCCCTCTGAAGCAGTGATCGCTTCGATGCTTCTTATGTGCAGCATTCAGAAATGACGTCGCAGATGACATACGGTAATCGAATGTAAGGCATTCCACGTTATCATTGTCACGAGGAACTCTGAAGAAGGCCAGTCGTTGACAGTTGCTGGTTGTTGTAGCGGTGAAAATCCACGGAAAATCGGTAAAAGCAGTAGCGGAGACTAGACAATGTTGCTTGCCAGCCAAGTGCCGTGCCCTCTGAAGCAGTGGTCGCTTCGATAATTCTTATGTACAGCATTCAGAAATCACGTCGCAGATGACATACGGTAATCGAATCTAAGGCATTTCACGGTGTCATTGTCACGAGGAATTCGGAAGAAGGCCAGTCGTTGACAGTTGTTGGTTGTTATAGCGGTGAAAATAGACGGAAAATCTGCAAAAGCATTAGCGGAGGATAGACAATGTTGCTTGCCAGCCAAGGGTCGTGCCCTCTGAAGCAGTGGTCGCTTCGATGCTTATTATGTACAGCAATCAGAGATGACGTCGCAAATGACATACGGTAATCGAGCGTAAGGCATTCCACGTTACCATTGTCACGAGGCACTATTAAGAAGGCCAGTCGTTGACAGTTGCTGGTTGTTGTAGCGGTGAAAATCGACGGAAAATCTGTAAAAGCAGTAGCGGAGACTAGACAATGTTGCTTGCCAGCCAAGTGCCGTGCCCTCTGAAGCAGTGATTGCTTCGATGCTTCTTATGTACAGCATTCAGAAATGACGTTGCAGATGAGATACAGTTGCTGGTTGTTGTAGCGGTGAAAATGCACGGAAAATCTGCAAAAGCAGTAGTGGAGGCTAGACAATGTTGCTTGCCAGTCAAGTGCCGTGCCCTCTGAAGCAGTGGTTGCTTCGATGCTTCTTATGTACATCATTGAGAATTGACGTCGCAAATGAGATACGGTAATCGAATGTAGGGCATTTCACGGTATCATTGTCACAAGGAACTCGGAGGAAGGCCACTCGTTGACCGTTGCTGGTTGTTGTAGCGGTGAAAATCCACGACAAGATCTTCAAGAGCAGTAGCGGAGGATAGACAATGTTGCTTGCCAGCCAAGTGACGTGCCCTCTGAAGCAGTCGTCGCTTCGATGCTTCTTATGTACAGCATTCAGAAATGAAGTCGCAGATGACATAGGGTAATCGAATGTAAGGCATTTCACGGTATCATCGTCACGAGGAAATCGGAAGAAGGCCAGTCGTTGACAGTTGCTGGTTGCTGTAGCGGTGAAAATACACCGAAAATCTGCAAAAGCAGTAGCGGAGGATAGACAATGTTGCTTGCCAGTAAAGTGCCGTGCCCTCTGAAGCAGTGGTTGCTTCGATGCTTCTTATGTACAGCATTGAGAATTGACGTCGCAGATAAGATACGGTAATCGAATGTAGGGCATTTCACACTATCATTGTCACGAGGAACTCGAAAGAAGGCCACTCATTGACCGTTGCTGGTTGTTGTAGCGGTGAAAATCCACGGCAAGATCTTCAGGAGCAGTAGCGGAGGATAGACAATGTTGCTTGCCAGCCAAGAGCCGTGCCCTCTGAAGCAGTGGTTGCTTGGATGCTTCTTATGTACAGCATTCAGAATTGACGTCGCAGATGAGATACGGTAATCGAACGTAAGGCATTTCACGGTATCATATTCACGAGGAACTCGGAAGAAGGCCAGTCGTTGACCGTTGCTGGTTGTTGTAGCGGTGAAAATCCACGGAAAATCTGCAAAAGCAGAAGCGGAGTCTGGACAATGTTGCTTGGCAGCCAAGTGCCGTGCCCTCTGAAGCAGTGGTCGCTTCGGTGCTTCTTATGTACAGCATTCAGAAATGAGGTCGCAGATGACATACGGTAATCGAATGTCAGCCATTTCACGGTATCATTGTCACGAGGAACTCGGAAGAAGGCCACTCGTTGACCGTTGCTGGTTGTGGTAGCGGTCAAAATCCACGGCAAGATCTTCAATAGCAGTAGCGGAGGATAGACAATGTGGCTTGCCAACCAAGTGCCGTGCCCTCTGAAGCAGTGGTCGCTTCGATGCTTCTTATGTGCAGCATTCAGAAATGACGTCGCAGATGACATACGGTAATCGAATGTAAGGCATTTCACGGTATCATTGCCACGAAGAACTCGGAAGAAGGCCAGTCGTTGACAGTTGCTGGTTGTTGTAGCGGTGAAAATCCACGGAAAATCTGTAAAAGCAGTAGCGGAGGCTAGACAATGTTGCTTGCCAGCCAAGGGCCTTGCCCTCTGAAGCAGTGATCGCTTCGATGCTTCTTATGTGCAGCATTCAGAAATGACGTCGCAGATGACATACGGTAATCGAATGTAAGGCATTCCACGTTATCATTGTCACGAGGAACTCGGAAGAAGGCCAGTCGTTGACTGTTGCTGGTTGTTGTAGCGGTGAAAATCCACGGAAAATCTGTAAAAGCAGTAGCGGAGGCTAGACAATGTTGCTTGCCAGCCAAGGGCCTTGCCCTCTGAAGCAGTGATCGCTTCGATGCTTCTTATGTGCAGCATTCAGAAATGACGTCGCAGATGACATACGGTAATCGAATGTAAGGCATTCCACGTTATCATTGTCACGAGGAACTCGGAAGAAGGCCAGTCGTTGACAGTTGCTGGTTGTTGTAGCGGTGAAAATCCACGGAAAATCTGTAAAAGCAGTAGCGGAGACTAGACAATGTTGCTTGCCAGCCAAGTGCCGTGCCCTCTGAAGCAGTGGTCGCTTCGATAATTCTTATGTACAGCATTCAGAAATCACGTCGCAGATGACATACGGTAATCGAATCTAAGGCATTTCACGGTATCATTGTCACGAGGAATTCGGAAGAAGGCCAGTCGTTGACAGTTGTTGGTTGTTATAGCGGTGAAAATAGACGGAAAATCTGCAAAAGCATTAGCGGAGGATAGACAATGTTGCTTGCCAGCCAAGGGTCGTGCCCTCTGAAGCAGTGGTCGCTTCGATGCTTATTATGTACAGCAATCAGAGATGACGTCGCAAATGACATACGGTAATCGAGCGTAAGGCATTCCACGTTACCATTGTCACGAGGCACTATTAAGAAGGCCAGTCGTTGACAGTTGCTGGTTGTTGTAGCGGTGAAAATCCACGGAAAATCTGTAAAAGCAGTAGCGGAGACTAGACAATGCTGCTTGCCAGCCAAGTGCCGTGCCCTCTGAAGCAATGATTGCTTCGATGCTTCTTATGTACAGCATTCAGAAATGACGTTGCAGATGAGATACAGTTTCTGGTTGTTGTAGCGGTGAAAATGCACGGAAAATCTGCAAAAGCAGTAGTGGAGGCTAGACAATGTTGCTTGCCAGCCAAGTGCCGTGCCCTCTGAAGCAGTGGTTGCTTCGATGCTTCTTATGTACATCATTGAGAATTGACGTCGCAAATGAGATACGGTAATCGAATGTAGGGCATTTCACGGTATCATTGTCACGAGGAATTCGGAAGAAGGCCAGACGTTGACAGTTGTTGGTTGTTATAGCGGTGAAAATACACGGAAAATCTGCAAAAGCATTATGCGGAGGATAGACAATGTTGCTTGCCAGCCAAGGGTCGTGCCCTCTGAAGCAGTGGTCGCTTCGATTCTTATTATGTACAGCAATCAGAGATGACGTCGCAGATGACATACGGTAATCGAGCGTAAGGCATTCCACGTTACCATTGTCACGAGGCACTATTAACAAGGCCAGTCGTTGACAGTTGCTGGTTTTTGTAGCAGTGAAAATCCACGGCAAAATCTGCAAAAGCAGTAGTGGATGCTCAGACATGTTGCTTGCTAACCAAGTGCCTTGCCCTCTGAAGCAGTGGTCGCTGCGATGCTCCTTATGTACAGCAATCAGAGATGACGTCGAAGATGATATACTGTAATCGAATGTAAGGCATTTCACGGTATCATTGCCACGAAGAACTCGGAAGAAGGCCAGTCGTTTACAGTTGCTGGTTGTTGTAGCGGTGAAAATCCACGGAAAATCTGTAAAAGCAGTAGCGGAGGCTAGACAATGTTGCTTGCCAGCCAAGGGCCTTGCCCTCTGAAGCAGTGATCGCTTCGATGCTTCTTATGTGCAGCATTCAGAAATGACGTCGCAGATGACATACGGTAATCGAATGTAAGGCATTCCACGTTATCATTGTCACGAGGAACTCGGAAGAAGGCCAGTCGTTGACAGTTGCTGGTTGTTGTAGCGGTGAAAATCCACGGAAAATCTGTAAAAGCAGTAGCGGAGACTAGACAATGTTGCTTGCCAGCCAAGTGCCGTGCCCTCTGAAGCAGTGGTCGCTTCGATAATTCTTATGTACAGCATTCAGAAATCACGTCGCAGATGACATACGGTAATCGAATCTAAGGCATTTCACGGTGTCATTGTCACGAGGAATTCGGAAGAAGGCCAGTCGTTGACAGTTGTTGGTTGTTATAGCGGTGAAAATAGACGGAAAATCTGCAAAAGCATTAGCGGAGGATAGACAATGTTGCTTGCCAGCCAAGGGTCGTGCCCTCTGAAGCAGTGGTCGCTTCGATGCTTATTATGTACAGCAATCAGAGATGACGTCGCAAATGACATACGGTAATCGAGCGTAAGGCATTCCACGTTACCATTGTCACGAGGCACTATTAAGAAGGCCAGTCGTTGACAGTTGCTGGTTGTTGTAGCGGTGAAAATCCACGGAAAATCTGTAAAAGCAGTAGCGGAGACTAGACAATGTTGCTTGCCAGCCAAGTGCCGCGCCCTCTGAAGCAGTGATTGCTTCGATGCTTCTTATGTACAGCATTCAGAAATGACGTTGCAGATGAGATACAGTTGCTGGTTGTTGTAGCGGTGAAAATGCACGGAAAATCTGCAAAAGCAGTAGTGGAGGCTAGACAATGTTGCTTGCCAGCCAAGTGCCGTGCCCTCTGAAGCAGTGGTTGCTTCGATGCTTCTTATGTACATCATTGAGAATTGACGTCGCAAATGAGATACGGTAATCGAATGTAGGGCATTTCACGGTATCATTGTCACGAGGAACTCGGAGGAAGGCCACTCGTTGACCGTTGCTGGTTGTTGTAGCGGTGAAAATCCACGACAAGATCTTCAAGAGCAGTAGCGGAGGATAGACAATGTTGCTTGCCAGCCAAGTGACGTGCCCTCTGAAGCAGTCGTCGCTTCGATGCTTCTTATGTACAGCATTCAGAAATGAAGTCGCAGATGACATAGGGTAATCGAATGTAAGGCATTTCACGGTATCATCGTCACGAGGAAATCGGAAGAAGGCCAGTCGTTGACAGTTGCTGGTTGCTGTAGCGGTGAAAATACACCGAAAATCTGCAAAAGCAGTAGCGGAGGATAGACAATGTTGCTTGCCAGTAAAGTGCCGTGCCCTCTGAAGCAGTGGTTGCTTCGATGCTTCTTATGTACAGCATTGAGAATTGACGTCGCAGATAAGATACGGTAATCGAATGTAGGGCATTTCACACTATCATTGTCACGAGGAACTCGAAAGAAGGCCACTCATTGACCGTTGCTGGTTGTTGTAGCGGTGAAAATCCACGGCAAGATCTTCAGGAGCAGTAGCGGAGGATAGACAATGTTGCTTGCCAGCCAAGTGCCGTGCCCTCTGAAGCAGTGGTTGCTTGGATGCTTCTTATGTACAGCATTCAGAATTGACGTCGCAGATGAGATACGGTAATCGAACGTAAGGCATTTCACGGTATCATTGTCACGAGGAACTCGGAAGAAGGCCAGTCGTTGACCGTTGCTGGTTGTTGTAGCGGTGAAAATCCACGGAAAATCTGCAAAAGCAGAAGCGGAGTCTGGACAATGTTGCTTGGCAGCCAAGTGCCGTGCCCTCTGAAGCAGTGGTCGCTTCGGTGCTTCTTATGTACAGCATTCAGAAATGAGGTCGCAGATGACATACGGTAATCGAATGTCAGCCATTTCACGGTATCATTGTCACGAGGAACTCGGAAGAAGGCCACTCGTTGACCGTTGCTGGTTGTTGTAGCGGTCAAAATCCACGGCAAAATCTTCAATAGCAGTAGCGGAGGATAGACAATGTGGCTTGCCAACCAAGTGCCGTGCCCTCTGAAGCAGTGGTCGCTTCGATGCTTCTTATGTGCAGCATTCAGAAATGACGTCGCAGATGACATACGGTAATCGAATGTAAGGCATTCCACGTTATCATTGTCACGAGGAACTCGGAAGAAGGCCAGTCGTTGACAGTTGCTGGCTGTTGCAGGGGTGAAAATCCACGGAAAATCTGTAAAAGCAGTAGCGGAGGCTGGACTATGTTGCCTGCCAGCCAAGTGCCGTGCTCTCTGAAGCAGTGGTCGCTTCGATGCTTCTTATGCACAGCATTCAGAAATGAGGTCGCAGAGGACATACGGTAATCGAATCTAAGGCATATCACGGTATCATTGCCACGAGGAACTCGGAAGAAGGCCAGTCGTTGACAGTTGCTGGTTGTTATAGCGGTGAAAATCCACGGAAAATCTGCAAAAGCAGCAGCGGAGGCTAGACAATGTTGCTTGCCAGCCAAGGGCCGTGCCCTCTGAAGCAGTGATCGCTTCGATGCTTCTTAAATGCAGCATTCAGAAATGACGTCGCAGATGACATACGGTAATCGAATGTAAGGCATTCCACGTTATCATTGTCACGAGGAACTCGGAAGAAGGCCAGTCGTTGACAGTTGCTGGTTGTTGTAGCGGTGAAAATCCACGGAAAATCTGTAAAAGCTGTAGCGGAGGCTAGACAATGTTGCTTGCCAGCCAAGGGCCGTGCCCTCTGAAGCAGTGATCGCTTCGATGCTTCTTATGTGCAGCATTCAGAAATGACGTCGCAGATGACATACGGTAATCGAATGTCAGGCATTCCACGTTATCATTGTCACGAGGAACTCGGAAGAAGGCCAGTCGTTGACAGTTGCTGGTTGTTGTATCGGTGAAAATCCACGGAAAATCTGTAAAAGCAGTAGCGGAGGCTAGACAATGTTGCTTGCCAGCCAAGGGCCGTGCCCTCTGAAGCAATGATCGCTTCGATGCTTCTTATGTACAGCAATCAGAGATGACGTCGCAAATGACATACGGTAATCGAGCGTAAGGCATTCCACGTTACCATTGTCACGAGGCACTATTAAGAAGGCCAGTCGTTGACAGTTGCTGGTTGTTGTAGCGGTGAAAATCCACGGAAAATCTGTAAAAGCAGTAGCGGAGACTAGACAATGTTGCTTGCCAGCCAAGTGCCGTGCCCTCTGAAGCAGTGGTTGCTTCGATGCTTCTTATGTACATCATTGAGAATTGACGTCGCAAATGAGATACGGTAATCGAATGTAGGGCATTTCACAGTATCATTGTCACGAGGAACTCGGAAGAAGGCCACTCATTGACCGTTGCTGGTTGTTGTAGCGGTGAAAATCCACGGCAAGATCTTCAGGAGCAGTAGCGGAGGATAGACAATGTTGCTTGCCAGCCAAGTGCCGTGCCCTCTGAAGCAGTGGTTGCTTGGATGCTTCTTATGTACAGCATTCAGAATTGACGTCGCAGATGAGATACGGTAATCGAATGTCAGCCATTTCACGGTATCATTGTCACGAGGAACTCGGAAGAAGGCCACTCGTTGACCGTTGCTGGTTGTTGTAGCGGTCAAAATCCACGGCAAGATCTTCAATAGCAGTAGCGGAGGATAGACAATGTGGCTTGCCAACCAAGTGCCGTGCCCTCTGAAGCAGTGGTCGCTTCGATGCTTCTTATGTGCAGCATTCAGAAATGACGTCGCAGATGACATACGGTAATCGAATGTAAGGCATTCCACGTTATCATTGTCACGAGGAACTCGGAAGAAGGCCAGTCGTTGACAGTTGCTGGCTGTTGCAGGGGTGAAAATCCACGGAAAATCTGTAAAAGCAGTAGCGGAGGCTGGACTATGTTGCCTGCCAGCCAAGTGCCGTGCTCTCTGAAGCAGTGGTCGCTTCGATGCTTCTTATGCACAGCATTCAGAAATGAGGTCGCAGAGGACATACGGTAATCGAATCTAAGGCATATCACGGTATCATTGCCACGAGGAACTCGGAAGAAGGCCAGTCGTTGACAGTTGCTGGTTGTTATAGCGGTGAAAATCCACGGAAAATCTGCAAAAGAAGCAGGGGAGGCTAGACAATATTGCTTGCCAGCCAAGGGCCGTGCCCTCTGAAGCAGTGATCGCTTCGATGCTTCTTAAATGCAGCATTCAGAAATGACGTCGCAGATGACATACGGTAATCGAATGTAAGGCATTCCACGTTATCATTGTCACGAGGAAGTCGGAAGAAGGCCAGTCGTTGACAGTTGCTGGTTGTTGTAGCGGTGAAAATCCACGGAAAATCTGTAAAAGCAGGTAGCGGAGACTAGACAGGGTTGCTTGCCAGCCATGTGCCGTGTCCTGTGAAGCAGTGGTCGCTTCGATAATTCTTATGTACAGCATTCAGAAATCACGTCGCAGATGACATACGGTAATCGAATCTAAGGCATTTCACGGTATCATTGTCACGAGGAATTCGGAAGAAGGCCAGTCGTTGACAGTTGTTGGTTGTTATAGCGGTGAAAATAGACGGAAAATCTGCAAAAGCATTAGCGGAGGATAGACAATGTTGCTTGCCAGCCAAGGGTCGTGCCCTCTGAAGCAGTGGTCGCTTCGATGCTTATTATGTACAGCAATCAGAGATGACGTCGCAAATGACATACGGTAATCGAGCGTAAGGCATTCCACGTTACCATTGTCACGAGGCACTATTAAGAAGGCCAGTCGTTGACAGTTGCTGGTTGTTGTAGCGGTGAAAATCCACGGAAAATCTGTAAAAGCAGTAGCGGAGACTAGACAATGCTGCTTGCCAGCCAAGTGCCGTGCCCTCTGAAGCAATGATTGCTTCGATGCTTCTTATGTACAGCATTCAGAAATGACGTTGCAGATGAGATACAGTTTCTGGTTGTTGTAGCGGTGAAAATGCACGGAAAATCTGCAAAAGCAGTAGTGGAGGCTAGACAATGTTGCTTGCCAGCCAAGTGCCGTGCCCTCTGAAGCAGTGGTTGCTTCGATGCTTCTTATGTACATCATTGAGAATTGACGTCGCAAATGAGATACGGTAATCGAATGTAGGGCATTTCACGGTATCATTGTCACGAGGAATTCGGAAGAAGGCCAGACGTTGACAGTTGTTGGTTGTTATAGCGGTGAAAATACACGGAAAATCTGCAAAAGCATTATGCGGAGGATAGACAATGTTGCTTGCCAGCCAAGGGTCGTGCCCTCTGAAGCAGTGGTCGCTTCGATTCTTATTATGTACAGCAATCAGAGATGACGTCGCAGATGACATACGGTAATCGAGCGTAAGGCATTCCACGTTACCATTGTCACGAGGCACTATTAACAAGGCCAGTCGTTGACAGTTGCTGGTTTTTGTAGCAGTGAAAATCCACGGCAAAATCTGCAAAAGCAGTAGTGGATGCTCAGACATGTTGCTTGGCTAACCAAGTGCCTTGCCCTCTGAAGCAGTGGTCGCTGCGATGCTCCTTATGTACAGCAATCAGAGATGACGTCGAAGATGATATACTGTAATCGAATGTAAGGCATTTCACGGTATCATTGCCACGAAGAACTCGGAAGAAGGCCAGTCGTTTACAGTTGCTGGTTGTTGTAGCGGTGAAAATCCACGGAAAATCTGTAAAAGCAGTAGCGGAGGCTAGACAATGTTGCTTGCCAGCCAAGGGCCTTGCCCTCTGAAGCAGTGATCGCTTCGATGCTTCTTATGTGCAGCATTCAGAAATGACGTCGCAGATGACATACGGTAATCGAATGTAAGGCATTCCACGTTATCATTGTCACGAGGAACTCGGAAGAAGGCCAGTCGTTGCAGTTGCTGGTTGTTGTAGCGGTGAAAATCCACGGAAAATCTGTAAAAGCAGTAGCGGAGACTAGACAATGTTGCTTGCCAGCCAAGTGCCGTGCCCTCTGAAGCAGTGGTCGCTTCGATAATTCTTATGTACAGCATTCAGAAATCACGTCGCAGATGACATACGGTAATCGAATCTAAGGCATTTCACGGTGTCATTGTCACGAGGAATTCGGAAGAAGGCCAGTCGTTGACAGTTGTTGGTTGTTATAGCGGTGAAAATAGACGGAAAATCTGCAAAAGCATTAGCGGAGGATAGACAATGTTGCTTGCCAGCCAAGGGTCGTGCCCTCTGAAGCAGTGGTCGCTTCGATGCTTATTATGTACAGCAATCAGAGATGACGTCGCAAATGACATACGGTAATCGAGCGTAAGGCATTCCACGTTACCATTGTCACGAGGCACTATTAAGAAGGCCAGTCGTTGACAGTTGCTGGTTGTTGTAGCGGTGAAAATCCACGGAAAATCTGTAAAAGCAGTAGCGGAGACTAGACAATGTTGCTTGCCAGCCAAGTGCCGCGCCCTCTGAAGCAGTGATTGCTTCGATGCTTCTTATGTACAGCATTCAGAAATGACGTTGCAGATGAGATACAGTTGCTGGTTGTTGTAGCGGTGAAAATGCACGGAAAATCTGCAAAAGCAGTAGTGGAGGCTAGACAATGTTGCTTGCCAGCCAAGTGCCGTGCCCTCTGAAGCAGTGGTTGCTTCGATGCTTCTTATGTACATCATTGAGAATTGACGTCGCAAATGAGATACGGTAATCGAATGTAGGGCATTTCACGGTATCATTGTCACGAGGAACTCGGAGGAAGGCCACTCGTTGACCGTTGCTGGTTGTTGTAGCGGTGAAAATCCACGACAAGATCTTCAAGAGCAGTAGCGGAGGATAGACAATGTTGCTTGCCAGCCAAGTGACGTGCCCTCTGAAGCAGTCGTCGCTTCGATGCTTCTTATGTACAGCATTCAGAAATGAAGTCGCAGATGACATAGGGTAATCGAATGTAAGGCATTTCACGGTATCATCGTCACGAGGAAATCGGAAGAAGGCCAGTCGTTGACAGTTGCTGGTTGCTGTAGCGGTGAAAATACACCGAAAATCTGCAAAAGCAGTAGCGGAGGATAGACAATGTTGCTTGCCAGTAAAGTGCCGTGCCCTCTGAAGCAGTGGTTGCTTCGATGCTTCTTATGTACAGCATTGAGAATTGACGTCGCAGATAAGATACGGTAATCGAATGTAGGGCATTTCACACTATCATTGTCACGAGGAACTCGAAAGAAGGCCACTCATTGACCGTTGCTGGTTGTTGTAGCGGTGAAAATCCACGGCAAGATCTTCAGGAGCAGTAGCGGAGGATAGACAATGTTGCTTGCCAGCCAAGTGCCGTGCCCTCTGAAGCAGTGGTTGCTTGGATGCTTCTTATGTACAGCATTCAGAATTGACGTCGCAGATGAGATACGGTAATCGAACGTAAGGCATTTCACGGTATCATTGTCACGAGGAACTCGGAAGAAGGCCAGTCGTTGACCGTTGCTGGTTGTTGTAGCGGTGAAAATCCACGGAAAATCTGCAAAAGCAGAAGCGGAGTCTGGACAATGTTGCTTGGCAGCCAAGTGCCGTGCCCTCTGAAGCAGTGGTCGCTTCGGTGCTTCTTATGTACAGCATTCAGAAATGAGGTCGCAGATGACATACGGTAATCGAATGTCAGCCATTTCACGGTATCATTGTCACGAGGAACTCGGAAGAAGGCCACTCGTTGACCGTTGCTGGTTGTTGTAGCGGTCAAAATCCACGGCAAAATCTTCAATAGCAGTAGCGGAGGATAGACAATGTGGCTTGCCAACCAAGTGCCGTGCCCTCTGAAGCAGTGGTCGCTTCGATGCTTCTTATGTGCAGCATTCAGAAATGACGTCGCAGATGACATACGGTAATCGAATGTAAGGCATTCCACGTTATCATTGTCACGAGGAACTCGGAAGAAGGCCAGTCGTTGACAGTTGCTGGCTGTTGCAGGGGTGAAAATCCACGGAAAATCTGTAAAAGCAGTAGCGGAGGCTGGACTATGTTGCCTGCCAGCCAAGTGCCGTGCTCTCTGAAGCAGTGGTCGCTTCGATGCTTCTTATGCACAGCATTCAGAAATGAGGTCGCAGAGGACATACGGTAATCGAATCTAAGGCATATCACGGTATCATTGCCACGAGGAACTCGGAAGAAGGCCAGTCGTTGACAGTTGCTGGTTGTTATAGCGGTGAAAATCCACGGAAAATCTGCAAAAGCAGCAGCGGAGGCTAGACAATGTTGCTTGCCAGCCAAGGGCCGTGCCCTCTGAAGCAGTGATCGCTTCGATGCTTCTTAAATGCAGCATTCAGAAATGACGTCGCAGATGACATACGGTAATCGAATGTAAGGCATTCCACGTTATCATTGTCACGAGGAACTCGGAAGAAGGCCAGTCGTTGACAGTTGCTGGTTGTTGTAGCGGTGAAAATCCACGGAAAATCTGTAAAAGCTGTAGCGGAGGCTAGACAATGTTGCTTGCCAGCCAAGGGCCGTGCCCTCTGAAGCAGTGATCGCTTCGATGCTTCTTATGTGCAGCATTCAGAAATGACGTCGCAGATGACATACGGTAATCGAATGTCAGGCATTCCACGTTATCATTGTCACGAGGAACTCGGAAGAAGGCCAGTCGTTGACAGTTGCTGGTTGTTGTATCGGTGAAAATCCACGGAAAATCTGTAAAAGCAGTAGCGGAGGCTAGACAATGTTGCTTGCCAGCCAAGGGCCGTGCCCTCTGAAGCAATGATCGCTTCGATGCTTCTTATGTGCAGCATTCAGAAATGACGTCGCAGATGACATGCGGTAATCGAATGTAAGGCATTCCACGTTATCATTGTCACGAGGACCTCGGAAGAAGGCAAGTCGTTGACAGTTGCTGGTTGTTGTAGCGGTGAAAATCCACGGAAAATCTGTAAAAGCAGTAGCGGAGACTAGACAATGTTGCTTGCCAGCCAAGTGCCGTGCCCTCTGAAGCAGTGGTCGCTTCGATAATTCTTATGTACAGCATTCAGAAATCACGTCGCAGATGATATACGGTAATCGAATCTAAGGCATTTCACGGTATCATTGTCACGAGGAATTCGGAAGAAGGCCAGTCGTTGACAGTTGTTGGTTGTTATAGCGGTGAAAATACACGGAAAATCTGCAAAAGCATTAGCGGAGGATAGACAATGTTGCTTGCCAGCCAAGGGCCTTGCCCTCTGAAGCAGTGATCGCTTGGATGCTTCTTATGTGCAGCATTCAGAAATGACGTCGCAGATGACATACGGTAATCGAGCGTAAGGCATTCCACGTTACCATTGTCACGAGGCACTATTAGGGAGGCCAGTCGTTGACAGTTGTGTGACATTCCTTGTGTGCTACGAGGTACATTCCTTGTGTGTGCATCGAGTTGGGGCTTAAGGCCGCCCCTCTTTTCCAGCTGCATACCTTTGCAGAAAGCAGGACGCCGGCACACGCAGAAACCGAGAGCCCCCGAGTACATACGGGGAACGAAAATTGTCGCTTGACGCACGGACCCCCCCCCCCCCCCCCTTTCGACGTGGGCTATCGCCGGGAAGGCACCCACAGCTTCCCGCCGTGCCTCGTGAACAAAAGCGCATTCCCAGGAGGGCCGTGACGGACACCTGTCATGGCGAACGGGCAGTACTCGCCAAGAATGTGGGAAGACAGGGGCGACCCTTAATCTGGTTTCCCGGAGCGACAGACGAACCCCTTCATGCTTATTAGCTGTGTCCCGCCGTCGGTAGCCCGGCAGCATCGTGGGCCCTTTCGCCCCCTCCTCTGTTGCTGACGGGCGACGCGGACCGATGGTGGGTGGCGGTATGCATGCATGGGGCAAGGATTAGCTCCGAAGGGAGAGCCTGTGGATACTCTCACTTGAGAGAGAGTTGTGGCGTTTTTGTTTATTTAGTTTGTGTTGTTAACAAGACTCTGGGTTCGAGGCTAAGCCCAACCTAAGGGGTTGTCCCCATCTCGCATGTTATTTTTGATTGGAGAATTGATGCTTTGGGCGGGCCACTGAAAATGACCGCCCTTAGTCCTTTGTTAATCAAGTGCTTAAAAGCGCATGTAAACGGATGCAGTCCAGTCTGAGCTGGGGCTCCATGCTTAGCATGTAATGTGATGCTACTTAGGCACTAACCTGCCCGGTCGATGAGTAAAGTAGTGCAAAGTTTGTTCTTTTGTAAATTCAGTTCTGCTTTTTCCAGTTTAACTCTCTGTATATGTATGTTGTAAAATTATGCTCTGCTGTCATCATCTACAAGCTCGCCTCCTGTTCATCTTCCAAGCCGAACGACACTAGAGGAAGGGTTTGTGAACCATCCTCGAAGAAACGGACGACTATTGAAATTCTACTGCATACACGCTCAGGACGACATCGTTCGCCAAGAGGGCCTTCAGCGCCGAAGCCCGACGGCGTGCAGCTTCTGCCAGCAACCGCTCGAGCCCAACTCCGGGGCCACTCCATCGCCCCCATGAAGTCGTCGGCACGTAAGCTCGGACGCCCCACCCTCTGATGTATAATCTTAATCATGTGTAATTATTGAATATACCTGTTTGTTTAAACTGAGCCATACGGTGTCTCTTTGCCTCTCCGTCCCGTGTGGACCTGCGCATTATGGGGGTCATCACAGTTGCTGGTTTTTGTAGCAGTGAAAATCCACGGAAAATCTGCAAAAGCAGTAGCGGAGGCTAGACAATGTTGCTTGCCAGCCAAGGGCTGTGCCCTCTGAAGCAGTGATCGGTTCGATGCTTCTTATGTGCAGCATTCAGAAATGACGTCGCAGATGACATACGGTAATCGAATGTAAGGCATTCCACGTTACCATTGTCACGAGGAACTCGGAAGAAGGCCAGTCGTTGACAGTTGCTGGTTGTTGTAGCGGTGAAATACCACGGAAAATCTGTAAAAGCAGTAGCGGAGGCTAGACAATGTTGCTTGCCAGCCAAGGGCCTTGCCCTCTGAAGCAGTGATCGCTTCGATGCTTCTTATGTGCAGCATTCAGAAATGACGTCGCAGATGACATACGGTAATCGAATGTAAGGCATTCCACGTTATCATTGTCACGAGGAACTCGGAAGAAGGCCAGTCGTTGACTGTTGCTGGTTGTTGTAGCGGTGAAAATCCACGGAAAATCTGTAAAAGAAGTAGCGGAGGCTAGACAATGTTGCTTGCCAGCCAAGGGCCTTGCCCTCTGAAGCAGTGATCGCTTCGATGCTTCTTATGTGCAGCATTCAGAAATGACGTCGCAGATGACATACGGTAATCGAATGTAAGGCATTCCACGTTATCATTGTCACGAGGAACTCGGGAGAAGGCCAGTCGTTGACAGTTGCTGGTTGTTGTAGCGGTGAAAATCCACGGAAAATCTGCAAAAGCAGTAGCGGAGGCTAGACATTGTTGCTTGACAGCCAAGGGCCTTGCCCTCTGAGGCATTGATCGCTTCGATGCTTCTTATGTGCAGCATTCAGAAATGACGTCGCAGATGACCCACGGTAATCGAATGTAAGGCATTCCACGTTATCATTGTCACGAGGAACTCGGATGAAGGCCAGTCGTTGACAGTTGCTGGTTGTTGTAGCGGTGAAAATCCACGGAAAATCTGTAAAAGCAGTAGCGGAGACTAGACAATGTTGCTTGCCAGCCAAGTGCCATGCCCTCTGAAGCAGTGGTCGCTTCGATAATTCTTATGTACAGCATTCAGAAATCACGTCGCAGATGACATACGGTAATCGAATCTAAGGCATTTCACGGTATCATTGTCACGAGGAATTCGGAAGAAGGCCAGTCGTTGACAGTTGTTGGTTGTTATAGCGGTGAAAATAGACGGAAAATCTGCAAAAGCATTAGCGGAGGATAGACAATGTTGCTTGCCAGCCAAGGGTCGTGCCCTCTGAAGCAGTGGTCGCATCGATGCTTATTATGTACAGCAATCAGAGATGACGTCGCAAATGACATACGGTAATCGAGCGTAAGGCATTCCACGTTACCATTGTCACGAGGCACTATTAAGAAGGCCAGTCGTTGACAGTTGCTGGTTGTTGTAGCGGTGAAAATCCACGGAAAATCTGTAAAAGCAGTAGCGGAGACTAGACAATGTTGCTTGCCAGCCAAGTGCCGTGCCCTCTGAAGCAGTGGTTGCTTCGATGCTTCTTATGTACATCATTGAGAATTGACGTCGCAAATGAGATACGGTAATCGAATGTAGGGCATTTCACAGTATCATTGTCACGAGGAACTCGGAAGAAGGCCACTCATTGACCGTTGCTGGTTGTTGTAGCGGTGAAAATCCACGGCAAGATCTTCAGGAGCAGTAGCGGAGGATAGACAATGTTGCTTGCCAGCCAAGTGCCGTGCCCTCTGAAGCAGTGGTTGCTTGGATGCTTCTTATGTACAGCATTCAGAATTGACGTCGCAGATGAGATACGGTAATCGAATGTCAGCCATTTCACGGTATCATTGTCACGAGGAACTCGGAAGAAGGCCACTCGTTGACCGTTGCTGGTTGTTGTAGCGGTCAAAATCCACGGCAAGATCTTCAATAGCAGTAGCGGAGGATAGACAATGTGGCTTGCCAACCAAGTGCCGTGCCCTCTGAAGCAGTGGTCGCTTCGATGCTTCTTATGTGCAGCATTCAGAAATGACGTCGCAGATGACATACGGTAATCGAATGTAAGGCATTCCACGTTATCATTGTCACGAGGAACTCGGAAGAAGGCCAGTCGTTGACAGTTGCTGGCTGTTGCAGGGGTGAAAATCCACGGAAAATCTGTAAAAGCAGTAGCGGAGGCTGGACTATGTTGCCTGCCAGCCAAGTGCCGTGCTCTCTGAAGCAGTGGTCGCTTCGATGCTTCTTATGCACAGCATTCAGAAATGAGGTCGCAGAGGACATACGGTAATCGAATCTAAGGCATATCACGGTATCATTGCCACGAGGAACTCGGAAGAAGGCCAGTCGTTGACAGTTGCTGGTTGTTATAGCGGTGAAAATCCACGGAAAATCTGCAAAAGAAGCAGGGGAGGCTAGACAATATTGCTTGCCAGCCAAGGGCCGTGCCCTCTGAAGCAGTGATCGCTTCGATGCTTCTTAAATGCAGCATTCAGAAATGACGTCGCAGATGACATACGGTAATCGAATGTAAGGCATTCCACGTTATCATTGTCACGAGGAAGTCGGAAGAAGGCCAGTCGTTGACCGTTGCTGGTTGTTGTAGCGGTGAAAATCCACGGAAAATCTGTAAAAGCAGTAGCGGAGACTAGACAGGGTTGCTTGCCAGCCATGTGCCGTGTCCTGTGAAGCAGTGGTCGCTTCGATAATTCTTATGTACAGCATTCAGAAATCACGTCGCAGATGACATACGGTAATCGAATCTAAGGCATTTCACGGTATCATTGTCACGAGGAATTCGGAAGAAGGCCAGTCGTTGACAGTTGTTGGTTGTTATAGCGGTGAAAATAGACGGAAAATCTGCAAAAGCATTAGCGGAGGATAGACAATGTTGCTTGCCAGCCAAGGGTCGTGCCCTCTGAAGCAGTGGTCGCTTCGATGCTTATTATGTACAGCAATCAGAGATGACGTCGCAAATGACATACGGTAATCGAGCGTAAGGCATTCCACGTTACCATTGTCACGAGGCACTATTAAGAAGGCCAGTCGTTGACAGTTGCTGGTTGTTGTAGCGGTGAAAATGAACGGAAAATCTGCAAAAGCAGTAGTGGAGGCTAGACAATGTTGCTTGCCAGCCAAGTGCCGTGCCCTCTGAAGCAGTGGTTGCTTCGATGCTTCTTATGTACATCATTGAGAATTGACGTCGCTAATGAGATACGGTAATCGAATGTAGGGCATTTCACGGTATCATTGTCACGAGGAACTCGGAGGAATGCCACTCGTTGACCGTTGCTGGTTGTTGTAGCGGTGAAAATCCACGACAAGATCTTCAAGAGCAGTAGCGGAGGATAGACAATGTTGCTTGCCAGCCAAGTGCCGTGCTCTCTGAAGCAGTGGTCGCATCGATGCTTATTATGTACAGCAATCAGAGATGACGTCGCAAATGACATACGGTAATCGAGCGTAAGGCATTCCACGTTACCATTGTCACGAGGCGCTATTAAGAAGGCCAGTCGTTGACAGTTGCTGGTTGTTGTAGCGGTGAAAATCCACGGAAAATCTGTAAAAGCAGTAGCGGAGACTAGACAATGTTGCTTGCCAGCCAAGTGCCGTGCCCTCTGAAGCAGTGGTTGCTTCGATGCTTCTTATGTACATCATTGAGAATTGACGTCGCAAATGAGATACGGTAATCGAATGTAGGGCATTTCACAGTATCATTGTCACGAGGAACTCGGAAGAAGGCCACTCATTGACCGTTGCTGGTTGTTGTAGCGGTGAAAATCCACGGCAAGATCTTCAGGAGCAGTAGCGGAGGATAGACAATGTTGCTTGCCAGCCAAGTGCCGTGCCCTCTGAAGCAGTGGTTGCTTGGATGCTTCTTATGTACAGCATTCAGAATTGACGTCGCAGATGAGATACGGTAATCGAATGTCAGCCATTTCACGGTATCATTGTCACGAGGAACTCGGAAGAAGGCCACTCGTTGACCGTTGCTGGTTGTTGTAGCGGTCAAAATCCACGGCAAGATCTTCAATAGCAGTAGCGGAGGATAGACAATGTGGCTTGCCAACCAAGTGCCGTGCCCTCTGAAGCAGTGGTCGCTTCGATGCTTCTTATGTGCAGCATTCAGAAATGACGTCGCAGATGACATACGGTAATCGAATGTAAGGCATTCCACGTTATCATTGTCACGAGGAACTCGGAAGAAGGCCAGTCGTTGACAGTTGCTGGCTGTTGCAGGGGTGAAAATCCACGGAAAATCTGTAAAAGCAGTAGCGGAGGCTGGACTATGTTGCCTGCCAGCCAAGTGCCGTGCTCTCTGAAGCAGTGGTCGCTTCGATGCTTCTTATGCACAGCATTCAGAAATGAGGTCGCAGAGGACATACGGTAATCGAATCTAAGGCATATCACGGTATCATTGCCACGAGGAACTCGGAAGAAGGCCAGTCGTTGACAGTTGCTGGTTGTTATAGCGGTGAAAATCCACGGAAAATCTGCAAAAGAAGCAGGGGAGGCTAGACAATATTGCTTGCCAGCCAAGGGCCGTGCCCTCTGAAGCAGTGATCGCTTCGATGCTTCTTAAATGCAGCATTCAGAAATGACGTCGCAGATGACATACGGTAATCGAATGTAAGGCATTCCACGTTATCATTGTCACGAGGAAGTCGGAAGAAGGCCAGTCGTTGACAGTTGCTGGTTGTTGTAGCGGTGAAAATCCACGGAAAATCTGTAAAAGCAGTAGCGGAGACTAGACAGGGTTGCTTGCCAGCCATGTGCCGTGTCCTGTGAAGCAGTGGTCGCTTCGATAATTCTTATGTACAGCATTCAGAAATCACGTCGCAGATGACATACGGTAATCGAATCTAAGGCATTTCACGGTATCATTGTCACGAGGAATTCGGAAGAAGGCCAGTCGTTGACAGTTGTTGGTTGTTATAGCGGTGAAAATAGACGGAAAATCTGCAAAAGCATTAGCGGAGGATAGACAATGTTGCTTGCCAGCCAAGGGTCGTGCCCTCTGAAGCAGTGGTCGCTTCGATGCTTATTATGTACAGCAATCAGAGATGACGTCGCAAATGACATACGGTAATCGAGCGTAAGGCATTCCACGTTACCATTGTCACGAGGCACTATTAAGAAGGCCAGTCGTTGACAGTTGCTGGTTGTTGTAGCGGTGAAAATGAACGGAAAATCTGCAAAAGCAGTAGTGGAGACTAGACAATGTTGCTTGCCAGCCAAGTGCCGTGCCCTCTGAAGCAGTGGTTGCTTCGATGCTTCTTATGTACATCATTGAGAATTGACGTCGCTAATGAGATACGGTAATCGAATGTAGGGCATTTCACGGTATCATTGTCACGAGGAACTCGGAGGAAGGCCACTCGTTGACCGTTGCTGGTTGTTGTAGCGGTGAAAATCCACGACAAGATCTTCAAGAGCAGTAGCGGAGGATAGACAATGTTGCTTGCCAGCCAAGTGACGTGCCCTCTGAAGCAGTCGTCGCTTCGATGCTTCTTATGTACAGCATTCAGAAATGAAGTCGCAGATGACATAGGGTAATCGAATGTAAGGCATTTCACGGTATCATCGTCACGAGGAAATCGGAAGAAGGCCAGTCGTTGACAGTTGCTGGTTGCTGTAGCGGTGAAAATACACCGAAAATCTGCAAAAGCAGTAGCGGAGGATAGACAATGTTGCTTGCCAGTAAAGTGCCGTGCCCTCTGAAGCAGTGGTTGCTTCGATGCTTCTTATGTACAGCATTGAGAATTGACGTCGCAGATAAGATACGGTAATCGAATGTAGGGCATTTCACACTATCATTGTCACGAGGAACTCGAAAGAAGGCCACTCATTGACCGTTGCTGGTTGTTGTAGCGGTGAAAATCCACGGCAAGATCTTCAGGAGCAGTAGCGGAGGATAGACAATGTTGCTTGCCAGCCAAGTGCCGTGCCCTCTGAAGCAGTGGTTGCTTGGATGCTTCTTATGTACAGCATTCAGAATTGACGTCGCAGATGAGATACGGTAATCGAACGTAAGGCATTTCACGGTATCATTGTCACGAGGAACTCGGAAGAAGGCCAGTCGTTGACCGTTGCTGGTTGTTGTAGCGGTGAAAATCCACGGAAAATCTGCAAAAGCAGAAGCGGAGTCTGGACAATGTTGCTTGGCAGCCAAGTGCCGTGCCCTCTGAAGCAGTGGTCGCTTCGGTGCTTCTTATGTACAGCATTCAGAAATGAGGTCGCAGATGACATACGGTAATCGAATGTCAGCCATTTCACGGTATCATTGTCACGAGGAACTCGGAAGAAGGCCACTCGTTGACCGTTGCTGGTTGTTGTAGCGGTCAAAATCCACGGCAAGATCTTCAATAGCAGTAGCGGAGGATAGACAATGTGGCTTGCCAACCAAGTGCCGTGCCCTCTGAAGCAGTGGTCGCTTCGATGCTTCTTATGTGCAGCATTCAGAAATGACGTCGCAGATGACATACGGTAATCGAATGTAAGGCATTCCACGTTATCATTGTCACGAGGAACTCGGAAGAAGGCCAGTCGTTGACAGTTGCTGGCTGTTGCAGGGGTGAAAATCCACGGAAAATCTGTAAAAGCAGTAGCGGAGGCTGGACTATGTTGCCTGCCAGCCAAGTGCCGTGCTCTCTGAAGCAGTGGTCGCTTCGATGCTTCTTATGCACAGCATTCAGAAATGAGGTCGCAGAGGACATACGGTAATCGAATCTAAGGCATATCACGGTATCATTGCCACGAGGAACTCGGAAGAAGGCCAGTCGTTGACAGTTGCTGGTTGTTATAGCGGTGAAAATCCACGGAAAATCTGCAAAAGCAGCAGCGGAGGCTAGACAATGTTGCTTGCCAGCCAAGGGCCGTGCCCTCTGAAGCAGTGATCGCTTCGATGCTTCTTAAATGCAGCATTCAGAAATGACGTCGCAGATGACATACGGTAATCGAATGTAAGGCATTCCACGTTATCATTGTCACGAGGAACTCGGAAGAAGGCCAGTCGTTGACAGTTGCTGGTTGTTGTAGCGGTGAAAATCCACGGAAAATCTGTAAAAGCTGTAGCGGAGGCTAGACAATGTTGCTTGCCAGCCAAGGGCCGTGCCCTCTGAAGCAGTGATCGCTTCGATGCTTCTTATGTGCAGCATTCAGAAATGACGTCGCAGATGACATACGGTAATCGAATGTCAGGCATTCCACGTTATCATTGTCACGAGGAACTCGGAAGAAGGCCAGTCGTTGACAGTTGCTGGTTGTTGTATCGGTGAAAATCCACGGAAAATCTGTAAAAGCAGTAGCGGAGGCTAGACAATGTTGCTTGCCAGCCAAGGGCCGTGCCCTCTGAAGCAATGATCGCTTCGATGCTTCTTATGTGCAGCATTCAGAAATGACGTCGCAGATGACATGCGGTAATCGAATGTAAGGCATTCCACGTTATCATTGTCACGAGGACCTCGGAAGAAGGCAAGTCGTTGACAGTTGCTGGTTGTTGTAGCGGTGAAAATCCACGGAAAATCTGTAAAAGCAGTAGCGGAGACTAGACAATGTTGCTTGCCAGCCAAGTGCCGTGCCCTCTGAAGCAGTGGTCGCTTCGATAATTCTTATGTACAGCATTCAGAAATCACGTCGCAGATGATATACGGTAATCGAATCTAAGGCATTTCACGGTATCATTGTCACGAGGAATTCGGAAGAAGGCCAGTCGTTGACAGTTGTTGGTTGTTATAGCGGTGAAAATACACGGAAAATCTGCAAAAGCATTAGCGGAGGATAGACAATGTTGCTTGCCAGCCAAGGGCCTTGCCCTCTGAAGCAGTGATCGCTTGGATGCTTCTTATGTGCAGCATTCAGAAATGACGTCGCAGATGACATACGGTAATCGAGCGTAAGGCATTCCACGTTACCATTGTCACGAGGCACTATTAGGGAGGCCAGTCGTTGACAGTTGTGTGACATTCCTTGTGTGCTACGAGGTACATTCCTTGTGTGTGCATCGAGTTGGGGCTTAAGGCCGCCCCTCTTTTCCAGCTGCATACCTTTGCAGAAAGCAGGACGCCGGCACACGCAGAAACCGAGAGCCCCCGAGTACATACGGGGAACGAAAATTGTCGCTTGACGCACGGACCCCCCCCCCCCCCCCCCCTTTCGACGTGGGCTATCGCCGGGAAGGCACCCACAGCTTCCCGCCGTGCCTCGTGAACAAAAGCGCATTCCCAGGAGGGCCGTGACGGACACCTGTCATGGCGAACGGGCAGTACTCGCCAAGAATGTGGGAAGACAGGGGCGACCCTTAATCTGGTTTCCCGGAGCGACAGACGAACCCCTTCATGCTTATTAGCTGTGTCCCGCCGTCGGTAGCCCGGCAGCATCGTGGGCCCTTTCGCCCCCTCCTCTGTTGCTGACGGGCGACGCGGACCGATGGTGGGTGGCGGTATGCATGCATGGGGCAAGGATTAGCTCCGAAGGGAGAGCCTGTGGATACTCTCACTTGAGAGAGAGTTGTGGCGTTTTTGTTTATTTAGTTTGTGTTGTTAACAAGACTCTGGGTTCGAGGCTAAGCCCAACCTAAGGGGTTGTCCCCATCTCGCATGTTATTTTTGATTGGAGAATTGATGCTTTGGGCGGGCCACTGAAAATGACCGCCCTTAGTCCTTTGTTAATCAAGTGCTTAAAAGCGCATGTAAACGGATGCAGTCCAGTCTGAGCTGGGGCTCCATGCTTAGCATGTAATGTGATGCTACTTAGGCACTAACCTGCCCGGTCGATGAGTAAAGTAGTGCAAAGTTTGTTCTTTTGTAAATTCAGTTCTGCTTTTTCCAGTTTAACTCTCTGTATATGTATGTTGTAAAATTATGCTCTGCTGTCATCATCTACAAGCTCGCCTCCTGTTCATCTTCCAAGCCGAACGACACTAGAGGAAGGGTTTGTGAACCATCCTCGAAGAAACGGACGACTATTGAAATTCTACTGCATACACGCTCAGGACGACATCGTTCGCCAAGAGGGCCTTCAGCGCCGAAGCCCGACGGCGTGCAGCTTCTGCCAGCAACCGCTCGAGCCCAACTCCGGGGCCACTCCATCGCCCCCATGAAGTCGTCGGCACGTAAGCTCGGACGCCCCACCCTCTGATGTATAATCTTAATCATGTGTAATTATTGAATATACCTGTTTGTTTAAACTGAGCCATACGGTGTCTCTTTGCCTCTCCGTCCCGTGTGGACCTGCGCATTATGGGGGTCATCACAGTTGCTGGTTTTTGTAGCAGTGAAAATCCACGGAAAATCTGTAAAAGCAGTAGCGGAGGCTAGACAATGTTGCTTGCCAGCCAAGGGCCTTGCCCTCTGAAGCAGTGATCGCTTCGATGCTTCTTATGTGCAGCATTCAGAAATGACGTCGCAGATGACATACGGTAATCGAATGTAAGGCATTCCACGTTATCATTGTCACGAGGAACTCGGAAGAAGGCCAGTCGTTGACTGTTGCTGGTTGTTGTAGCGGTGAAAATCCACGGAAAATCTGTAAAAGAAGTAGCGGAGGCTAGACAATGTTGCTTGCCAGCCAAGGGCCTTGCCCTCTGAAGCAGTGATCGCTTCGATGCTTCTTATGTGCAGCATTCAGAAATGACGTCGCAGATGACATACGGTAATCGAATGTAAGGCATTCCACGTTATCATTGTCACGAGGAACTCGGGAGAAGGCCAGTCGTTGACAGTTGCTGGTTGTTGTAGCGGTGAAAATCCACGGAAAATCTGCAAAAGCAGTAGCGGAGGCTAGACATTGTTGCTTGACAGCCAAGGGCCTTGCCCTCTGAAGCATTGATCGCTTCGATGCTTCTTATGTGCAGCATTCAGAAATGACGTCGCAGATGACCCACGGTAATCGAATGTAAGGCATTCCACGTTATCATTGTCACGAGGAACTCGGATGAAGGCCAGTCGTTGACAGTTGCTGGTTGTTGTAGCGGTGAAAATCCACGGAAAATCTGTAAAAGCAGTAGCGGAGACTAGACAATGTTGCTTGCCAGCCAAGTGCCATGCCCTCTGAAGCAGTGGTCGCTTCGATAATTCTTATGTACAGCATTCAGAAATCACGTCGCAGATGACATACGGTAATCGAATCTAAGGCATTTCACGGTATCATTGTCACGAGGAATTCGGAAGAAGGCCAGTCGTTGACAGTTGTTGGTTGTTATAGCGGTGAAAATAGACGGAAAATCTGCAAAAGCATTAGCGGAGGATAGACAATGTTGCTTGCCAGCCAAGGGTCGTGCCCTCTGAAGCAGTGGTCGCATCGATGCTTATTATGTACAGCAATCAGAGATGACGTCGCAAATGACATACGGTAATCGAGCGTAAGGCATTCCACGTTACCATTGTCACGAGGCACTATTAAGAAGGCCAGTCGTTGACAGTTGCTGGTTGTTGTAGCGGTGAAAATCCACGGAAAATCTGTAAAAGCAGTAGCGGAGACTAGACAATGTTGCTTGCCAGCCAAGTGCCGTGCCCTCTGAAGCAGTGGTTGCTTCGATGCTTCTTATGTACATCATTGAGAATTGACGTCGCAAATGAGATACGGTAATCGAATGTAGGGCATTTCACAGTATCATTGTCACGAGGAACTCGGAAGAAGGCCACTCATTGACCGTTGCTGGTTGTTGTAGCGGTGAAAATCCACAGCAAGATCTTCAGGAGCAGTAGCGGAGGATAGACAATGTTGCTTGCCAGCCAAGTGCCGTGCCCTCTGAAGCAGTGGTTGCTTGGATGCTTCTTATGTACAGCATTCAGAATTGACGTCGCAGATGAGATACGGTAATCGAATGTCAGCCATTTCACGGTATCATTGTCACGAGGAACTCGGAAGAAGGCCACTCGTTGACCGTTGCTGGTTGTTGTAGCGGTCAAAATCCACGGCAAGATCTTCAATAGCAGTAGCGGAGGATAGACAATGTGGCTTGCCAACCAAGTGCCGTGCCCTCTGAAGCAGTGGTCGCTTCGATGCTTCTTATGTGCAGCATTCAGAAATGACGTCGCAGATGACATACGGTAATCGAATGTAAGGCATTCCACGTTATCATTGTCACGAGGAACTCGGAAGAAGGCCAGTCGTTGACAGTTGCTGGCTGTTGCAGGGGTGAAAATCCACGGAAAATCTGTAAAAGCAGTAGCGGAGGCTGGACTATGTTGCCTGCCAGCCAAGTGCCGTGCTCTCTGAAGCAGTGGTCGCTTCGATGCTTCTTATGCACAGCATTCAGAAATGAGGTCGCAGAGGACATACGGTAATCGAATCTAAGGCATATCACGGTATCATTGCCACGAGGAACTCGGAAGAAGGCCAGTCGTTGACAGTTGCTGGTTGTTATAGCGGTGAAAATCCACGGAAAATCTGCAAAAGAAGCAGGGGAGGCTAGACAATATTGCTTGCCAGCCAAGGGCCGTGCCCTCTGAAGCAGTGATCGCTTCGATGCTTCTTAAATGCAGCATTCAGAAATGACGTCGCAGATGACATACGGTAATCGAATGTAAGGCATTCCACGTTATCATTGTCACGAGGAAGTCGGAAGAAGGCCAGTCGTTGACAGTTGCTGGTTGTTGTAGCGGTGAAAATCCACGGAAAATCTGTAAAAGCAGTAGCGGAGACTAGACAGGGTTGCTTGCCAGCCATGTGCCGTGTCCTGTGAAGCAGTGGTCGCTTCGATAATTCTTATGTACAGCATTCAGAAATCACGTCGCAGATGACATACGGTAATCGAATCTAAGGCATTTCACGGTATCATTGTCACGAGGAATTCGGAAGAAGGCCAGTCGTTGACAGTTGTTGGTTGTTATAGCGGTGAAAATAGACGGAAAATCTGCAAAAGCATTAGCGGAGGATAGACAATGTTGCTTGCCAGCCAAGGGTCGTGCCCTCTGAAGCAGTGGTCGCTTCGATGCTTATTATGTACAGCAATCAGAGATGACGTCGCAAATGACATACGGTAATCGAGCGTAAGGCATTCCACGTTACCATTGTCACGAGGCACTATTAAGAAGGCCAGTCGTTGACAGTTGCTGGTTGTTGTAGCGGTGAAAATGAACGGAAAATCTGCAAAAGCAGTAGTGGAGGCTAGACAATGTTGCTTGCCAGCCAAGTGCCGTGCCCTCTGAAGCAGTGGTTGCTTCGATGCTTCTTATGTACATCATTGAGAATTGACGTCGCTAATGAGATACGGTAATCGAATGTAGGGCATTTCACGGTATCATTGTCACGAGGAACTCGGAGGAATGCCACTCGTTGACCGTTGCTGGTTGTTGTAGCGGTGAAAATCCACGACAAGATCTTCAAGAGCAGTAGCGGAGGATAGACAATGTTGCTTGCCAGCCAAGTGCCGTGCCCTCTGAAGCAGTGGTCGCTTCGATGCTTCTTATGTACAGCATTCAGAATTGACATCGCAGATGAGATACGGTAATCGAATGTAAGGCATTCCACGTTATCATTGTCACGAGGAACTCGGAAGAAGGCCAGTCGTTGACAGTTGCTGGCTGTTGCAGGGGTGAAAATCCACGGAAAATCTGTAAAAGCAGTAGCGGAGGCTGGACTATGTTGCCTGCCAGCCAAGTGCCGTGCTCTCTGAAGCAGTGGTCGCATCGATGCTTATTATGTACAGCAATCAGAGATGACGTCGCAAATGACATACGGTAATCGAGCGTAAGGCATTCCACGTTACCATTGTCACGAGGCGCTATTAAGAAGGCCAGTCGTTGACAGTTGCTGGTTGTTGTAGCGGTGAAAATCCACGGAAAATCTGTAAAAGCAGTAGCGGAGACTAGACAATGTTGCTTGCCAGCCAAGTGCCGTGCCCTCTGAAGCAGTGGTTGCTTCGATGCTTCTTATGTACATCATTGAGAATTGACGTCGCAAATGAGATACGGTAATCGAATGTAAGGCATTTCACAGTATCATTGTCACGAGGAACTCGGAAGAAGGCCACTCATTGACCGTTGCTGGTTGTTGTAGCGGTGAAAATCCACGGCAAGATCTTCAGGAGCAGTAGCGGAGGATAGACAATGTTGCTTGCCAGCCAAGTGCCGTGCCCTCTGAAGCAGTGGTTGCTTGGATGCTTCTTATGTACAGCATTCAGAATTGACGTCGCAGATGAGATACGGTAATCGAATGTCAGCCATTTCACGGTATCATTGTCACGAGGAACTCGGAAGAAGGCCACTCGTTGACCGTTGCTGGTTGTTGTAGCGGTCAAAATCCACGGCAAGATCTTCAATAGCAGTAGCGGAGGATAGACAATGTGGCTTGCCAACCAAGTGCCGTGCCCTCTGAAGCAGTGGTCGCTTCGATGCTTCTTATGTGCAGCATTCAGAAATGACGTCGCAGATGACATACGGTAATCGAATGTAAGGCATTCCACGTTATCATTGTCACGAGGAACTCGGAAGAAGGCCAGTCGTTGACAGTTGCTGGCTGTTGCAGGGGTGAAAATCCACGGAAAATCTGTAAAAGCAGTAGCGGAGGCTGGACTATGTTGCCTGCCAGCCAAGTGCCGTGCTCTCTGAAGCAGTGGTCGCTTCGATGCTTCTTATGCACAGCATTCAGAAATGAGGTCGCAGAGGACATACGGTAATCGAATCTAAGGCATATCACGGTATCATTGCCACGAGGAACTCGGAAGAAGGCCAGTCGTTGACAGTTGCTGGTTGTTATAGCGGTGAAAATCCACGGAAAATCTGCAAAAGAAGCAGGGGAGGCTAGACAATATTGCTTGCCAGCCAAGGGCCGTGCCCTCTGAAGCAGTGATCGCTTCGATGCTTCTTAAATGCAGCATTCAGAAATGACGTCGCAGATGACATACGGTAATCGAATGTAAGGCATTCCACGTTATCATTGTCACGAGGAAGTCGGAAGAAGGCCAGTCGTTGACAGTTGCTGGTTGTTGTAGCGGTGAAAATCCACGGAAAATCTGTAAAAGCAGTAGCGGAGACTAGACAGGGTTGCTTGCCAGCCATGTGCCGTGTCCTGTGAAGCAGTGGTCGCTTCGATAATTCTTATGTACAGCATTCAGAAATCACGTCGCAGATGACATACGGTAATCGAATCTAAGGCATTTCACGGTATCATTGTCACGAGGAATTCGGAAGAAGGCCAGTCGTTGACAGTTGTTGGTTGTTATAGCGGTGAAAATAGACGGAAAATCTGCAAAAGCATTAGCGGAGGATAGACAATGTTGCTTGCCAGCCAAGGGTCGTGCCCTCTGAAGCAGTGGTCGCTTCGATGCTTATTATGTACAGCAATCAGAGATGACGTCGCAAATGACATACGGTAATCGAGCGTAAGGCATTCCACGTTACCATTGTCACGAGGCACTATTAAGAAGGCCAGTCGTTGACAGTTGCTGGTTGTTGTAGCGGTGAAAATGAACGGAAAATCTGCAAAAGCAGTAGTGGAGACTAGACAATGTTGCTTGCCAGCCAAGTGCCGTGCCCTCTGAAGCAGTGGTTGCTTCGATGCTTCTTATGTACATCATTGAGAATTGACGTCGCTAATGAGATACGGTAATCGAATGTAGGGCATTTCACGGTATCATTGTCACGAGGAACTCGGAGGAATGCCACTCGTTGACCGTTGCTGGTTGTTGTAGCGGTGAAAATCCACGACAAGATCTTCAAGAGCAGTAGCGGAGGATAGACAATGTTGCTTGCCAGCCAAGTGGCGTGCCCTCTGAAGCAGTGGTCGCTTCGATGCTTCTTATGTACAGCATTCAGAATTGACATCGCAGATGAGATACGGTAATCGAATGTAAGGCATTCCACGTTATCATTGTCACGAGGAACTCGGAAGAAGGCCAGTCGTTGACAGTTGCTGGCTGTTGCAGGGGTGAAAATCCACGGAAAATCTGTAAAAGCAGTAGCGGAGGCTGGACTATGTTGCCTGCCAGCCAAGTGCCGTGCTCTCTGAAGCAGTGGTCGCTTCGATGCTTCTTATGTACAGCATTCAGAAATGAGGTCGCAGAGGACATACGGTAATCGAATCTAAGGCATATCACGGTATCATTGCCATGAGGAACTCGGAAGAAGGCCAGTCGTTGACAGTTGCTGGTTGTTATAGCGGTGAAAATCCACGGAAAATCTGCAAAAGCAGCAGCGGAGGCTAGACAATGTTGCTTGCCAGCCAAGGGCCGTGCCCTCTGAAGCAGTGATCGCTTCGATGCTTCTTAAATGCAGCATTCAGAAATGACGTCGCAGATGACATACGGTAATCGAATGTAAGGCATTCCACGTTACCATTGTCACGAGGCACTATTAAGAAGGCCAGTCGTTGACAGTTGCTGGTTGTTGAAGCGGTGAAAATCCACGGAAAATCTGTAGAAGCAGTAGCGGAGACTAGACAATATTGCTTGCCAGCCAAGTGCCGTGCCCTCTGAAGCAGTGATTGCTTCGATGCTTCTTATGTACAGCATTCAGAAATGACGTTGCAGATGAGATACAGTTGCTGGTTGTTGTAGCGGTGAAAATGCACGGAAAATCTGCAAAAGCAGTAGCGGAGGCTAGACATTGTTGCTTGACAGCCAAGGGCCTTGCCCTCTGAAGCATTGATCGCTTCGATGCTTCTTATGTGCAGCATTCAGAAATGACGTCGCAGATGACCCACGGTAATCGAATGTAAGGCATTCCACGTTATCATTGTCACGAGGAACTCGGATGAAGGCCAGTCGTTGACAGTTGCTGGTTGTTGTAGCGGTGAGAATCCACGGAAAATCTGTAAAAGCAGTAGCGGAGACTAGACAATGTTGCTTGCCAGCCAAGTGCCATGCCCTCTGAAGCAGTGGTCGCTTCGATAATTCTTATGTACAGCATTCAGAAATCACGTCGCAGATGACATACGGTAATCGAATCTAAGGCATTTCACGGTATCATTGTCACGAGGAATTCGGAAGAAGGCCAGTCGTTGACAGTTGTTGGTTGTTATAGCGGTGAAAATAGACGGAAAATCTGCAAAAGCATTAGCGGAGGATAGACAATGTTGCTTGCCAGCCAAGGGTCGTGCCCTCTGAAGCAGTGGTCGCATCGATGCTTATTATGTACAGCAATCAGAGATGACGTCGCAAATGACATACGGTAATCGAGCGTAAGGCATTCCACGTTACCATTGTCACGAGGCACTATTAAGAAGGCCAGTCGTTGACAGTTGCTGGTTGTTGTAGCGGTGAAAATCCACGGAAAATCTGTAAAAGCAGTAGCGGAGACTAGACAATGTTGCTTGCCAGCCAAGTGCCGTGCCCTCTGAAGCAGTGGTTGCTTCGATGCTTCTTATGTACATCATTGAGAATTGACGTCGCAAATGAGATACGGTAATCGAATGTAGGGCATTTCACAGTATCATTGTCACGAGGAACTCGGAAGAAGGCCACTCATTGACCGTTGCTGGTTGTTGTAGCGGTGAAAATCCACGGCAAGATCTTCAGGAGCAGTAGCGGAGGATAGACAATGTTGCTTGCCAGCCAAGTGCCGTGCCCTCTGAAGCAGTGGTTGCTTGGATGCTTCTTATGTACAGCATTCAGAATTGACGTCGCAGATGAGATACGGTAATCGAATGTCAGCCATTTCACGGTATCATTGTCACGAGGAACTCGGAAGAAGGCCACTCGTTGACCGTTGCTGGTTGTTGTAGCGGTCAAAATCCACGGCAAGATCTTCAATAGCAGTAGCGGAGGATAGACAATGTGGCTTGCCAACCAAGTGCCGTGCCCTCTGAAGCAGTGGTCGCTTCGATGCTTCTTATGTGCAGCATTCAGAAATGACGTCGCAGATGACATACGGTAATCGAATGTAAGGCATTCCACGTTATCATTGTCACGAGGAACTCGGAAGAAGGCCAGTCGTTGACAGTTGCTGGCTGTTGCAGGGGTGAAAATCCGCGGAAAATCTGTAAAAGCAGTAGCGGAGGCTGGACTATGTTGCCTGCCAGCCAAGTGCCGTGCTCTCTGAAGCAGTGGTCGCTTCGATGCTTCTTATGCACAGCATTCAGAAATGAGGTCGCAGAGGACATACGGTAATCGAATCTAAGGCATATCACGGTATCATTGCCACGAGGAACTCGGAAGAAGGCCAGTCGTTGACAGTTGCTGGTTGTTATAGCGGTGAAAATCCACGGAAAATCTGCAAAAGAAGCAGGGGAGGCTAGACAATATTGCTTGCCAGCCAAGGGCCGTGCCCTCTGAAGCAGTGATCGCTTCGATGCTTCTTAAATGCAGCATTCAGAAATGACGTCGCAGATGACATACGGTAATCGAATGTAAGGCATTCCACGTTATCATTGTCACGAGGAAGTCGGAAGAAGGCCAGTCGTTGACAGTTGCTGGTTGTTGTAGCGGTGAAAATCCACGGAAAATCTGTAAAAGCAGTAGCGGAGACTAGACAGGGTTGCTTGCCAGCCATGTGCCGTGTCCTGTGAAGCCGTGGTCGCTTCGATAATTCTTATGTACAGCATTCAGAAATCACGTCGCAGATGACATACGGTAATCGAATCTAAGGCATTTCACGGTATCATTGTCACGAGGAATTCGGAAGAAGGCCAGTCGTTGACAGTTGTTGGTTGTTATAGCGGTGAAAATAGACGGAAAATCTGCAAAAGCATTAGCGGAGGATAGACAATGTTGCTTGCCAGCCAAGGGTCGTGCCCTCTGAAGCAGTGGTCGCTTCGATGCTTATTATGTACAGCAATCAGAGATGACGTCGCAAATGACATACGGTAATCGAGCGTAAGGCATTCCACGTTACCATTGTCACGAGGCACTATTAAGAAGGCCAGTCGTTGACAGTTGCTGGTTGTTGTAGCGGTGAAAATGAACGGAAAATCTGCAAAAGCAGTAGTGGAGACTAGACAATGTTGCTTGCCAGCCAAGTGCCGTGCCCTCTGAAGCAGTGGTTGCTTCGATGCTTCTTATGTACATCATTGAGAATTGACGTCGCTAATGAGATACGGTAATCGAATGTAGGGCATTTCACGGTATCATTGTCACGAGGAACTCGGAGGAATGCCACTCGTTGACCGTTGCTGGTTGTTGTAGCGGTGAAAATCCACGACAAGATCTTCAAGAGCAGTAGCGGAGGATAGACAATGTTGCTTGCCAGCCAAGTGGCGTGCCCTCTGAAGCAGTGGTCGCTTCGATGCTTCTTATGTACAGCATTCAGAATTGACATCGCAGATGAGATACGGTAATCGAATGTAAGGCATTCCACGTTATCATTGTCACGAGGAACTCGGAAGAAGGCCAGTCGTTGACAGTTGCTGGCTGTTGCAGGGGTGAAAATCCACGGAAAATCTGTAAAAGCAGTAGCGGAGGCTGGACTATGTTGCCTGCCAGCCAAGTGCCGTGCTCTCTGAAGCAGTGGTCGCTTCGATGCTTCTTATGTACAGCATTCAGAAATGAGGTCGCAGAGGACATACGGTAATCGAATCTAAGGCATATCACGGTATCATTGCCATGAGGAACTCGGAAGAAGGCCAGTCGTTGACAGTTGCTGGTTGTTATAGCGGTGAAAATCCACGGAAAATCTGCAAAAGCAGCAGCGGAGGCTAGACAATGTTGCTTGCCAGCCAAGGGCCGCGCCCTCTGAAGCAGTGATCGCTTCGATGCTTCTTAAATGCAGCATTCAGAAATGACGTCGCAGATGACATACGGTAATCGAATGTAAGGCATTCCACGTTACCATTGTCACGAGGCACTATTAAGAAGGCCAGTCGTTGACAGTTGCTGGTTGTTGAAGCGGTGAAAATCCACGGAAAATCTGTAGAAGCAGTAGCGGAGACTAGACAATGTTGCTTGCCAGCCAAGTGCCGTGCCCTCTGAAGCAGTGATTGCTTCGATGCTTCTTATGTACAGCATTCAGAAATGACGTTGCAGATGAGATACAGTTGCTGGTTGTTGTAGCGGTGAAAATGCACGGAAAATCTGCAAAAGCAGTAGTGGATGCTAGACAATGTTGCTTGCCAGCCAAGTGCCGTGCCCTCTGAAGCAGTGGTTGCTTCGATGCTTCTTATGTACAGCATTCAGAAATGAAGTCGCAGATGACATAAGGTAATCGAATGTAAGGCATTTCACGGTATCATCGTCACGAGGAAATCGGAAGAAGGCCAGTCGTTGACAGTTGCTGGATGCTGTAGCGGTGAAAATACACGGAAAATCTGCAAAAGCAGTAGCGGAGGATAGACAATGTTGCTTGCCAGTAAAGTGCCGTGCCCTCTGAAGCAGTGGTTGCATCGATGCTTCTTATGTACAGCATTGAGAATTGACGTCGCAGATAAGATACGGTAATCGAATGTAGGGCATTTCACAGTATCATTGTCACGAGGAACTCGGAAGAAGGCCACTCATTGACCGTTGCTGGTTGTTGTAGCGGTGAAAATCCACGGCAAGATCTTCAGGAGCAGTAGCGGAGGATAGACAATGTTGCTTGCCAGCCAAGTGCCGTGCCCTCTGAAGCAGTGGTTGCTTGGATGCTTCTTATGTACAGCATTCAGAATTGACGTCGCAGATGAGATACGGTAATCGAACGTAAGGCATTTCACGGTATCATTGTCACGAGGAACTCGGAAGAAGGCCAGTCGTTGACCGTTGCTGGTTGTTGTAGCGGTGAAAATCCACGGAAAATCAGCAAAAGCAGTAGCGGAGTCTGGACAATGTTGCTTGGCAGCCAAGTGCCGTGCCCTCTGAAGCAGTGGTCGCTTCGGTGCTTCTTATGTACAGCATTCAGAAATGAGGTCGCAGATGACATACGGTAATCGAATGTCAGCCATTTCACGGTATCATTGTCACGAGGAACTCGGATGAAGGCCACTCGTTGACCGTTGCTGGTTGTTGTAGCGGTCAAAATCCACGGCAAGATCTTCAATAGCAGTAGCGGAGGATAGACAATGTGGCTTGCCAACCAAGTGCCGTGCCCTCTGAAGCAGTGGTCGCTTCGATGCTTCTTATGTGCAGCATTCAGAAATGACGTCGCAGATGACATACGGTAATCGAATGTAAGGCATTCCACGTTATCATTGTCACGAGGAACTCGGAAGAAGGCCAGTCGTTGACAGTTGCTGGCTGTTGCAGGGGTGAAAATCCACGGAAAATCTGTAAAAGCAGTAGCGGAGGCTGGACTATGTTGCCTGCCAGCCAAGTGCCGTGCTCTCTGAAGCAGTGGTCGCTTCGATGCTTCTTATGCACAGCATTCAGAAATGAGGTCGCAGAGGACATACGGTAATCGAATCTAAGGCATATCACGGTATCATTGCCACGAGGAACTCGGAAGAAGGCCAGTCGTTGACAGTTGCTGGTTGTTATAGCGGTGAAAATCCACGGAAAATCTGCAAAAGCAGCAGCGGAGGCTAGACAATGTTGCTTGCCAGCCAAGGGCCGTGCCCTCTGAAGCAGTGATCGTTTCGATGCTTCTTAAATGCAGCATTCAGAAATGACGTCGCAGATGACATACGGTAATCGAATGTAAGGCATTCCACGTTATCATTGTCACGAGGAACTCGGAAGAAGGCCAGTCGTTGACAGTTGCTGGTTGTTGTAGCGGTGAAAATCCACGGAAAATCTGTAAAAGCAGTAGCGGAGACTAGACAGGGTTGCTTGCCAGCCATGTGCCGTGCCCTGTGAAGCAGTCAGTGGTCGCTTTGATGCTTCTTATGCACGGCATACAGAAATGACGTCGCAGATGACATACGGTAATCGAATGTAAGGCATTCCACGTTATTATATTCACGAGGAACTCGGAAGAAGGCCAGTCGTTGACAGTTGTTGGTTGTTATAGCGGTGAAAATACACGGAAAATCTGCAAAAGCAGTAGCGGAGGATGGACAATGTTGCTTGGCAGCCAAGGGCCGTGCCCTCTGAAGCAGTGGTCGCTTCGATGCCTCTTATGTACAGCAATCAGAGATGACATCGCAGATGACATACGGTAATCGAGCGTAAGGCATTCCACGTTACCATTGTCACGAGGCACTAGGAAGAAGGCCAGTCGTTGACAGTTGCTGCTTTTGTAGCAGTGAAAATCCGCGGCAAAATCTGCAAAAGCAGTAGTGGATGCTTAGACATGTTGCTTGCTAGCCAGGTGCCTTGCCCTCTGAAGCAGTGGTCGCTGCGATGCTCCTTATGTACAGCAATACGAGATGACGTCGAAGATGATATACTGTAATCGAATGTTAGGCATTTCACGGTATCATTGCCACGAGGAACTCGGAAGAATGCCAGTCGTTGACAGTTGCTGGTTGTTGTAGCGGTGAAAATCTACGAAATATCTGCAAAAGCAGTAGCGGAGGCTTGCAATGTTGCTTGCCAGCCAAGAGCCGTGCATTCTGAAGCAGTGGTCGCTTCGATGCTTCTTATGTACAGCATTCAGAAATGACGTCACAGATGACTTTCGGTAAAGGAATGTAAGGCATTCCACGTTATTATTGCCTCGACGAACTCGTAACAAGGCCAGTCGTTTACAGTTGCTGGTTGTTGTAGTGGTGAAAATCGACGGAAAATCTGCAAAAGCAGTAGCGGAGGCTGGACAACGTTGCTTGCCAGCCAAGTGCCCTGCCCTCTGAAGCAGTGGTCGCTTCGATTCTTCTTATGTACAGCATTCAGAAATGAGGTCGCAGATGAGATACATTTGCTGGTTGTTGTAGCGGTGAAAATCCACGGAAAATCTGCAAAAGCAGTAGCGGAGGCTAGACAATGTTGCTTGCCAGCCAAGTGCCGTGCCCTCTGAAGCAGCGGTTGCTTCGATGCTTCTTATGTACAGCATTCAGAAATGACGTTGCAGATGAGATACAGTTGCTGGTTGTTGTAGCGGTGAAAATGCACGGAAAATCTGCAAAAGCAGTAGCGGAGGCTGGACAATGTTGCTTGCCAGCCAAGTGCCGTGCCCTCTGAAGCAGCGGTCGCTTCGATGCTTCTTATGTACAGCATTCAGAAATGAGGTCACAGATGACATACGGTAATCGAATGTAAAGCATTTCACGGTATCATTGCCACGAGGAACTCGGAAGAAGGCCAGTCGTTGACAGTTGCTGGTTGTTGTAGCGGTGAAAATCCACGGAAAATCTGCATAAGCAGTAGCGGAGCCTAGACAATCTTGCTTGCCAGCCAAGGGCCGTGCCCTCTGAAGCAGTGATCGCTTCGATGCTTCTTATGTGCGTCATTCAGAAATGACGTCGCCGATGACATACGGTAATCGAATGTAAGGCATTCCACGTTATCATTGTCATGAGGAACTCGGAAGAAGGCCAGTCGTTGACAGTTGCTGGTTGTTGTAGCGGTGAAAATCCAGGAAAATCTGTAAAAGCAGTAGCGGAGACTAGACAATGTTGCTTGACAGCCAAGTGCCGCGCCCTCTGAAGCAGTGGTCGCCTCGATAATTCTTATGTACAGCATTCAGAAATCACGTCGCAGATGACATACGGTAATCGAATCTAAAGCATTTCACGGTATCATTGTCACGAGGAATTCCGAAGAAGGCCACTCGTTGACCGTTGCTGGTTGTTGTAGCGGTGAAAATCCACGGCAAGATCTTCAGGAGCAGTAGCGGAGGATAGACAATGCTGCTTGCCAGCCAAGTGCCGTGCCCTCTGAAGCAGTGGCTGCTTGGATGCTTCTTATGTACAGCATTCAGAATTGACGTCGCAGATGAGATACGGTAATAGAACGTAAGGCATTTCACGGTATAATTGTCACGAGGAACTCGGAAGAAGGCCAGTCTTTGACAGTTGCTGGTTGTTGTAGCGGTGAAAATCCACGGAAAATCTGCAAAAGCAGTAGCGGAGGCTAGACAATCTTGCTTGCCAGCCAAGGGCCGTGCCCTCTGAAGCAGTGATCGCTTCGATGCTTCTTATGTTCGTCATTCAGAAATGACGTCGCAGATGACATACGGTAATCGAATGTAAGGCATTCCAGGTTATCATTGTCACGAGGAACTCGGAAGAAGGCCAGTCGTTGACAGCTGCTGGTTGTTGTAGCGGTGAAAATCCACGGAAAATCTGCAAAAGTAGTAGCGGAGGCTAGACAATGTTGCTTGCCAGCCAAGGGCCGTGCCCTCTGAAGCAGTGATCGCTTCGATGCTTCTTATGTGCAGCATTCAGAAATGACGTCGCAGATGACATACGGTAATAGAATGTAAGGCATTCCACGTTATCATTGTCATGAGGAACTCGGAAGAAGGCCAGTCGTTGACAGTTGCTGGTTGTAGCGGTGAAAATCCACGAAAATCTGTAAAAGCAGTAGCGGAGACTAGACAATGTTGCTTGCCAGCCAAGTGCCGTGCCCTCTGAAGCAGTGGTCGCTTCGATAATTCTTATGTACAGCATTCAGAAATCACGTCGCAGATGACATACGGTAATCGAATCTAAAGCATTTCACGGTATCATTGTCACGAGGAATTCGGAAGGAGGCCAGTCGTTGACAGTTGTTGGTTGTTATAGCGGTGAAAATACACGGAAAATCTGCAAAAGCATTAGCGGAGGATAAACAATGTTGCTTGCCAGCCAAGGGTCGTGCCCTCTGAAGCAGTGGTCGCTTCGATGCTTATTATGTACAGCAATCAGAGATGACGTCGCAGATGACATACGGTAATCGAGCGTAAGGCATTCCACGTTACCATTGTCACGAGGCCCTATTAAGAAGGCCAGTCGTTGACAGTTGCTGGTTTTTGTAGCAGTGAAAATCCACGGCAAAATCTGCAAAAGCAGTAGTGGATGCTTAGACATGTTGCTTGCTAGCCAAGTGCCTTGCCCTCTGAAGCAGTGGTCTCTGCGATGCTCCTTATGTACAGCAATCAGAGATGACGTCGAAGATGATATACTGTAATCGAGTGTAAGGCATTTCACGGTATCATTGCCACGAGGAACTCGGAAGAAGGCCAGTCGTTGACAGTTGCTGGTTGTTGTAGCGGTGAAAATCCACGGAAAATCTGCAAAAGCAGTAGCGGAGGCTAGACAATGTTGCTTGCCAGCCAAGTGCCGTGCCCTCTGAAGCAGTGGTTGCTTCGATGCTTCTTATGTACAGCATTCAGAAATGACGTTGCTGATGAGATACAGTTGCTGGTTGTTGTAGCGGTGAAAATGCACGGAAAATCTGCAAAAGCAGTAGCGGAGGCTAGACAATGTTGCTTGCCAGCCAAGTGCCGTGCCCTCTGAAGCAGTGGTTGCTTCGATGCTTCTTATGTACAGCATTGAGAATTGACGTCGCAGATGAGATACGGTAATCGAATGTAGGGCATTTCACAGTATCATTGTCACGAGGAACTCGGAAGAAGGCCACTCGTTGACCGTTGCTGGTTGTTGTAGCGATGAAAATCCACGGCAAGATCTTCAGGAGCAGTAGCGGAGGATAGACAATGTTGCTTGCCAGCCAAGTGCCGTGCCCTCTGAAGCAGTGGCTGCTTGGATGCTTCTTATGTACAGCATTCAGAATTGACGTCGCAGATGAGATACGGTAATAGAACGTAAGGCATTTCACGGTATAATTGTCACGAGGAACTCGGAAGAAGGCCAGTCGTTGACCGTTGCTGGTTGTTGTAGCGGTGAAAATCCACGGAAAATCTGCAAAAGCAGTAGCGGAGTCTGGACAATGTTGCTTGGCAGCCAAGTGCCGTGCCCTCTGAAGCAGTGGTCGCTTCGGTGCTTCTTATGTACAGCATTCAGAAATGAGGTCGCAGATGACATACGGTAATCGAATGTAAGCCATTTCACGGTATCATTGCCACGAGGAACTCGGAAGAAGGCCAGTCGTTGGCAGTTGCTGGTTGTTGTAGCGGTGAAAATCCACGGAAAATCTGGAAAAGCAGTAGCGGAGGCTAGACAATGTTGTTTGCCAGCCAAGGGCCGTGCCCTCTGAAGCAGTAATCGCTTTGATGTTTCTTATGTACAGCATTCAGAATTGACTTCGCAGATGAGATGCGGTAATCGAATGTAAGGCATTTCACGGTATCATTGTCACGAGGAACTCGGAAGAAGGAAACTCGTTGACAGTTGCTGGTTGTTGTAGCGGTTAAAATCCACGGAAAATCTGCAAAAGCAGTAGCGGAGGCTAGACAATGTTGCTTGCCAGCCACGTGCCGTGCTCTTTGAAGCAGTGGTCGCTTCGATGCTTCTTATGTGCAGCATTCAGAAATGACGTCGCAGATGACATACGGTAATCGAATGTAAGGCATTCCACGTTATCATTGTGACGAGGAACTCGGAAGAAGGCCAGTCGTTGACAGTTGCTGGCTGTTGTAGGGGTGAAAATCCACGGAAAATCTGCAAAAGCAGTAGCGGAGGCTAGACAATGTTGCTTGCCAGCCAAGTGCCGTGCCCTTTGAAGCAGTGGTCGCTTCGATGCTTCTTATGTGCAGCATTCAGAAATGACGTCGCAGATGACTTACGGTAATCGAATGTAAGGCATTCCACGTTATTATTGTCACGAGGAACTCGGAAGAAGGCCAGTCGTTGACAGTTGTTGGTTGTTATAGCGGTGAAAATACACGAAAATTCTGCAAAAGCAGTAGCGGAGGATGGACAATGTTGCTTGGCAGCCAAGGGCCGTGCCCTCTGAAGCAGTGGTCGCTTCGATGCTTATGTACAGCAATCAGAGATGACGTCGCAGATGACATACGGTAGTCGAGCGTAAGGCATTCCACGTTACCATTGTCACGAGGCACTAGGAAGAAGACCAATCGTTGACGGTTGCTGGTTTTTGTAGCAGTGAAAATCCACGGCAAAATCTGCAAAAGCAGTAGTGGATGCTTAGACATGTTGCTTGCTAGCCAAGTGCCTTGCCCCCTGAAGCAGTGGTCGCTGCGATGCTCCTTATGTACAGCAATCCGAGATGACGTCGAAGATGATATACTGTAATCGAATGTAAGGCATTTCACGGTATCTTTGCCACGAGGAACTCGGAAGAAGGCCAGTCGTTGACAGTTGCTGGTTGTTGTAGCGGTGAAAATCCACGGAAAGTCTGCAAAAGGAATAGCGGAGGCGAGACAATGTTGCTTGCCAGCCAAGAGCCGTGCATTCTGAAGCAGTGGTCGCTTCGATGCTTCTTATGTACAGCATTCAGAAATGACGTCGCAGATGACATACGGTAATCGATTGTAAAGCATTCCACGTTATCATTGCCTCGAGGAACTCGGAAGAAGGCCAGTTGTTGACAGTTTCTGGTTGTTGTAGCGGTGAAAATCCATGAAAAATCTGCAAAAGCAGTAGCGGAGGCTAGACAATGTTGCTTGCCAGCCAAGTGCCGTGCCCTCTGAAGCAGTGATTGCTTCGATGCTTCTTATGTACAGCATTCAGAAATGACTTTACAGATGAGAAACAGTTGCTGGTTGTGGTAGCGGTGAAAATGCACGGAAAATCTGCAAAAGCCGTAGCGGAGGCTAGACAATGTTGCTTGCCAGCCAAGTGCCGTGCCCTCTAAAGCAGTGGTTGCTTCGATTAAAATCAGTTGCTGGGCGAGTTGGTACTTCATGCTAACATTCACAGCGCAAGACGAACACGGACACGAGGGGAGACACCACAAAGCGCCTCGAGGCTTCTTATGTACATCATTGAGAATTGACGTCGCAAATGAGATACGGTAATCGAATGTAGGGCATTTCACGGTATCATTGTCACGAGGAACTCGGAAGAAGGCCACTCGTTGACCGTTGCTGGTTGTTGTAGCGGTGAAAATCCACGGCAAGATCTTCAAGAGCAGTAGCGGAGGATAGACAATGTTGCTTGCCAGCCAAGTGCCGTGCCCTCAGAAGCAGTGGTCGCTTCGATGCTTCTTATGTACAGCATTCAGAAATGAAGTCGCAGATGACAAAAGGTGATCGAATGTAAGACATTTCACGGTATCATCGTCACGAGGAAATCGGAAGAAGGCCAGTCGATGACAGTTGCTGGTTGTTGTAGCGGTGAAAATACACGGAAAATCTGCAAAAGCAGGAGCGGAGGATAGACAATGTTGCTTGCCAGCCAAGTGCCGTGCCCTCTGAAGCAGTGGTGGCTTCGATGCTTTTTATGTACACCATTCATAAATGACGTCGCAAATCACATACAGTAATCGAGGGTAAGGCATTCCACGTTACCATTGTCACGAGGCACTAGGAAGAAGGCCAGTCGTTGACGGTTGCTGGTTTTTGTAGCAGTGAAAATCCACGTCAAAATCTGCAAAAGCAGTAGTGGATGCTTAGACATGTTGCTTGCTAGCCAAGTGCCTTCCCCTCTGAAGCAGTGGTCGCTGCGATGCTCCTTATGTACAGCATTCAGAAATGATGTCGCAGATGACATACGGTAATCGAATGTAAGGCATATCACGGTATCATTGCCACGAGGAACTCGGAAGAAGGCCAGTCGTTGACAGCTGCTGGTTGTTGCAGCGGTGAAAATCCACGGAAAATCTGCAAACGCAGTAGCGGAGGCTAGACTATGTTGCTTGCCAGCTAAGGGCCGTGCCCTCTGAAGCAGTGATCGCTTCGATGGTTCTTATGTGCAGCATTCAGAAATGACGTCGCAGATGACATACCGTAATCGAATGTAAGGCATTCCACGTTATCACTGTCAAGAGGAACTCGGAAGAAGGCCAGTCGTTGACAGTTTCTGGTTGTTGTAGCAGTGAAAATCCACGGAAAATCTGTAAAAGCAGTAGCGGAGGCTAGACAATGTTGCTTGCCAGCCAAGTGCCGTGCCCTCTGAAGCACTGGTTGCTTCGATGCTTCTTATGTACAGCACTCAGAAATGACGTTGCAGATGAGATACAGTTGCTGGTTGTTGTAGCGGTGAAAATGCACGGAAAATCTGCAAAAGCAGTAGCGGAGGCTAGATAATGTTGCTTGCCAGCCAAGTGCCGTGCCCTCTGAAGCAGTGGTTGCTTCGATGCTTCTTATGTACAGCATTGAGAATTGACGTCGCAGATGAGATACGGTAATCGAATGTAGGGCATTTCACAGTATCATTGTCACGAGGAACTCGGAAGAAGGCCACTCGTTGACCGTTGCTGGTTGTTGTAGCGTGAAAATCCACGGCAAGATCTTCAGGAGCAGTAGCGGAGGATAGACAATGTTGCTTGCCAGCCAAGTGCCGTGCCCTCTGAAGCAGTGGTTGCTTGGATGCTTCTTATGTACAGCATTCAGAATTGACGTCGCAGATGAGATAGTAGTATGTTTATTTGGCCATATTATATACAATATGCCCTCGAGGTGAGGCTAAAGGAGGTAGACCAAGCATACCTCCTGACAAGGCCTACACCCCGATCACACATCATGGAAAACGGGGGCCGAATGGACAAAAGATAAAAAACAATGAGCAAACATGATCACAATAGAAAATAGTTAATGATAGACAATAATAAATATCAATTAACAATAAACGAAACATTTCATAATATGCACATTCAAAAAAAATAATAAAGGAAACAGAACACAAACACACACTCAAAAAAAAAACCAAGTATACAGAATTAGCTGAAATTTAACCGTAGGGGAAAAGAATCGTCAGTTTTTTCTTGAATGCAGACACACTATAACTTTCTAAAGCAATCTGAGTAAGATACTGGTAGGCATTACACAATGTTATAATTTGATAATCAGTTGTTTGTTTACCATAATTTGTTCTGGGTCTTGCAGTAGATAGGGCAACGGAACGTAGACCATACGCAACGTTTCTTGAATTATAAGTATTAGAAAAAGAGCTAAAGTCATGCTTGACTTTATAAAAAATGTGAAGAGCCAAACTAAAATTGTATGAATTAAAGAAATTGCGAACATGAAATGTTTCAAAAAGATTTGCTTCAACAGATGAACTTGAACTTAATAAACGTAGAGCTCTTTTCTGGAGAGAAAGCAATTTGTATGAATCAGTTTTGTTGCATGTACCCCAGACTAGGTTGCAATACACCAGGTGAGAATGAACAAGGGCAAAATATAACTGTTTTTTAAATTGTAATGGGAGGAGATGTCTAACACGATAAATAACATAAATAGATCTGGCCATTTTTAGTCTAATGTAGTTTATATGATCACTCCAACCCAAATCGCTACGAAAAAACACACCAAGGAACCGGCAACTATGAACTTGCTCGATGTTAAAGTCATTAAAAATAGTTTGATGTGATGATCTAATGGTTTGTTTTTTGGATGGAAGAGCATAAACTTTGTTTTGTTTACGTTTAATTGAAGTTTATTTACATAGAGCCAAACCGCTAACTCCTCAAGCCAGGCATTACATTGGTGTTCAATTACTTGGAGACTGGAGCCGGAAAAAAAGACATTAGTATCGTCGGCATACATCATGATATTAGGAGTTAATGGAATGTTTACAATGTCATTAATATAGAGAATAAATAAAAGTGGTCCCAAAATTGAACCCTGAGGAACACCGAATTTTATCATACCAAAACTGGATTTTACATCATGAATCTTAGTGTACTGTATCCGTGCAGTTAGATAACTTTCCAAAAGTGAATTTGCCACTCCACGGATCCCGTAAGTCTTTAATTTATGGAGCAGTATTGTATGTTGCACAGAATCGAAAGCTTTGCGTAGGTCAAGAAAAATTCCAACAGAAAAAAGCTTAGTTTCAAAATTGTTAATTATAGAGTTTTTAATATCTAAAAGAGCAGATTCTGTTGATTTACCGGCCTGAAAGCCATACTGTTGGGGGCAGATAAGATGTTTAGCTTGTAAGAAATTGTTTAGTCGCCTATAGAGTACACGCTCAGCTAACTTCGAAAACAGTGGCAGTACCGAAATAGGACGGTAATTATTTGGGTCATTTTTGTTGCCTCCTTTGAATAAAACGGTAACGCGCGCGACTTTTAATTTGCTAGGGAATACACCAGAAAGTAGCATTCTGTTACAAATATGCGTAAGAGGGCCAGCAATAATATTTACAGCACATTTGATAGGAAAAGCAGCAACTTCGTCATCTCCGGGTGAGCAGGTGTTCCTAAATGAATTAATGATAGAAATAACTTCATCCACTGAAGTAGGGGACAAAAATATAGATTCAGTACTGCAAGAGGGTAAGTATGAGTCGACAGTCCGGGTTGAATGACAGCTAGCAGAAGGTCGGTATGCTCCGGCAGCTAAAAAGTGTTCATTCAGCATATTGGCAAGTGAAACTCCAGCATAATTCACCCCATTGACTTTCAGCTCAGAGGGAAGACAATTCTTCCTGTTCCCTATAATAACGTTAATACCTTGCCAAAGTAACTTAGGATTGTGTAAGATTGACGAAAACTTATTAATATAAAAAAAAGATTTAGCTTTCTTTAGATCTGAGTTTAATTTATTTCGAAACTTCTTAAACTTAACTAAATCATCCGGGCATCGCGTTTCCAAAAAACGAGAGAACATTTTGTTCTTTTCTTTAATTTGTTTCAAAAGTGCTCCTGTCATCCATTCTTTTCTAGCCTTTCTATGTTTTTTTATAGTTTGAGTTGGGAACGCGGCGTAATAACATTTAAGCAGCTTCTGAATAAATATATCATAAGCACGGGACGAGTCATTTTCACCATATACATCTACCCAATTAATTGTAGACAACAAGTGACAAAATCTGGAGATGCTCTTTTCATCATTAACTCTACGAGCGTGAACAGGTTTATTCAATTTGGTCGTATCAGGAAAAAGTGAAAAGAAAGGCAAGTGATCACTAATACCAGAAGAAAAAACACCGGATATGCAACTCTGAGGTGGGAAATTAGTGAAGCACAAATCAATTATTGTTTCAGAGTGCAAAGATATGCGAGTAGGCAATTCAATAGTATTGTCACACCCATTAGACAGCATTATTTCATTTAAATTAATCTTCAGAGCGTTATCCTCCAAAAAGTTAATATTGAAGTCACCTAGCACAATGATACGCCAGTTGTTTTGGTTTGCAAACTTCAGAAAAGAATCAATGAAGCGAAAAAAATTGTCAGAAATTCCTTGAGGGGGGCGAAACACAACCATAATAGCAACTCTATGAAAAACAATGCAGACAGTTTCAAAATCAGTACAAACAAGTGAATAATCCGACAAGACCTCAAAGCACAAATAATTTTGCACATATAAAGATACACCACCACCACGCTTTCCATCTCGAAATACTGAAATGGGTTTGTAACCAGGAAACTCGCTGACATCTGCATTTGAGGTAAACCATGTTTCAGTGAAGGCAATAAGGTCAAAATTAAAGTTCAGTTTAGTTAATTCAGCTTCTACTTCTTCTGATTTATTTTTTAGGCTTTGACAGTTCAAGTGGTAAAGAGATAGTGTGTTGCGAGGATTGTAAGCACCGTCCTTTAGAAATTCGGTGAATGACTCGGCAGTAAAATAAGCCATTGTTGAGCAGACGTACTACGCAGACTCGCAGCAACAGTGATTAAACCATCTTATCAATGTCCTCCTCACAAGCGATCCTGATGGCTCGTGCACCAGGTTGCTTTCGAGCGTAGATCTTTCCTTCCTTAGACCAGACGAAAGCGTACTTCATTTCCTTAGCCTTCATTTTAGCGAGCCACAGTAAATTCCGGTTAGAAGCCGTCAGGTTATCAAAGAATCGAATGTCATCTTCGCATTCTTTGCGCTTTGAAATCCAGTCTGTTTTTGTGGATCGGTTGGCAAAACGGATCAAAACCACAGGCACCTTATCTGGTTGAGATGGAAGGCGGTGTAGCCCTTCAATGTCCTTTGCAACAAGTGTGGGCAAGTCAAGCTTCACAGCAAGGCTGTTTACTTTGCTCAGTAAATCTTCACCATCTGTCACAGGTATTCCATGTATTTCCATGTTTTGCCGCCTACTGTACTGGCTCAGATCGTTCAATTCCTGACGCAGTTTTCGAATTTCCTGCCCGTCCTGGTTTGCCTCAATGTCGTCAACTCTCTTACGCAGGTGCTCGATTTCCTTGTCATGCCTATTAGATACTTCGAGCAATTTGTCATACGTGTCAGACATATGTTGTACAGACATTTCAATGCTTGAAACGGTTTCCTTCAAAGATGTCAGATCATCTACTTTGGCCGTGAGATTTGCCAAAGCCTTACTAATCTCAGCAAGCTGTTTGCATAGGACAGCAGAAGATGCATCACTGCTGCTACCCTGACTGCGAGACGCCGAAGATCTACATGTCAAGCATTTCAAGGCTTTTCTTAATTCAGCATTTTTTGCTTTGAAACTCCGCTCCCCAACCCCTGCACACTTCCCTATATGAAACCTTTGACAGCAATCCGCACAAGTCATAAATTCTTCACCATCTATAATGTCTTCATAGCATGCAGAACAAGGATCAAACTTTTCAGATGACATTGCAAGCAAGACACTAGACCATGGGCAGCAGTGGCAGCAGTGGCGGCAGTATGCACTGGCAGCTTAACAACAATAAGAAAAGACAACTAACCTGCAAATTCAAAACAGTTGTTTGAGCACTCTTGTGCAGCAACGTGCCACCACCACCGCTGCCCGATGTGTGAAGGCTCTCGACGACTTGCGCAGCTTTATAGCCAGAAGGAAGGGGCGTATCTTCACGTGATGACAGCACGATAGGCAGCCGCACACGGTGCGTCAACGAAGCCAGCAGAATGCAGATCGCGCGTGATGCGGAAATTCTTGCAGACGGACAGCAGCGAAGGAACTGCAAATTCAAAACAGTTGTTTGAGCACGCTTGTGCAGCAACGTGCCACCACCACCGCTGCCCGATCGAACGTAAGGCATTTCACGGTATCATTGTCACGAGGAACTCGGAAGAAGGCCAGTCGTTGACCGTTGCTGGTTGTTGTAGCGGTGAAACTCCACGGAAAATCTGGAAAAGCAGTAGCGGAGGCTAGACAATGTTGCTTGCCAGCCAAGGGCCGTGCCCTCTGAAGCAGTAATCGCTTCGATGTTTCTTATGTACAGCATTCAGATTTGACGTCGCAGATGAGATACGGTAATCGAATGTAAGGCATTTCACGGTATCATTGTCACGAGGAACTCGGAAGAAGGCCACTAGTTGACCGTTGCTGGTTGTTGTAGCGGTGAAAATCCACGGCAAGATCTTCAATAGCAGTAGCGGAGGATAGACAATGTGGCTTGCCAGCCAAGTGCCGTGCCCTCTGAAGCAGTGGTCGCTTCGACGCTTCTTATGTACAGCATTCAGAAATGAAGTCGCAGATGACATACGGTAATCGAATGTAAGGCATTTCAAGGTATCGTTGTCACGAGGAATTCGGAAGAAGGCCAGTCGTTGACAATTGCTGGTTGTTGTAGCGGTGAAAATCCACGGAAAATCTGCAAAGGCAGTAGCGGAGGCTAGACAATGTTGCTTGTCAGCCAAGTGCCGTGCCCTTTGAAGCAGTGGTCGCTTCGATGCTTCTTATGTACAGCGCTCAGAAATGACGTTGCAGATGAGATACAGTTGCTGGTTGTTGTAGCGGTGAAAATGCACGGAAAATCTGCAAAAGCAGTAGCGGAGGCTAGAAAATGTTGCTTGCCAGCCAAGTGCCGTGCCCTCTGAAGCAGTGGTTGCTTCGATGCTTCTTATGTACAGCATTGAGAATTGACGTCGCAGATGAGATACGGTAATCGAATGTAGGGCATTTCACAGTATCATTGTCACGAGGAACTCGGAAGAAGGCCACTCGTTGACCGTTGCTGGTTGTTGTAGCGGTGAAAATCCACGGCAAGATCTTCAGGAGCAGTAGCGGAGGATGGACAATGTTGCTTGCCAGCCAAGTGCCGTGCCCTCTGAAGCAATGGTTGCTTGGATGCTTCTTATGTACAGCATTCAGAAGTGACGTCGCAGATGAGATATGGTAATCGAACGTAAGGCATTTCACGGTATCATTGTCACGAGGAACTCGGAAGAAGGCCAGTCGTTGACCGTTGCTGGTTGTTGTAGCGGTGAAAATCCACGGAAAATCTGCAAAAGCAGTAGCGGAGTCTGGACAATGTTGCTTGGCAGCCAAGTGCCGTGCCCTCTGAAGCAGTGGTCGCTTCGGTGCTTCTTATGTACAGCATACAGAAATGACGTCGCAGATGACATACGGTAATCGAATGTAAGGCCACTTAGTAAAACACGTTGCGGGGCTAGTTGGTTATGCATATTCTTTCGTTAAAATTTAAGCAGCGCTAACTTTTAGGACGAATACACAGAAGACATGACAGGACGGGCGCTGACTCCAACTATGTTTATTGAACACGTTTTTTCGTAGAACATATAAGACAAAACGAACCTTGAGCGCATGCGCATCTGCGACAGACCACAAAAAGAAAAGGCCAAGATGACAACGATGACAGCTAAGGTAGATTAATGAGGGCGGCACGCATTTCGTCCCATATTTTTAAGCAATCTGAATTCGCTGGCATGCAGGGAGACAGAAGTGGTGCTCACACACGTGTCGCCTTTTGCCTTGATGAAAAATGCTTCGGACAATTCCCGAGCTAATCTATCTTTGCTCCTGGTTAGAATTTTGATTTTGTCAAGCCGTGGCTCACAGTTCTCATCGTTTTGGTCCTTGCAAGAAAGGCAATGAGTGGGTAGATTCAGGCATGAGTCTGATGCGTTCCCCAAACTTCGTTCATGTTCCCTGGCACGGTCGTTAACACAACGCCCTGTCTGGCCAACGTACACTTTGCCACAAGAAAGGGGGATCTCATAGACCACACCCGTGGCACACCGGACAAAGGGCTTGGCGTGTTTTGTTCTACAGCCGGATGTTGCAGGGCCACTGCTGCTGACCTTAGGGCACATCTTAGCCAGTTTACAAGGCGCAGAGAACACCATCGGGACGCCGTACTTGTTGCCCACCCTTTTTAGGTTATGGGACACCTTGTGGATGTATGGCATAACCACTGGTTTGGCATTCCCGGGTCTTTCTTTTCTACGTGTCTTTTTCTGCCTTCCCTTGAATTTCTGTAGGATTGCTTCGGTCACAGCTGTCAACACGTGATCAGGGAACCCTGCTTTTTGCAGTCTTTCTACCTCGCCCCGAAAGCTCTCTTGCATCATGTGAGGGCACGACTTAGCAAGTGCGGATTCTAGAGAAAGGGTCGCAATAGCCCTCTTAACAGTTTTTGACTGGGCCGAATCAAAAGGCAAAAAATCTTTCTTGGCTCTAGGGCGGTAGCACCAGCATACACACTTTTCTCCGAGCATGATGTTCAAGTCCAAAAACTGGAGGCGGTTAAGTACAGGTAACTCGTAGGTAAAAGAGAGCCCTTTTCCATGTTGTACAAATTGTTCTAAAATATTCATCGCAATTTCCTCATACCGGCCTTGGTCACTTTTCTTTAAAATTACTAAAAAATCGTCTACGTATCTAAAAATCTTCAGGACATTGCCTTCGTCAGTTAGTGAAGCCAAAGCGTTGTCGAATGATGCAAGAAAAATGTTACACAAAACTGGATCGACACATGATCCGATGCAAATGCCCTGGCGCTGTAGATAGCGCCGGTTGTCAAACTCGATAAAAGTAGCGTTGATATAAAATTCTAAAAGTGACATGAAGTTATCTACACTTAAGCCGGCTGTATTCTGGAATGCGATAGTACCGTTTGCTTCAATGCACTGTCTGACAGCAATAAACAGGTCGTTATGTGGTATAGAATAAAAAAGATCTTCAACATCTATGGAAAAGGCATATCCAATCTGCTCTCCTTTCAACACACTGGCAACTTCCAATGAATTCTTGGTGGCAAAGGGATCAGAAAGAAGCAGATTATTTAAGTGCTTAAGCATGAACCTACTAATATGTTGCTGCCAGGTACCTCTCTCGCTAACAATCGTCCGGAAGGGTGCATCGGGTTTGTGAGTTTTCACCGCAAAGAACACGGTCAAGGTGTTTACTCGAGAGTCCACAATGGCTCTTGCAAGGCTCTGGAGTTCCATGGATTTACATAGGCCAACTGCCTTAGTCTTGATACGGGTTGCAGACGGTTTAACTGCCACAAAGTTCTTCTCTATTGCTTGCATCGCCTTCTCGCTGTAAATGCCAGACGGTACAACGACGAAGCAACCTTCTTTGTCTGCTTGCAGACCTTCTTTGTCTATTGCGACCCTTTCTCTAGAATCCGCACTGTCTAAGTCGTGCCCTCACATGATGCAAGATAGCTTTCGGGGCGAGGAAGAAAGACTGCGAAAAGCAGGGTTCCCTGATCACGTGTTGACAGCTGTGACCGAAGCACTCCTACAGAAATTCAAGGGAAGGCAGAAAAAGACACGTAGAAAAGAAAGACCCGGGAATGCCAAACCAGTGGTTATGCCATACATCCACAAGTTGTCCCATAACCTAAAAAGGGTGGGCAACAAGTAGGGCGTCCCGATGGTGTTCTCTGCGCCTTGTAAACTGGCTAAGATGTGCCCTAAGGTCAGCAGCAGTGGCCCTGCAACATCCGGCTGTAGAACAAAACACGCCAAGCCCTTTGTCCGGTGTGCCACGGGTGTGGTCTATGAGATCCCCCTTTCTTGTGGCAAAGTGTACGTTGGCCAGACAGGGCGTTGTGTTAACGACCGTGCCAGGGAACATGAACGAAGTTTGGGGAACGCATCAGACTCATGCCTGAATCTACCCGCTCATTGCCTTTCTTGCAAGGACCAAAACGATGAGAACTGTGAGCCACGGCTTGACAAAATCAAAATTCTAACCAGGAGCAAAGATAGATTAGCTCGGGAATTATCCTAAGCATTTTTTATCAAGGCAAAAGGCGACACGTGTGTCAGCACCACTTCTGTCTCCCTGCATGCCAGCGAATTCAGATTGCTTAAAAATATGGGACGAAATGCGTGCCGCCCTCATTAATCTACCTTAGCTGTCATCGTTGTCATCTTGGCCTTTTCTTTTTGTGGTCTGTCGCAGATGCGCATGCGCTCACGGTTCGTTTTGTCTTATATGTTCTACGAAAAAACGTGTTCAATAAACATAGTTGGAGTCAGCGCCCGTCCTGTCATGTCTTCTGTGTATTCGTCCTAAAAGTTAGCGCTGCTTAAATTTTAACGAAAGAATGTAAGGCATTCCACGTTATCATTGTCACGAGGAACTCGGAAGAAGGCCAGTCGTTGACAGTTGCTGGCTGTTGCAGGGGTGAAAATCCACGGAAAATCTGTAAAAGCAGTAGCGGAGGCTGGACTATGTTGCCTGCCAGCCAAGTGCCGTGCTCTCTGAAGCAGTGGTCGCTTCGATGCTTCTTATGCACAGAATTCAGAAATGAGGTCGCAGAGGACATACGGTAATCGAATCTAAGGCATTTCACGGTATCATTGCCACGAGGAACTCGGAAGAAGGCCAGTCGTTGAGAGTTGCTGGTTGTTATAGCGGTGAAAATCCACGGAAAATCTGCAAAAGCAGAAGCGGAGGCTAGACAATGTTGCTTGCCAGCCAAGGGCTGTGCCCTCTGAAGCAGTGGTCGCTGCGATGCTCCTTATGTACAGCAATCCGAGATGACGTCGAAGATGATATACTGTAATCGAATGTTAGGCATTTCACGGTATCATTGCCACGAGGAACTCGGAAGAAGGCCAGTCGTTGACAGTTGCTGGTTGTTGTAGCGGTGAAAATCCACGGAAAATCTGCAAAACCAGTAGCGGAGGCTAGACAATCTTGCTTGCCAGCCAAGGGCCGCGCCCTCTGAAGCAGTGATCGATTCAATGCTTCTTATGTGCGTCATTCAGAAATGACGTCGCAGATGACATACGGTAATCGAATGTAAGGCATTCCAGGTTATCATTGTCACGAGGAACTTGAAAGAAGGCCAGTCGTTGACAGTTGCTGGTTGTTGTAGCGGTGAAAATCCAGGAAAATCTGTAAAAGCAGTAGCGGAGACTAGACAATGTTGCTTGCCAGCCAAGTGCCTTGCCCTCTGAAGCGGTGGTCGCTTCGATAATTCTTATGTACAGCATTCAGAAATCACGTCGCAGATGACATACGGTAATCGAATCTAAAGCATTTCACGGTATCATTGTCACGAGGAATTCGGAAGAAGGCCAGTCGTTGACAGTTGTTGGTTGTTATAGCGGTGAAAATACACGGAAAATCTGCAAAAGCATTAGCGGAGGATAGACAATGTTGCTTGCCAGCCAAGGGTCGTGCCCTCTGAAGCAGTGGTCGCTTCGATGCTTATTATGTACAGCAATCAGAGATGACGTCGCAGATGACATACGGTAATCGAGCGTAAGGCATTCCACGTTACCATTGTCACGAGGCCCTATTAAGAAGGCCAGTCGTTGACAGTTGCTGGTTTTTGTAGCAGTGAAAATCCACGGCAAAATCTGCAAAAGCAGTAGTGGATGCTTAGACATGTTGCTTGCTAGCCAAGTGCCTTGCCCTCTGAAGCAGTGGTCGCTGCGATGCTCCTTATGTACAGCAATCAGAGATGACGTCGAAGATGATATACTGTAATCGAATGTAAGGCATTTCACGGTATCATTGCCACGAGGAACTCGGAAGAAGGCCAGTCGTTGACAGTTGCTGGTTGTTGTAGCGGTGAAAATCCACGGAAAATCTGCAAAAGCAGTAGCGGAGGCTAGACAATGTTGCTTGCCAGCCAAGTGCCGTGCCCTCTGAAGCAGTGATCGCTTCGATGCTTCTTATGTACAGCATTCAGAAATGACGTTGCAGATGAGATACAGTTGCTGGTTTTTGTAGCGGTGAAAATGCACGGAAAATCTGCAAAAGCAGTAGCGGAGGCTAGACAATGTTGCTTGCCAGCCAAGTGCCGTGCCCTCTGAAGCAGTGGTTGCTTCGATGCTTCTTATGTACAGCATTGAGAAGTGACGTCGCAGATGAGATACGGTAATCGAATGTAGGGCATTTCACAGTATCATTGTCACGAGGAACTCGGAAGAAGGCCAGTCGTTGACGGTTGCTGGTTTTTGTAGCAGTGAAAATCCGCGGCAAAATCAAAAGCAGTAGTGGATGCTTAGACATGTTGCTTGCTAGCCAAGTGCCTTGCCCTCTGAAGCAGTGGTCGCTGCGATGCTCCTTATGTACAGCAATCCGAGATGACGTCGAAGATGATATACTGTAATCGAATGTAAGGCATTTCACGGTATCATTGCCACGAGGAACTCGGAAGAAGGCCAGTTGTTGACAGTTTCTGGTTGTTGTAACGGTGAAAATCCATGAAAAATCTGCAAAAGCAGTAGCGGAGGCTAGACAATGTTGCTTGCCAGCCAAGTGCCGTGCCCTCTGAAGCAGTGATTGCTTCGATGCTTCTTATGTACAGCATTCAGAAATGACGTTGCAGATGAGATACAGTTGCTGGTTGTTGTAGCGGTGAAAATGCACGGAAAATCTGCAAAAGCAGTAGCGGAGACTAGACAATGTTGCTTGCCAGCCAAGTGCCGTGCCCTCTGAAGCAGTGGTCGCTTCGATAATTCTTATGTACAGCATTCAGAAATCACGTCGCAGATGACATACGGTAATCGAATCTAAGGCATTTCACGGTATCATTGTCACGAGGAATTCGGAAGAAGGCCAGTCGTTGACAGTTGTTGGTTGTTATAGCGGTGAAAATAGACGGAAAATCTGCAAAAGCATTAGCGGAGGATAGACAATGTTGCTTCCCAGCCAAGGGTCGTGCCCTCTGAAGCAGTGGTCGCTTCGATGCTTATTATGTACAGCAATCAGAGATGACGTCGCAAATGACATACGGTAATCGAGCGTAAGGCATTCCACGTTACCATTGTCACGAGGCACTATTAAGAAGGCCAGTCGTTGACAGTTGCTGGTTGCTGTAGCGGTGAAAATACACCGAAAATCTGCAAAAGCAGTAGCGGAGGATAGACAATGTTGCTTGCCAGTAAAGTGCCGTGCCCTCTGAAGCAGTGGTTGCTTCGATGCTTCTTATGTACAGCATTGAGAATTGACGTCGCAGATAAGATACGGTAATCGAATGTAGGGCATTTCACACTATCATTGTCACGAGGAACTCGAAAGAAGGCCACTCATTGACCGTTGCTGGTTGTTGTAGCGGTGAAAATCCACGGCAAGATCTTCAGGAGCAGTAGCGGAGGATAGACAATGTTGCTTGCCAGCCAAGTGCCGTGCCCTCTGAAGCAGTGGTTGATTGGATGCTTCTTATGTACAGCATTCAGAATTGACGTCGCAGATGAGATACGGTAATCCAACGTAAGGCATTTCACGGTATCATTGTCACGAGGAACTCGGAAGAAGGCCAGTCGTTGACCGTTGCTGGTTGTTGTAGCGGTGAAAATCCACGGAAAATCTGCAAAAGCAGAAGCGGAGTCTGGACAATGTTGCTTGGCAGCCAAGTGCCGTGCCCTCTGAAGCAGTGGTCGCTTCGGTGCTTCTTATGTACAGCATTCAGAAATGAGGTCGCAGATGACATACGGTAATCGAATGTCAGCCATTTCACGGTATCATTGTCACGAGGAACTCGGAAGAAGGCCACTCGTTGACCGTTGCTGGTTGTTGTAGCGTTCAAAATCCACGGCAAGATCTTCAATAGCAGTAGCGGAGGATAGACAATGTGGCTTGCCAACCAAGTGCCGTGCCCTCTTAAGCAGTGGTCGCTTCGATGCTTCTTATGTGCAGCATTCAGAAATGACGTCGCAGATGACATACGGTAATCGAATGTAAGGCATTCCACGTTATCATTGTCACGAGGAACTCGGAAGACGGCCAGTCGTTGACAGTTGCTGGCTGTTGCAGGGGTGAAAATCCACGGAAAATCTGTAAAAGCAGTAGCGGAGGCTGGACTATGTTGCCTGCCAGCCAAGTGCCGTGCTCTCTGGAGCAGTGGTCGCTTCGATGCTTCTTATGCACAGCATTCAGAAATGAGGTCGCAGAGGACATACGGTAATCGAATCTAAGGCATATCACGGTATCATTGCCACGAGGAACTCGGAAGAAGGCCAGTCGTTGACAGTTGCTGGTTGTTATAGCGGTGAAAATCCACGGAAAATCTGCAAAAGCAGCAGCGGAGGCTAGACAATGTTGCTTGCCAGCCAAGGGCCGTGCCCTCTGAAGCAGTGATCGCTTCGATGCTTCTTAAATGCAGCATTCAGAAATGACGTCGCAGATGACATACGGTAATCGAATGTAAGGCATTCCACGTTATCATTGTCACGAGGAACTCGGAAGAAGGCCAGTCGTTGACAGTTGCTGGTTGTTGTAGCGGTGAAAATCCACGGAAAATCTGTAAAAGCTGTAGCGGAGGCTAGACAATGTTGCTTGCCAGCCAAGGGCCGTGCCCTCTGAAGCAGTGATCGCTTCGATGCTTCTTATGTGCAGCATTCAGAAATGACGTCGCAGATGACATACGGTAATCGAATGTCAGGCATTCCACGTTATCATTGTCACGACGAACTCGGAAGAAGGCCAGTCGTTGACAGTTGCTGGTTGTTGTAGCGGTGAAAATCCACGGAAAATCTGTAAAAGCAGTAGCGGAGGCTAGACAATGTTGCTTGCCAGCCAAGGGCCGTGCCCTCTGAAGCAATGATCGCTTCGATGCTTCTTATGTGCAGCATTCAGAAATGACGTCGCAGATGACATGCGGTAATCGAATGTAAGGCATTCCACGTTATCATTGTCACGAGGAACTCGGAAGAAGGCCAGTCGTTGACAGTTGCTGGTTGTTGTAGCGGTGAAAATCCACGGAAAATCTGTAAAAGCAGTAGCGGAGACTAGAGAATGTTGCTTGCCAGCCAAGTGCCGTGCCCTCTTAAGCAGTGGTCGCTTCGATAATTCTTATGTACAGCATTCAGAAATCACGTCGCAGATGACATACGGTAATCGAATCTAAGGCATTTCACGGTATCATTGTCACGAGGAATTCGGAAGAAGGCCAGTCGTTGACAGTTGTTGGTTGTTTTAGCGGTGAAAATACACGGAAAATCTGCAAAAGCATTAGCGGAGGATAGACAATGTTGCTTGCCAACCAAGGGTCGTGCCCTCTGAAGCAGTGGTCGCTTCGATGCTTATTATGTACAGCAATCAGAGATTACGTCGCAGATGACATACGGTAATCGAGCGTAAGGCATTCCACGTTACCATTGTCACGAGGCACTATTAACAAGGCCAGTCGTTGACAGTTGCTGGTTTTTGTAGCAGTGAAAATCCACGGCAAAATCTGCAAAAGCAGTAGTGGATGCTCAGACATGTTGCTTGCTAACCAAGTGCCTTGCCCTCTGAAGCAGTGGTCGCTGCGATGCTCCTTATGTACGGCAATCAGAGATGACGTCGAAGATGATATACTGTAATCGAATGTAAGGCATTTCACGGTATCATTGCCACGAAGAACTCGGAAGAAGGCCAGTCGTTGACAGTTGCTGGTTGTTGTAGCGGTGAAAATCCACGGAAAATCTGTAAAAGCAGTAGAGGAGGCTAGACAATGTTGCTTGCCAGCCAAGGGCCTTGCCCTCTGAAGCAGTGATCGCTTGGATGCTTCTTATGTGCAGCATTCAGAAATGACGTCGCAGATGACATACGGTAATCGAGCGTAAGGCATTCCACGTTACCATTGTCACGAGGCACTATTAGGAAGGCCAGTCGTTGACAGTTGTGTGACATTCCTTGTGTGCTACGAGGTACATTCCTTGTGTGTGCATCGAGTTGGGGCTTAAGGCCGCCCCTCTTTTCCAGCTGCATACCTTTGCAGAAAGCAGGACGCCGGCACACGCAGAAACCGAGAGCCCCCGAGTACATACGGGGAACGAAAATTGTCGCTTGACGCACGGACCCCCCCCCCCCTTTCGACGTGGGCTATCGCCGGGAAGGCACCCGCAGCTTCCCGCCGTGCCTCGTGAACAAAAGCGCACTCCCAGGAGGGCCGTGACGGACACCTGTCATGGCGAACGGGCAGTACTCGCCAAGAATGTGGGAAGACAGGGGCGACCCTTAATCTGGTTTCCCGGAGCGACAGACGAACCCCTTCATGCTTATTAGCTGTGTCCCGCCGTCGGTAGCCCGGCAGCATCGTGGGCCCTTTCGCCCCCTCCTCTGTTGCTGACGGGCGACGCGGACCGATGGTGGGTGGCGGTATGCATGCATGGGGCAAGGATTAGCTCCGAAGGGAGAGCCTGTGGATACTCTCACTTGAGAGAGAGTTGTGGCGTTTTTGTTTATTTAGTTTGTGTTGTTAACAAGACTCTGGGTTCGAGGCTAAGCCCAACCCAAGGGGTTGTCCCCATCTCGCATGTTATTTTTGATTGGAGAATTGATGCTTTGGGCGGGCCACTGAAAATGACCGCCCTTAGTCCTTTGTTAATCAAGTGCTTAAAAGCGCATGTAAACGGATGCAGTCCAGTCTGAGCTGGGGCTCCATGCTTAGCATGTAATGTGATGCTACTTAGGCACTAACCTGCCCGGTCGATGAGTAAAGTAGTGCAAAGTTTGTTCTTTTGTAAATTCAGTTCTGCTTTTTCCAGTTTAACTCTCTGTATATGTATGTTGTAAAATTATGCTCTGCTGTCATCATCTACAAGCTCGCCTCCTGTTCATCTTCCAAGCCGAACGACACTAGAGGAAGGGTTTGTGAACCATCCTCGAAGAAACGGACGACTATTGAAATTCTACTGCATACACGCTCAGGACGACATCGTTCGCCAAGAGGGCCTTCAGCGCCGAAGCCCGACGGCGTGCAGCTTCTGCCAGCAACCGCTCGAGCCCAACTCCGGAGCCACTCCATCGCCCCCATGAAGTCGTCGGCACGTAAGCTCGGACGCCCCACCCTCTGATGTATAATCTTAATCATGTGTAATTATTGAATATACCTGTTTGTTTAAACTGAGCCATACGGTGTCTCTTTGCCTCTCCGTCCCGTGTGGACCTGCGCATTATGGGGGTCATCACAGTTGCTGGTTTTTGTAGCAGTGAAAATCCACGGAAAATCTGCAAAAGCAGTAGCGGAGGCTAGACAATGTTGCTTGCCAGCCAAGGGCTGTGCCCTCTGAAGCAGTGATCGGTTCGATGCTTCTTATGTGCAGCATTCAGAAATGACGTCGCAGATGACATACGGTAATCGAATGTAAGGCATTCCACGTTATCATTGTCACGAGGAACTCGGAAGAAGGCCAGTCGTTGACAGTTGCTGGTTGTTGTAGCGGTGAAATACCACGGAAAATCTGTAAAAGCAGTAGCGGAGGCTAGACAATGTTGCTTGCCAGCCAAGGGCCTTGCCCTCTGAAGCAGTGATCGCTTCGATGCTTCTTATGTGCAGCATTCAGAAATGACGTCGCAGATGACATACGGTAATCGAATGTAAGGCATTCCACGTTATCATTGTCACGAGGAACTCGGAAGAAGGCCAGTCGTTGACTGTTGCTGGTTGTTGTAGCGGTGAAAATCCACGGAAAATCTGTAAAAGCAGTAGCGGAGGCTAGACAATGTTGCTTGCCAGCCAAGGGCCTTGCCCTCTGAAGCAGTGATCGCTTCGATGCTTCTTATGTGCAGCATTCAGAAATGACGTCGCAGATGACATACGGTAATCGAATGTAAGGCATTCCACGTTATCATTGTCACGAGGAACTCGGAAGAAGGCCAGTCGTTGACAGTTGCTGGTTGTTGTAGCGGTGAAAATCCACGGAAAATCTGCAAAAGCAGTAGCGGAGGCTAGACATTGTTGCTTGACAGCCAAGGGCCGTGCCCTCTGAAGCATTGATCGCTTCGATGCTTCTTATGTGCAACATTCAGAAATGACGTCGCAGATGACTTACGGTAATCGAATGTAAGGCATTCCACGTTATCATTGTCACGAGGAACTCGGAAGAAGGCCAGTCGTTGACAGTTGCTGGTTGTTGTAGAGGTGAAAATCCACGGAAAATCTGTAAAAGCAGTAGCGGAGACTAGACAATGTTGCTTGCCAGCCAAGTGCCGTGCCCTCTGAAGCAGTGGTCCCATCGATAATTCTTATGTACAGCATTCAGAAATCACGTCGCAGATGACATACGGTAATCGAATCTAAGGCATTTCACGGTATCATTGTCACGAGGAATTCGGAAGAAGGCCAGTCGTTGACAGTTGTTGGTTGTTATAGCGGTGAAAATAGACGGAAAATCTGCAAAAGCATTAGCGGAGGACAGACAATGTTGCTTGCCAGCCAAGGGTCGTGCCCTCTGAAGCAGTGGTCGCATCGATGCTTATTATGTACAGCAATCAGAGATGACGTCGCAAATGACATACGGTAATCGAGCGTAAGGCATTCCACGTTACCATTGTCACGAGGCACTATTAAGAAGGCCAGTCGTTGACAGTTGCTGGTTGTTGTAGCGGTGAAAATCCACGGAAAATCTGTAAAAGCAGTAGCGGAGACTAGACAATGTTGCTTGCCAGCCAAGTGCCGTGCCCTCTGAAGCAGTGGTTGCTTCGATGCTTCTTATGTACATCATTGAGAATTGACGTCGCAAATGAGATACGGTAATCGAATGTAGGGCATTTCACAGTATCATTGTCACGAGGAACTCGGAAGAAGGCCACTCATTGACCGTTGCTGGTTGTTGTAGCGGTGAAAATCCACGGCAAGATCTTCAGGAGCAGTAGCGGAGGATAGACAATGTTGCTTGCCAGCCAAGTGCCGTGCCCTCTGAAGCAGTGGTTGCTTGGATGCTTCTTAGGTACAGCATTCAGAATTGACGTCGCAGATGAGATACGGTAATCGAATGTCAGCCATTTCACGGTATCATTGTCACGAGGAACTCGGAAGAAGGCCACTCGTTGACCGTTGCTGGTTGTTGTAGCGGTCAAAATCCACGGCAAGATCTTCAATAGCAGTAGCTGAGGATAGACAATGTGGCTTGCCAACCAAGTGCCGTGCCCTCTGAAGCAGTGGTCGCTTCGATGCTTCTTATGTGCAGCATTCAGAAATGACGTCGCAGATGACATACGGTAATCGAATGTAAGGCATTCCACGTTATCATTGTCACGAGGAACTCGGAAGAAGGCCAGTCGTTGACAGTTGCTGGCTGTTGCAGGGGTGAAAATCCACGGAAAATCTGTAAAAGCCGTAGCGGAGGCTGGACTATGTTGCCTGCCAGCCAAGTGCCGTGCTCTCTGAAGCAGTGGTCGCTTCGATGCTTCTTATGCACAGCATTCAGAAATGAGGTCGCAGAGGACATACGGTAATCGAATCTAAGGCATATCACGGTATCATTGCCACGAGGAACTCGGAAGAAGGCCAGTCGTTGACAGTTGCTGGTTGTTATAGCGGTGAAAATCCACGGAAAATCTGCAAAAGAAGCAGGGGAGGCTAGACAATGTTGCTTGCCAGCCAAGGGCCGTGCCCTCTGAAGCAGTGATCGCTTCGATGCTTCTTAAATGCAGCATTCAGAAATGACGTCGCAGATGACATACGGTAATCGAATGTAAGGCATTCCACGTTATCATTGTCACGAGGAACTCGGAAGAAGGCCAGTCGTTGACCGTTGCTGGTTGTTGTAGCGGTGAAAATCCACGACAAGATCTTCAAGAGCAGTAGCGGAGGATAGACAATGTTGCTTGCCAGCCAAGTGCCGTGCCCTCTGAAGCAGTGGTTGCTTGGATGCTTCTTAGGTACAGCATTCAGAATTGACGTCGCAGATGAGATACGGTAATCGAATGTCAGCCATTTCACGGTATCATTGTCACGAGGAACTCGGAAGAAGGCCACTCGTTGACCGTTGCTGGTTGTTGCGCGGTGAAAATCCACGACAAGATCTTCAAGAGCAGTAGCGGAGGATAGACAATGTTGCTTGCCAGCCAAGTGCCGTGCCCTCTGAAGCAGTGGTCGCTTCGATGCTTCTTATGTACAGCATTCAGAATTGACGTCGCAGATGAGATACGGTAATCGAATGTAAGGCATTCCACGTTATCATTGTCACGAGGAACTCGGAAGAAGGCCAGTCTTTGACAGTTGCTGGCTGTTGCAGGGGTGAAAATCCACGGAAAATCTGTAAAAGCAGTAGCGGAGGCTGGACTATGTTGCCTGCCAGCCAAGTGCCGTGCTCTCTGAAGCAGTGGTCGCTTCGATGCTTCTTATGCACAGCATTCAGAAATGAGGTCGCAGAGGACATAAAGTAATCGAATCTAAGGCATATCACGGTATCATTGCCACGAGGAACTCGGAAGAAGGCCAGTCGTTGACAGTTGCTGGTTGTTATAGCGGTGAAAATCCACGGAAAATCTGGAAAAGCAGTAGCGGAGACTAGACAGGGTTGCTTGCCAGCCATGTGCCGTGCCCTGTGAAGCAGTGGTCGCTTCGATAATTCTTATGTACAGCATTCAGAAATCACGTCGCAGATGACATACGGTAATCGAATCTAAGGCATTTCACGGTATCATTGTCACGAGGAATTCGGAAGAAGGCCAGTCGTTGACAGTTGTTGGTTGTTATAGCGGTGAAAATAGACGGAAAATCTGCAAAAGCATTAGCGGAGGATAGACAATGTTGCTTGCCAGCCAAGGGTCGTGCCCTCTGAAGCAGTGGTCGCTTCGATGCTTATTATGTACAGCAATCAGAGATGACGTCGCAAATGACATACGGTAATCGAGCGTAAGGCATTCCACGTTACCATTGTCACGAGGCACTATTAAGAAGGCCAGTCGTGTACAGTTGCTGGTTGTTGTAGCGGTGAAAATCCACGGAAAATCTGTAAAAGCAGTAGCGGAGACTAGACAATGTTGCTTGCCAGCCAAGTGCCGTGCCCTCTGAAGCAGTGATTGCTTCGATGCTTCTTATGTACAGCATTCAGAAATGACGTTGCAGATGAGATACAGTTGCTGGTTGTTGTAGCGGTGAAAATGCACGGAAAATCTGCAAAAGCAGTAGTGGATGCTAGACAATGTTGCTTGCCAGCCAAGTGCCGTGCCCTCTGAAGCAGTGGTTGCTTCGATGCTTCTTATGTACATCATTGAGAATTGACGTCGCAAATGAGATACGGTAATCGAATGTAGGGCATTTCACGGTATCATTGTCACGAGGAACTCGGAGGAAGGCCACTCGTTGACCGTTGCTGGTTGTTGTAGCGGTGAAAATCCACGACAAGATCTTCAAGAGCAGTAGCGGAGGATAGACAATGTTGCTTGCCAGCCAAGTGCCGTGCCCTCTGAAGCAGTGGTCGCTTCGATGCTTCTTATGTACAGCATTCAGAAATGAAGTCGCAGATGACATAAGGTAATCGAATGTAAGGCATTTCACGGTATCATCGTCACGAGGAAATCGGAAGAAGGCCAGTCGTTGACAGTTGCTGGTTGCTGTAGCGGTGAAAATACACGGAAAATCTGCAAAAGCAGTAGCGGAGGATAGACAATGTTGCTTGCCGGTAAAGTGCCGTGCCCTCTGAAGCAGTGGTTGCTTCGATGCTTCTTATGTACAGCATTGAGAATTGACGTCGCAGATAAGATACGGTAATCGAATGTAGGGCATTTCACAGTATCATTGTCACGAGGAACTCGGAAGAAGGCCACTCATTGACCGTTGCTGGTTGTTGTAGCGGTGAAAATCCACGGCAAGATCTTCAGGAGCAGTAGCGGAGGATAGACAATGTTGCTTGCCAGCCAAGTGCCGTGCCCTCTGAAGCAGTGGTTGCTTGGATGCTTCTTATGTACAGCATTCAGAATTGACGTCGCAGATGAGATACGGTAATCGAACGTAAGGCATTTCACGGTATCATTGTCACGAGGAACTCGGAAGAAGGCCAGTCGTTGACCGTTGCTGGTTGTTGTAGCGGTGAAAATCCACGGAAAATCTGCAAAAGCAGTAGCGGAGTCTGGACAATGTTGCTTGGCAGCCAAGTGCCGTGCCCTCTGAAGCAGTGGTCGCTTCGGTGCTTCTTATGTACAGCATTCAGAAATGAGGTCGCAGATGACATACGGTAATCGAATGTCAGCCATTTCACGGTATCATTGTCACGAGGAACTCGGATGAAGGCCACTCGTTGACCGTTGCTGGTTGTTGTAGCGGTCAAAATCCACGGCAAGATCTTCAATAGCAGTAGCGGAGGATAGACAATGTGGCTTGCCAACCAAGTGCCGTGCCCTCTGAAGCAGTGGTCGCTTCGATGCTTCTTATGTGCAGCATTCAGAAATGACGTCGCAGATGACATACGGTAATCGAATGTAAGGCATTCCACGTTATCATTGTCACGAGGAACTCGGAAGACGGCCAGTCGTTGACAGTTGCTGGCTGTTGCAGGGGTGAAAATCCACGGAAAATCTGTAAAAGCAGTAGCGGAGGCTGGACTATGTTGCCTGCCAGCCAAGTGCCGTGCTCTCTGGAGCAGTGGTCGCTTCGATGCTTCTTATGCACAGCATTCAGAAATGAGGTCGCAGAGGACATACGGTAATCGAATCTAAGGCATATCACGGTATCATTGCCACGAGGAACTCGGAAGAAGGCCAGTCGTTGACAGTTGCTGGTTGTTATAGCGGTGAAAATCCACGGAAAATCTGCAAAAGCAGCAGCGGAGGCTAGACAATGTTGCTTGCCAGCCAAGGGCCGTGCCCTCTGAAGCAGTGATCGCTTCGATGCTTCTTAAATGCAGCATTCAGAAATGACGTCGCAGATGACATACGGTAATCGAATGTAAGGCATTCCACGTTATCATTGTCACGAGGAACTCGGAAGAAGGCCAGTCGTTGACAGTTGCTGGTTGTTGTAGCGGTGAAAATCCACGGAAAATCTGTAAAAGCTGTAGCGGAGGCTAGACAATGTTGCTTGCCAGCCAAGGGCCGTGCCCTCTGAAGCAGTGATCGCTTCGATGCTTCTTATGTGCAGCATTCAGAAATGACGTCGCAGATGACATACGGTAATCGAATGTCAGGCATTCCACGTTATCATTGTCACGACGAACTCGGAAGAAGGCCAGTCGTTGACAGTTGCTGGTTGTTGTAGCGGTGAAAATCCACGGAAAATCTGTAAAAGCAGTAGCGGAGGCTAGACAATGTTGCTTGCCAGCCAAGGGCCGTGCCCTCTGAAGCAATGATCGCTTCGATGCTTCTTATGTGCAGCATTCAGAAATGACGTCGCAGATGACATGCGGTAATCGAATGTAAGGCATTCCACGTTATCATTGTCACGAGGAACTCGGAAGAAGGCCAGTCGTTGACAGTTGCTGGTTGTTGTAGCGGTGAAAATCCACGGAAAATCTGTAAAAGCAGTAGCGGAGACTAGAGAATGTTGCTTGCCAGCCAAGTGCCGTGCCCTCTTAAGCAGTGGTCGCTTCGATAATTCTTATGTACAGCATTCAGAAATCACGTCGCAGATGACATACGGTAATCGAATCTAAGGCATTTCACGGTATCATTGTCACGAGGAATTCGGAAGAAGGCCAGTCGTTGACAGTTGTTGGTTGTTTTAGCGGTGGAAATACACGGAAAATCTGCAAAAGCATTAGCGGAGGATAGACAATGTTGCTTGCCAACCAAGGGTCGTGCCCTCTGAAGCAGTGGTCGCTTCGATGCTTATTATGTACAGCAATCAGAGATTACGTCGCAGATGACATACGGTAATCGAGCGTAAGGCATTCCACGTTACCATTGTCACGAGGCACTATTAACAAGGCCAGTCGTTGACAGTTGCTGGTTTTTGTAGCAGTGAAAATCCACGGCAAAATCTGCAAAAGCAGTAGTGGATGCTCAGACATGTTGCTTGCTAACCAAGTGCCTTGCCCTCTGAAGCAGTGGTCGCTGCGATGCTCCTTATGTACGGCAATCAGAGATGACGTCGAAGATGATATACTGTAATCGAATGTAAGGCATTTCACGGTATCATTGCCACGAAGAACTCGGAAGAAGGCCAGTTGTTGACAGTTGCTGGTTGTTGTAGCGGTGAAAATCCACGGAAAATCTGTAAAAGCAGTAGCGGAGGCTAGACAATGTTGCTTGCCAGCCAAGGGCCTTGCCCTCTGAAGCAGTGATCGCTTGGATGCTTCTTATGTGCAGCATTCAGAAATGACGTCGCAGATGACATACGGTAATCGAGCGTAAGGCATTCCACGTTACCATTGTCACGAGGCACTATTAGGAAGGCCAGTCGTTGACAGTTGTGTGACATTCCTTGTGTGCTACGAGGTACATTCCTTGTGTGTGCATCGAGTTGGGGCTTAAGGCCGCCCCTCTTTTCCAGCTGCATACCTTTGCAGAAAGCAGGACGCCGGCACACGCAGAAACCGAGAGCCCCCGAGTACATACGGGGAACGAAAATTGTCGCTTGACGCACGGACCCCCCCCCCCCCCCTTTCGACGTGGGCTATCGCCGGGAAGGCACCCGCAGCTTCCCGCCGTGCCTCGTGAACAAAAGCGCACTCCCAGGAGGGCCGTGACGGACACCTGTCATGGCGAACGGGCAGTACTCGCCAAGAATGTGGGAAGACAGGGGCGACCCTTAATCTGGTTTCCCGGAGCGACAGACGAACCCCTTCATGCTTATTAGCTGTGTCCCGCCGTCGGTAGCCCGGCAGCATCGTGGGCCCTTTCGCCCCCTCCTCTGTTGCTGACGGGCGACGCGGACCGATGGTGGGTGGCGGTATGCATGCATGGGGCAAGGATTAGCTCCGAAGGGAGAGCCTGTGGATACTCTCACTTGAGAGAGAGTTGTGGCGTTTTTGTTTATTTAGTTTGTGTTGTTAACAAGACTCTGGGTTCGAGGCTAAGCCCAACCCAAGGGGTTGTCCCCATCTCGCATGTTATTTTTGATTGGAGAATTGATGCTTTGGGCGGGCCACTGAAAATGACCGCCCTTAGTCCTTTGTTAATCAAGTGCTTAAAAGCGCATGTAAACGGATGCAGTCCAGTCTGAGCTGGGGCTCCATGCTTAGCATGTAATGTGATGCTACTTAGGCACTAACCTGCCCGGTCGATGAGTAAAGTAGTGCAAAGTTTGTTCTTTTGTAAATTCAGTTCTGCTTTTTCCAGTTTAACTCTCTGTATATGTATGTTGTAAAATTATGCTCTGCTGTCATCATCTACAAGCTCGCCTCCTGTTCATCTTCCAAGCCGAACGACACTAGAGGAAGGGTTTGTGAACCATCCTCGAAGAAACGGACGACTATTGAAATTCTACTGCATACACGCTCAGGACGACATCGTTCGCCAAGAGGGCCTTCAGCGCCGAAGCCCGACGGCGTGCAGCTTCTGCCAGCAACCGCTCGAGCCCAACTCCGGAGCCACTCCATCGCCCCCATGAAGTCGTCGGCACGTAAGCTCGGACGCCCCACCCTCTGATGTATAATCTTAATCATGTGTAATTATTGAATATACCTGTTTGTTTAAACTGAGCCATACGGTGTCTCTTTGCCTCTCCGTCCCGTGTGGACCTGCGCATTATGGGGGTCATCACAGTTGCTGGTTTTTGTAGCAGTGAAAATCCACGGAAAATCTGCAAAAGCAGTAGCGGAGGCTAGACAATGTTGCTTGCCAGCCAAGGGCTGTGCCCTCTGAAGCAGTGATCGGTTCGATGCTTCTTATGTGCAGCATTCAGAAATGACGTCGCAGATGACATACGGTAATCGAATGTAAGGCATTCCACGTTATCATTGTCACGAGGAACTCGGAAGAAGGCCAGTCGTTGACAGTTGCTGGTTGTTGTAGCGGTGAAATACCACGGAAAATCTGTAAAAGCAGTAGCGGAGGCTAGACAATGTTGCTTGCCAGCCAAGGGCCTTGCCCTCTGAAGCAGTGATCGCTTCGATGCTTCTTATGTGCAGCATTCAGAAATGACGTCGCAGATGACATACGGTAATCGAATGTAAGGCATTCCACGTTATCATTGTCACGAGGAACTCGGAAGAAGGCCAGTCGTTGACAGTTGCTGGTTGTTGTAGCGGTGAAAATCCACGGAAAATCTGCAAAAGCAGTAGCGGAGGCTAGACATTGTTGCTTGACAGCCAAGGGCCGTGCCCTCTGAAGCATTGATCGCTTCGATGCTTCTTATGTGCAACATTCAGAAATGACGTCGCAGATGACTTACGGTAATCGAATGTAAGGCATTCCACGTTATCATTGTCACGAGGAACTCGGAAGAAGGCCAGTCGTTGACAGTTGCTGGTTGTTGTAGAGGTGAAAATCCACGGAAAATCTGTAAAAGCAGTAGCGGAGACTAGACAATGTTGCTTGCCAGCCAAGTGCCGTGCCCTCTGAAGCAGTGGTCCCATCGATAATTCTTATGTACAGCATTCAGAAATCACGTCGCAGATGACATACGGTAATCGAATCTAAGGCATTTCACGGTATCATTGTCACGAGGAATTCGGAAGAAGGCCAGTCGTTGACAGTTGTTGGTTGTTATAGCGGTGAAAATAGACGGAAAATCTGCAAAAGCATTAGCGGAGGACAGACAATGTTGCTTGCCAGCCAAGGGTCGTGCCCTCTGAAGCAGTGGTCGCATCGATGCTTATTATGTACAGCAATCAGAGATGACGTCGCAAATGACATACGGTAATCGAGCGTAAGGCATTCCACGTTACCATTGTCACGAGGCACTATTAAGAAGGCCAGTCGTTGACAGTTGCTGGTTGTTGTAGCGGTGAAAATCCACGGAAAATCTGTAAAAGCAGTAGCGGAGACTAGACAATGTTGCTTGCCAGCCAAGTGCCGTGCCCTCTGAAGCAGTGGTTGCTTCGATGCTTCTTATGTACATCATTGAGAATTGACGTCGCAAATGAGATACGGTAATCGAATGTAGGGCATTTCACAGTATCATTGTCACGAGGAACTCGGAAGAAGGCCACTCATTGACCGTTGCTGGTTGTTGTAGCGGTGAAAATCCACGGCAAGATCTTCAGGAGCAGTAGCGGAGGATAGACAATGTTGCTTGCCAGCCAAGTGCCGTGCCCTCTGAAGCAGTGGTTGCTTGGATGCTTCTTAGGTACAGCATTCAGAATTGACGTCGCAGATGAGATACGGTAATCGAATGTCAGCCATTTCACGGTATCATTGTCACGAGGAACTCGGAAGAAGGCCACTCGTTGACCGTTGCTGGTTGTTGTAGCGGTCAAAATCCACGGCAAGATCTTCAATAGCAGTAGCGGAGGATAGACAATGTGGCTTGCCAACCAAGTGCCGTGCCCTCTGAAGCAGTGGTCGCTTCGATGCTTCTTATGTGCAGCATTCAGAAATGACGTCGCAGATGACATACGGTAATCGAATGTAAGGCATTCCACGTTATCATTGTCACGAGGAACTCGGAAGAAGGCCAGTCGTTGACAGTTGCTGGCTGTTGCAGGGGTGAAAATCCACGGAAAATCTGTAAAAGCCGTAGCGGAGGCTGGACTATGTTGCCTGCCAGCCAAGTGCCGTGCTCTCTGAAGCAGTGGTCGCTTCGATGCTTCTTATGCACAGCATTCAGAAATGAGGTCGCAGAGGACATACGGTAATCGAATCTAAGGCATATCACGGTATCATTGCCACGAGGAACTCGGAAGAAGGCCAGTCGTTGACAGTTGCTGGTTGTTATAGCGGTGAAAATCCACGGAAAATCTGCAAAAGAAGCAGGGGAGGCTAGACAATGTTGCTTGCCAGCCAAGGGCCGTGCCCTCTGAAGCAGTGATCGCTTCGATGCTTCTTAAATGCAGCATTCAGAAATGACGTCGCAGATGACATACGGTAATCGAATGTAAGGCATTCCACGTTATCATTGTCACGAGGAACTCGGAAGAAGGCCAGTCGTTGACCGTTGCTGGTTGTTGTAGCGGTGAAAATCCACGACAAGATCTTCAAGAGCAGTAGCGGAGGATAGACAATGTTGCTTGCCAGCCAAGTGCCGTGCCCTCTGAAGCAGTGGTTGCTTGGATGCTTCTTAGGTACAGCATTCAGAATTGACGTCGCAGATGAGATACGGTAATCGAATGTCAGCCATTTCACGGTATCATTGTCACGAGGAACTCGGAAGAAGGCCACTCGTTGACCGTTGCTGGTTGTTGTAGCGGTGAAAATCCACGACAAGATCTTCAAGAGCAGTAGCGGAGGATAGACAATGTTGCTTGCCAGCCAAGTGCCGTGCCCTCTGAAGCAGTGGTCGCTTCGATGCTTCTTATGTACAGCATTCAGAATTGACGTCGCAGATGAGATACGGTAATCGAATGTAAGGCATTCCACGTTATCATTGTCACGAGGAACTCGGAAGAAGGCCAGTCTTTGACAGTTGCTGGCTGTTGCAGGGGTGAAAATCCACGGAAAATCTGTAAAAGCAGTAGCGGAGGCTGGACTATGTTGCCTGCCAGCCAAGTGCCGTGCTCTCTGAAGCAGTGGTCGCTTCGATGCTTCTTATGCACAGCATTCAGAAATGAGGTCGCAGAGGACATACGGTAATCGAATCTAAGGCATATCACGGTATCATTGCCACGAGGAACTCGGAAGAAGGCCAGTCGTTGACAGTTGCTGGTTGTTATAGCGGTGAAAATCCACGGAAAATCTGCAAAAGCAGCAGCGGAGGCTAGACAATGTTGCTTGCCAGCCAAGGGCCGTGCCCTCTGAAGCAGTGATCGCTTCGATGCTTCTTAAATGCAGCATTCAGAAATGACGTCGCAGATGACATACGGTAATCGAATGTAAGGCATTCCACGTTATCATTGTCACGAGGAACTCGGAAGAAGGCCAGTCGTTGACAGTTGCTGGTTGTTGTAGCGGTGAAAATCCACGGAAAATCTGTAAAAGCAGTAGCGGAGACTAGACAGGGTTGCTTGCCAGCCATGTGCCGTGCCCTGTGAAGCAGTGGTCGCTTCGATAATTCTTATGTACAGCATTCAGAAATCACGTCGCAGATGACATACGGTAATCGAATCTAAGGCATTTCACGGTATCATTGTCACGAGGAATTCGGAAGAAGGCCAGTCGTTGACAGTTGTTGGTTGTTATAGCGGTGAAAATAGACGGAAAATCTGCAAAAGCATTAGCGGAGGATAGACAATGTTGCTTGCCAGCCAAGGGTCGTGCCCTCTGAAGCAGTGGTCGCTTCGATGCTTATTATGTACAGCAATCAGAGATGACGTCGCAAATGACATACGGTAATCGAGCGTAAGGCATTCCACGTTACCATTGTCACGAGGCACTATTAAGAAGGCCAGTCGTGTACAGTTGCTGGTTGTTGTAGCGGTGAAAATCCACGGAAAATCTGTAAAAGCAGTAGCGGAGACTAGACAATGTTGCTTGCCAGCCAAGTGCCGTGCCCTCTGAAGCAGTGATTGCTTCGATGCTTCTTATGTACAGCATTCAGAAATGACGTTGCAGATAAGATACAGTTGCTGGTTGTTGTAGCGGTGAAAATGCACGGAAAATCTGCAAAAGCAGTAGTGGATGCTAGACAATGTTGCTTGCCAGCCAAGTGCCGTGCCCTCTGAAGCAGTGGTTGCTTCGATGCTTCTTATGTACATCATTGAGAATTGACGTCGCAAATGAGATACGGTAATCGAATGTAGGGCATTTCACAGTATCATTGTCACGAGGAACTCGGAGGAAGGCCACTCGTTGACCGTTGCTGGTTGTTGTAGCGGTGAAAATCCACGACAAGATCTTCAAGAGCAGTAGCGGAGGGTAGACAATGTTGCTTGCCAGCCAAGTGCCGTGCCCTCTGAAGCAGTGGTCGCTTCGATGCTTCTTATGTACAGCATTCAGAAATGAAGTCGCAGATGACATAAGGTAATCGAATGTAAGGCATTTCACGGTATCATCGTCACGAGGAAATCGGAAGAAGGCCAGTCGTTGACAGTTGCTGGTTGCTGTAGCGGTGAAAATACACGGAAAATCTGCAAAAGCAGTAGCGGAGGATAGACAATGTTGCTTGCCAGTAAAGTGCCGTGCCCTCTGAAGCAGTGGTTGCTTCGATGCTTCTTATGTACAGCATTGAGAATTGACGTCGCAGATAAGATACGGTAATCGAATGTAGGGCATTTCACAGTATCATTGTCACGAGGAACTCGGAAGAAGGCCACTCATTGACCGTTGCTGGTTGTTGTAGCGGTGAAAATCCACGGCAAGATCTTCAGGAGCAGTAGCGGAGGATAGACAATGTTGCTTGCCAGCCAAGTGCCGTGCCCTCTGAAGCAGTGGTTGCTTGGATGCTTCTTATGTACAGCATTCAGAATTGACGTCGCAGATGAGATACGGTAATCGAACGTAAGGCATTTCACGGTATCATTGTCACGAGGAACTCGGAAGAAGGCCAGTCGTTGACCGTTGCTGGTTGTTGTAGCGGTGAAAATCCACGGAAAATCTGCAAAAGCAGTAGCGGAGTCTGGACAATGTTGCTTGGCAGCCAAGTGCCGTGCCCTCTGAAGCAGTGGTCGCTTCGGTGCTTCTTATGTACAGCATTCAGAAATGAGGTCGCAGATGACATACGGTAATCGAATGTCAGCCATTTCACGGTATCATTGTCACGAGGAACTCGGATGAAGGCCACTCGTTGACCGTTGCTGGTTGTTGTAGCGGTCAAAATCCACGGCAAGATCTTCAATAGCAGTAGCGGAGGATAGACAATGTGGCTTGCCAACCAAGTGCCGTGCCCTCTGAAGCAGTGGTCGCTTCGATGCTTCTTATGTGCAGCATTCAGAAATGACGTCGCAGATGACATACGGTAATCGAATGTAAGGCATTCCACGTTATCATTGTCACGAGGAACTCGGAAGAAGGCCAGTCGTTGACAGTTGCTGGTTGTTGTAGCGGTGAAATACCACGGAAAATCTGTAAAAGCAGTAGCGGAGGCTAGACAATGTTGCTTGCCAGCCAAGGGCCTTGCCCTCTGAAGCAGTGATCGCTTCGATGCTTCTTATGTGCAGCATTCAGAAATGACGTCGCAGATGACATACGGTAATCGAATGTAAGGCATTCCACGTTATCATTGTCACGAGGAACTCGGAAGAAGGCCAGTCGTTGACTGTTGCTGGTTGTTGTAGCGGTGAAAATCCACGGAAAATCTGTAAAAGCAGTAGCGGAGGCTAGACAATGTTGCTTGCCAGCCAAGGGCCTTGCCCTCTGAAGCAGTGATCGCTTCGATGCTTCTTATGTGCAGCATTCAGAAATGACGTCGCAGATGACATACGGTAATCGAATGTAAGGCATTCCACGTTATCATTGTCACGAGGAACTCGGAAGAAGGCCAGTCGTTGACAGTTGCTGGTTGTTGTAGCGGTGAAAATCCACGGAAAATCTGTAAAAGCAGTAGCGGAGACTAGACAATGTTGCTTGCCAGCCAAGTGCCGTGCCCTCTGAAGCAGTGGTCCCATCGATAATTCTTATGTACAGCATTCAGAAATCACGTCGCAGATGACATACGGTAATCGAATCTAAGGCATTTCACGGTATCATTGTCACGAGGAATTCGGAAGAAGGCCAGTCGTTGACAGTTGTTGGTTGTTATAGCGGTGAAAATAGACGGAAAATCTGCAAAAGCATTAGCGGAGGACAGACAATGTTGCTTGCCAGCCAAGGGTCGTGCCCTCTGAAGCAGTGGTCGCATCGATGCTTATTATGTACAGCAATCAGAGATGACGTCGCAAATGACATACGGTAATCGAGCGTAAGGCATTCCACGTTACCATTGTCACGAGGCACTATTAAGAAGGCCAGTCGTTGACAGTTGCTGGTTGTTGTAGCGGTGAAAATCCACGGAAAATCTGTAAAAGCAGTAGCGGAGACTAGACAATGTTGCTTGCCAGCCAAGTGCCGTGCCCTCTGAAGCAGTGGTTGCTTCGATGCTTCTTATGTACATCATTGAGAATTGACGTCGCAAATGAGATACGGTAATCGAATGTAGGGCATTTCACAGTATCATTGTCACGAGGAACTCGGAAGAAGGCCACTCATTGACCGTTGCTGGTTGTTGTAGCGGTGAAAATCCACGGCAAGATCTTCAGGAGCAGTAGCGAAGGATAGACAATGTTGCTTGCCAGCCAAGTGCCGTGCCCTCTGAAGCAGTGGTTGCTTGGATGCTTCTTAGGTACAGCATTCAGAATTGACGTCGCAGATGAGATACGGTAATCGAATGTCAGCCATTTCACGGTATCATTGTCACGAGGAACTCGGAAGAAGGCCACTCGTTGACCGTTGCTGGTTGTTGTAGCGGTCAAAATCCACGGCAAGATCTTCAATAGCAGTAGCGGAGGATAGACAATGTGGCTTGCCAACCAAGTGCCGTGCCCTCTGAAGCAGTGGTCGCTTCGATGCTTCTTATGTGCAGCATTCAGAAATGACGTCGCAGATGACATACGGTAATCGAATGTAAGGCATTCCACGTTATCATTGTCACGAGGAACTCGGAAGAAGGCCAGTCGTTGACAGTTGCTGGCTGTTGCAGGGGTGAAAATCCACGGAAAATCTGTAAAAGCAGTAGCGGAGGCTGGACTATGTTGCCTGCCAGCCAAGTGCCGTGCTCTCTGAAGCAGTGGTCGCTTCGATGCTTCTTATGCACAGCATTCAGAAATGAGGTCGCAGAGGACATACGGTAATCGAATCTAAGGCATATCACGGTATCATTGCCACGAGGAACTCGGAAGAAGGCCAGTCGTTGACAGTTGCTGGTTGTTATAGCGGTGAAAATCCACGGAAAATCTGCAAAAGAAGCAGGGGAGGCTAGACAATGTTGCTTGCCAGCCAAGGGCCGTGCCCTCTGAAGCAGTGATCGCTTCGATGCTTCTTAAATGCAGCATTCAGAAATGACGTCGCAGATGACATACGGTAATCGAATGTAAGGCATTCCACGTTATCATTGTCACGAGGAACTCGGAAGAAGGCCAGTCGTTGACCGTTGCTGGTTGTTGTAGCGGTGAAAATCCACGACAAGATCTTCAAGAGCAGTAGCGGAGGATAGACAATGTTGCTTGCCAGCCAAGTGCCGTGCCCTCTGAAGCAGTGGTTGCTTGGATGCTTCTTAGGTACAGCATTCAGAATTGACGTCGCAGATGAGATACGGTAATCGAATGTCAGCCATTTCACGGTATCATTGTCACGAGGAACTCGGAAGAAGGCCACTCGTTGACCGTTGCTGGTTGTTGTAGCGGTGAAAATCCACGACAAGATCTTCAAGAGCAGTAGCGGAGGATAGACAATGTTGCTTGCCAGCCAAGTGCCGTGCCCTCTGAAGCAGTGGTCGCTTCGATGCTTCTTATGTACAGCATTCAGAATTGACGTCGCAGATGAGATACGGTAATCGAATGTAAGGCATTCCACGTTATCATTGTCACGAGGAACTCGGAAGAAGGCCAGTCTTTGACAGTTGCTGGCTGTTGCAGGGGTGAAAATCCACGGAAAATCTGTAAAAGCAGTAGCGGAGGCTGGACTATGTTGCCTGCCAGCCAAGTGCCGTGCTCTCTGAAGCAGTGGTCGCTTCGATGCTTCTTATGCAAGTATTCAGAAATGAGGTCGCAGAGGACATACGGTAATCGAATCTAAGGCATATCACGGTATCATTGCCACGAGGAACTCGGAAGAAGGCCAGTCGTTGACAGTTGCTGGTTGTTATAGCGGTGAAAATCCACGGAAAATCTGCAAAAGCAGCAGCGGAGGCTAGACAATGTTGCTTGCCAGCCAAGGGCCGTGCCCTCTGAAGCAGTGATCGCTTCGATGCTTCTTAAATGCAGCATTCAGAAATGACGTCGCAGATGACATACGGTAATCGAATGTAAGGCATTCCACGTTATCATTGTCACGAGGAACTCGGAAGAAGGCCAGTCGTTGACAGTTGCTGGTTGTTGTAGCGGTGAAAATCCACGGAAAATCTGTAAAAGCAGTAGCGGAGACTAGACAGGGTTGCTTGCCAGCCATGTGCCGTGCCCTGTGAAGCAGTGGTCGCTTCGATAATTCTTATGTACAGCATTCAGAAATCACGTCGCAGATGACATACGGTAATCGAATCTAAGGCATTTCACGGTATCATTGTCACGAGGAATTCGGAAGAAGGCCAGTCGTTGACAGTTGTTGGTTGTTATAGCGGTGAAAATAGACGGAAAATCTGCAAAAGCATTAGCGGAGGATAGACAATGTTGCTTGCCAGCCAAGGGTCGTGCCCTCTGAAGCAGTGGTCGCTTCGATGCTTATTATGTACAGCAATCAGAGATGACGTCGCAAATGACATACGGTAATCGAGCGTAAGGCATTCCACGTTACCATTGTCACGAGGCACTATTAAGAAGGCCAGTCGTGTACAGTTGCTGGTTGTTGTAGCGGTGAAAATCCACAGAAAATCTGTAAAAGCAGTAGCGGAGACTAGACAATGTTGCTTGCCAGCCAAGTGCCGTGCCCTCTGAAGCAGTGATTGCTTCGATGCTTCTTATGTACAGCATTCAGAAATGACGTTGCAGATGAGATACAGTTGCTGGTTGTTGTAGCGGTGAAAATGCACGGAAAATCTGCAAAAGCAGTAGTGGATGCTAGACAATGTTGCTTGCCAGCCAAGTGCCGTGCCCTCTGAAGCAGTGGTTGCTTCGATGCTTCTTATGTACATCATTGAGAATTGACGTCGCAAATGAGATACGGTAATCGAATGTAGGGCATTTCACGGTATCATTGTCACGAGGAACTCGGAGGAAGGCCACTCGTTGACCGTTGCTGGTTGTTGTAGCGGTGAAAATCCACGACAAGATCTTCAAGAGCAGTAGCGGAGGATACACAATGTTGCTTGCCAGCCAAGTGCCGTGCCCTCTGAAGCAGTGGTCGCTTCGATGCTTCTTATGTACAGCATTCAGAAATGAAGTCGCAGATGACATAAGGTAATCGAATGTAAGGCATTTCACGGTATCATCGTCACGAGGAAATTGGAAGAAGGCCAGTCGTTGACAGTTGCTGGTTGCTGTAGCGGTGAAAATACACGGAAAATCTGCAAAAGCAGTAGCGGAGGATAGACAATGTTGCTTGCCAGTAAAGTGCCGTGCCCTCTGAAGCAGTGGTTGCTTCGATGCTTCTTATGTACAGCATTGAGAATTGACGTCGCAGATAAGATACGGTAATCGAATGTAGGGCATTTCACAGTATCATTGTCACGAGGAACTCGGAAGAAGGCCACTCATTGACCGTTGCTGGTTGTTGTAGCGGTGAAAATCCACGGCAAGATCTTCAGGAGCAGTAGCGGAGGATAGACAATGTTGCTTGCCAGCCAAGTGCCGTGCCCTCTGAAGCAGTGGTTGCTTGGATGCTTCTTATGTACAGCATTCAGAATTGACGTCGCAGATGAGATACGGTAATCGAACGTAAGGCATTTCACGGTATCATTGTCACGAGGAACTCGGAAGAAGGCCAGTCGTTGACCGTTGCTGGTTGTTGTAGCGGTGAAAATCCACGGAAAATCTGCAAAAGCAGTAGCGGAGTCTGGACAATGTTGCTTGGCAGCCAAGTGCCGTGCCCTCTGAAGCAGTGGTCGCTTCGGTGCTTCTTATGTACAGCATTCAGAAATGAGGTCGCAGATGACATACGGCAATCGAATGTCAGCCATTTCACGGTATCATTGTCACGAGGAACTCGGATGAAGGCCACTCGTTGACCGTTGCTGGTTGTTGTAGCGGTCAAAATCCACGGCAAGATCTTCAATAGCAGTAGCGGAGGATAGACAATGTGGCTTGCCAACCAAGTGCCGCGCCCTCTGAAGCAGTGGTCGCTTCGATGCTTCTTATGTGCAGCATTCAGAAATGACGTCGCAGATGACATACGGTAATCGAATGTAAGGCATTCCACGTTATCATTATCACGAGGAACTCGGAAGAAGGCCAGTCGTTGACAGTTTCTGGCTGTTGCAGGGGTGAAAATCCACGGAAAATCTGTAAAAGCAGTAGCGGAGGCTGGACTATGTTGCCTGCCAGCCAAGTGCCGTGCTCTCTGAAGCAGTGGTCGCTTCGATGCTTCTTATGCACAGCATTCAGAAATGAGGTCGCAGAGGACATACGGTAATCGAATCTAAGGCATATCACGGTATCATTGCCACGAGGAACTCGGAAGAAGGCCAGTCGTTGACAGTTGCTGGTTGTTATAGCGGTGAAAATCCACGGAAAATCTGCAAAAGCAGCAGCGGAGGCTAGACAATGTTGCTTGCCAGCCAAGGGCCGTGCCCTCTGAAGCAGTGATCGTTTCGATGCTTCTTAAATGCAGCATTCAGAAATGACGTCGCAGATGACATACGGTAATCGAATGTAAGGCATTCCACGTTATCATTGTCACGAGGAACTCGGAAGAAGGCCAGTCGTTGACAGTTGCTGGTTGTTGTAGCGGTGAAAATCCACGGAAAATCTGTAAAAGCAGTAGCGGAGACTAGACAGGGTTGCTTGCCAGCCATGTGCCGTGCCCTGTGAAGCAGTCAGTGGTCGCTTTGATGCTTCTTATGCACGGCATACAGAAATGACGTCGCAGATGACATACGGTAATCGAATGTAAGGCATTCCACGTTATTATATTCACGAGGAACTCGGAAGAAGGCCAGTCGTTGACAGTTGTTGGTTGTTATAGCGGTGAAAATACACGGAAAATCTGCAAAAGCAGTAGCGGAGGATGGACAATGTTGCTTGGCAGCCAAGGGCCGTGCCCTCTGAAGCAGTGGTCGCTTCGATGCTTCTTATGTACAGCAATCAGAGATGACATCGCAGATGACATACGGTAATCGAGCGTAAGGCATTCCACGTTACCATTGTCACGAGGCACTAGGAAGAAGGCCAGTCGTTGACAGTTGCTGCTTTTGTAGCAGTGAAAATCCGCGGCAAAATCTGCAAAAGCAGTAGTGGATGCTTAGACATCTTGCTTGCTAGCCAAGTGCCTTGCCCTCTGAAGCAGTGGTCGCTGCGATGCTCCTTATGTACAGCAATCCGAGATGACGTCGAAGATGATATACTGTAATCGAATGTTAGGCATTTCACGGTATCATTGCCACGAGGAACTCGGAAGAAGGCCAGTCGTTGACAGTTGCTGGTTGTTGTAGCGGTGAAAATCTACGAAATATCTGCAAAAGCAGTAGCGGAGGCTGGACAATGTTGCTTGCCAGCCAAGTGCCGTGCCCTCTGAAGCAGTGGTCGCTTCGATGCTTCTTATGTACAGCATTCAGAAACGAGGTCGCAGATGAGATACATTTGCTGGTTGTTGTAGCGGTGAAAATGCACGGAAAATCTGCAAAAGCAGTAGCGGAGGCTGGACAATGTTGCTTGCCAGCCAAGTGCCGTGCCCTCTGAAGCAGCGGTCGCTTCGATGCTTCTTATGTACAGCATTCAGAAATGAGGTCACAGATGACATACGGTAATCGAATGTAAAGCATTTCACGGTATCATTGCCACGAGGAACTCGGAAGAAGGCCAGTCGTTGACAGTTGCTGGTTGTTGTAGCGCTGAAAATCCACGGAAAATCTGCAAAAGCAGTAGCGGAGGCTAGACAATCTTGCTTGCCAGCCAAGGGCCGTGCCCTCTGAAGCAGTGATCGCTTCGATGCTTCTTATGTGCGTCATTCAGAAATGACGTCGCCGATGACACACGGTAATCGAATGTAAGGCATTCCAGGTTATCATTGTCACGAGGAACTCGGATGAAGGCCACTCGTTGACCGTTGCTGGTTGTTGTAGCGGTCAAAATCCACGGCAAGATCTTCAATAGCAGTAGCGGAGGATAGACAATGTGGCTTGCCAACCAAGTGCCGCGCCCTCTGAAGCAGTGGTCGCTTCGATGCTTCTTATGTGCAGCATTCAGAAATGACGTCGCAGATGACATACGGTAATCGAATGTAAGGCATTCCACGTTATCATTGTCACGAGGAACTCGGAAGAAGGCCAGTCGTTGACAGTTTCTGGCTGTTGCAGGGGTGAAAATCCACGGAAAATCTGTAAAAGCAGTAGCGGAGGCTGGACTATGTTGCCTGCCAGCCAAGTGCCGTGCTCTCTGAAGCAGTGGTCGCTTCGATGCTTCTTATGCACAGCATTCAGAAATGAGGTCGCAGAGGACATACGGTAATCGAATCTAAGGCATATCACGGTATCATTGCCACGAGGAACTCGGAAGAAGGCCAGTCGTTGACAGTTGCTGGTTGTTATAGCGGTGAAAATCCACGGAAAATCTGCAAAAGCAGCAGCGGAGGCTAGACAATGTTGCTTGCCAGCCAAGGGCCGTGCCCTCTGAAGCAGTGATCGTTTCGATGCTTCTTAAATGCAGCATTCAGAAATGACGTCGCAGATGACATACGGTAATCGAATGTAAGGCATTCCACGTTATCATTGTCACGAGGAACTCGGAAGAAGGCCAGTCGTTGACAGTTGCTGGTTGTTGTAGCGGTGAAAATCCACGGAAAATCTGTAAAAGCAGTAGCGGAGACTAGACAGGGTTGCTTGCCAGCCATGTGCCGTGCCCTGTGAAGCAGTCAGTGGTCGCTTTGATGCTTCTTATGCACGGCATACAGAAATGACGTCGCAGATGACATACGGTAATCGAATGTAAGGCATTCCACGTTATTATATTCACGAGGAACTCGGAAGAAGGCCAGTCGTTGACAGTTGTTGGTTGTTATAGCGGTGAAAATACACGGAAAATCTGCAAAAGCAGTAGCGGAGGATGGACAATGTTGCTTGGCAGCCAAGGGCCGTGCCCTCTGAAGCAGTGGTCGCTTCGATGCTTCTTATGTACAGCAATCAGAGATGACATCGCAGATGACATACGGTAATCGAGCGTAAGGCATTCCACGTTACCATTGTCACGAGGCACTAGGAAGAAGGCCAGTCGTTGACAGTTGCTGCTTTTGTAGCAGTGAAAATCCGCGGCAAAATCTGCAAAAGCAGTAGTGGATGCTTAGACATCTTGCTTGCTAGCCAAGTGCCTTGCCCTCTGAAGCAGTGGTCGCTGCGATGCTCCTTATGTACAGCAATCCGAGATGACGTCGAAGATGATATACTGTAATCGAATGTTAGGCATTTCACGGTATCATTGCCACGAGGAACTCGGAAGAAGGCCAGTCGTTGACAGTTGCTGGTTGTTGTAGCGGTGAAAATCTACGAAATATCTGCAAAAGCAGTAGCGGAGGCTGGACAATGTTGCTTGCCAGCCAAGTGCCGTGCCCTCTGAAGCAGTGGTCGCTTCGATGCTTCTTATGTACAGCATTCAGAAATGAGGTCGCAGATGAGATACATTTGCTGGTTGTTGTAGCGGTGAAAATGCACGGAAAATCTGCAAAAGCAGTAGCGGAGGCTGGACAATGTTGCTTGCCAGCCAAGTGCCGTGCCCTCTGAAGCAGCGGTCGCTTCGATGCTTCTTATGTACAGCATTCAGAAATGAGGTCACAGATGACATACGGTAATCGAATGTAAAGCATTTCACGGTATCATTGCCACGAGGAACTCGGAAGAAGGCCAGTCGTTGACAGTTGCTGGTTGTTGTAGCGCTGAAAATCCACGGAAAATCTGCAAAAGCAGTAGCGGAGGCTAGACAATCTTGCTTGCCAGCCAAGGGCCGTGCCCTCTGAAGCAGTGATCGCTTCGATGCTTCTTATGTGCGTCATTCAGAAATGACGTCGCCGATGACACACGGTAATCGAATGTAAGGCATTCCAGGTTATCATTGTCACGAGGAACTCGGAAGAAGGCCAGTCGTTGACAGCTGCTGGTTGTTGTAGCGGTGAAAATCCACGGAAAATCTGCAAAAGCAGTAGCGGAGGCTAGACAATGTTGCTTGCCAGCCAAGGGCCGTGCCCTCTGAAGCAGTGATCGCTTCGATGCTTCTTATGTGCAGCATTCAGAAATGACGTCGCAGATGACATACGGTAATCGAATGTAAGGCATTCCACGTTATCATTGTCATGAGGAACTCGGAAGAAGGCCAGTCGTTGACAGTTGCTGGTTGTTGTAGCGGTGAAAATCCAGGAAAATCTGTAAAAGCAGTAGCGGAGACTAGACAATGTTGCTTGCCAGCCAAGTGCCGCGCCCTCTGAAGCAGTGGTCGCCTCGATAATTCTTATGTACAGCATTCAGAAATCACGTCGCAGATGACATACGGTAATCGAATCTAAAGCCTTTCACGGTATCATTGTCACGAGGAATTCCGAAGAAGGCCACTCGTTGACCGTTGCTGGTTGTTGTAGCGGTGAAAATCCACGGCAAGATCTTCAGGAGCAGTAGCGGAGGATAGACAATGCTGCTTGCCAGCCAAGTGCCGTGCCCTCTGAAGCAGTGGCTGCTTGGATGCTTCTTATGTACAGCATTCAGAATTGACGTCGCAGATGAGATACGGTAATAGAACGTAAGGTATTTCACGGTATAATTGTCACGAGGAACTCGGAAGAAGGCCAGTCGTTGACAGTTGCTGGTTGTTGTAGCGGTGAAAATCCACGGAAAATCTGCAAAAGCAGTAGCGGAGGCTAGACAATCTTGCTTGCCAGCCAAGGGCCGTGCCCTCTGAAGCAGTGATCGCTTCGATGCTTCTTATGTTCGTCATTCAGAAATGACGTCGCAGATGACATACGGTAATCGAATGTAAGGCATTCCAGGTTATCATTGTCACGAGGAACTCGGAAGAAGGCCAGTCGTTGACAGCTGCTGGTTGTTGTAGCGGTGAAAATCCACGGAAAATCTGCAAAAGCAGTAGCGGAGGCTAGACAATGTTGCTTGCCAGCCAAGGGCCGTGCCCTCTGAAGCAGTGGTCGCTTCGATAATTCTTATGTACAGAATTCAGAAATCACGTCGCAGATGACATACGGTAATCGAATCTAAAGCATTTCACGGTATCATTGTCACGAGGAATTCGGAAGGAGGCCAGTCGTTGACAGTTGTTGGTTGTTTATGCGGTGAAAATACACGGAAAATCTGCAAAAGCATTAGCGGAGGATAGACAATGTTGCTTGCCAGCCAAGGGTCGTGCCCCCTGAAGCAGTGGTCGCTTCGATGCTTATTATGTACAGCAATCAGAGATGACGTCGCAGATGACATACGGTAATCGAGCGTAAGGCATTCCACGTTACCATTGTCACGAGGCCCTATTAAGAAGGCCAGTCGTTGACAGTTGCTGGTTTTTGTAGCAGTGAAAATCCACGGCAAAATCTGCAAAAGCAGTAGTGGATGCTTAGACATGTTGCTTGCTAGCCAAGTGTCTTGCCCTCTGAAGCAGTGGTCGCTGCGATGCTCCTTATGTACAGCAATCAGAGATGACGTCGAAGATGATATACTGTAATCGAGTGTAAGGCATTTCACGGTATCATTGCCACGAGGAACTCGGAAGAAGGCCAGTCGTTGACAGTTGCTGGTTGTTGTAGCGGTGAAAATCCACGGAAAATCTGCAAAAGCAGTAGCGGAGGCTAGACAATGTTGCTTGCCAGCCAAGTGCCGTGCCCTCTGAAGCAGTGGTTGCTTCGATGCTTCTTATGTACAGCATTCAGAAATGACGTTGCAGAGGAGATACAGTTGCTGGTTGTTGTAGCGGTGAAAATGCACGGAAAATCTGCAAAAGCAGTAGCGGAGGCTAGACAATGTTGCTTGCCAGCCAAGTGCCGTGCCCTCTGAAGCAGTGGTTGCTTCGATGCTTCTTATGTACAGCATTGAGATTTGACGTCGCAGATGAGGTACGGTAATCGAATGTAGGGCATTTCACAGTATCATTGGCACGAGGAACTCGGAAGAAGGCCACTCGTTGACCGTTGCTGGTTGTTGTAGCGGTGAAAATCCACGGCAAGACCTTCAGGAGCAGTAGCGGAGGATAGACAATGTTGCTTGCCAGCCAAGTGCCGTGCCCTCTGAAGCAGTGGCTGCTTGGATGCTTCTTATGTACAGCATTCAGAATTGACGTCGCAGATGAGATACGGTAATAGAACGTAAGGCATTTCACGGTATAATTGTCACGAGGAACTCGGAAGAAGGCCAGTCGTTGACCGTTGCTGGTTGTTGTAGCGGTGAAAATCCACGGAAAATCTGCAAAAGCAGTAGCGGAGTCTGGACAATGTTGCTTGGCAGCCAAGTGCCGTGCCCTCTGAAGCAGTGGTCGCTTCGGTGCTTCTTATGTACAGCATTCAGAAATGAGGTCGCAGATGACATACGGTAATCGAATGTAAGCCATTTCACGGTATCATTGCCACGAGGAACTCGGAAGAAGGCCAGTCGTTGACAGTTGCTGGTTGTTGTAGCGGTGAAAATCCACTGAAAATCTGGAAAAGCAGTAGCGGAGGCTAGACAATGTTGTTTGCCAGCCAAGGGCCGTGCCCTTTGAAGCAGTAATCGCTTTGATGTTTCTTATGTACAGCATTCAGAATTGACTTCGCAGATGAGATACGGTAATCGAATGTAAGGCATTTCACGGTATCATTGTCACGAGGAACTCGGAAGAAGGAAACTCGTTGACAGTTGCTGGTTGTTGTAGCGGTTAAAATCCACGGAAAATCTGCAAAAGCAGTAGCGGAGGCTAGACAATGTTGCTTGCCAGCCACGTGCCGTGCCCTTTGAAGCAGTGGTCGCTTCGATGCTTCTTATGTGCAGCATTCAGAAATGACGTCGCAGATGACATACGGTAATCGAATGTAAGGCATTCCACGTTATCATTGTCACGAGGAACTCGGAAGAAGGCCAGTCGTTGACAGTTGCTGGCTGTTGTAGGGGTGAAAATCCACGGAAAATCTGCAAAAGCAGTAGCGGAGGCTAGACAATGTTGCTTGCCAGCCAAGTGCCGTGCCCTTTGAAGCAGTGGTCGCTTCGATGCTTCTTATGTGCAGCATTCAGAAATGACGTCGCAGATGACATACGGTAATCGAATGTAAGGCATTCCACGTTATTATTGTCACGAGGAACCCGGAAGAAGGCCAGTCGTTGACAGTTGTTGGTTGTTATAGCGGTGAAAATACACGAAAATTCTGCAAAAGCAGTAGCGGAGGATGGACAATGTTGCTTGGCAGCCAAGGGCCGTGCCCTCTGAAGCAGTGGTCGCTTCGATGCTTATGTACAGCAATCAGAGATGACGTCGCAGATCACATACGGTAGTCGAGCGTAAGGCATTCCACGTTACCATTGTCACGAGGCACTAGGAAGAAGACCAATCGTTGACGGTTGCTGGTTTTTGTAGCAGTGAAAATCCACGGCAAAATCTGCAAAAGCAGTAGTGGATGCTTAGACATGTTGCTTGCTAGCGAAGTGCCTTGCCCTCTGAAGCAGTGGTCGCTGCGATGCTCCTTATGTACAGCAATCCGACATCACGTCGAAGATGATATACTGTAATCGAATGTAAGGCATTTCACGGTATCTTTGCCACGAGGAACTCGGAAGAAGGCCAGTCGTTGACAGTTGCTGGTTGTTGTAGCGGTGAAAATCCACGGAAAGTCTGCAAAAGCAGTAGCGGAGGCGAGACAATGTTGCTTGCCAGCCAAGAGCCGTGCATTCTGAAGCAGTGGTCGCTTCGATGCTTCTTATGTACAGCATTCAGAAATGACTTTACAGATGAGATACAGTTGCTGGTTGTGGTAGCGGTGAAAATGCACGGAAAATCTGCAAAAGCCGTAGCGGAGGCTAGACAATGTTGCTTGCCAGCCAAGTGCCGTGCCCTCTAAAGCAGTGGTTGCTTCGATTAAAATCAGTTGCTGGGCGAGTTGGTACTTCATGCTAACATTCACAGCGCAAGACGAACACGGACACGAGGGGAGACACCACAAAGCGCCTCGAGGCTTCTTATGTACATCATTGAGAATTGACGTCGCAAATGAGATACGGTAATCGAATGTAGGGCATTTCACGGTATCATTGTCACGAGGAACTCGGAAGAAGGCCACTCGTTGACCGTTGCTGGTTGTTGTAGCGGTGAAAATCCACGGCAAGATCTTCAAGAGCAGTAGCGGAGGATAGACAATGTTGCTTGCCAGCCAAGTGCCGTGCCCTCAGAAGCAGTGGTCGCTTCGATGCTTCTTATGTACAGCATTCAGAAATGAAGTCGCAGATGACAAAAGGTGATCGAATGTAAGACATTTCACGGTATCATCGTCACGAGGAAATCGGAAGAAGGCCAGTCGATGACAGTTGCTGGTTGTTGTAGCGGTGAAAATACACGGAAAATCTGCAAAAGCAGTAGCGGAGGATAGACAATGTTGCTTGCCAGCCAAGTGCCGTGCCCTCTGAAGCAGTGGTGGCTTCGATGCTTTTTATGCACAGCATTCATAAATGACGTCGCAAATCACATACAGTAATCGAGGGTAAGGCATTCCACGTTACCATTGTCACGAGGCACTAGGAAGAAGGCCAGTCGTTGACGGTTGCTGGTTTTTGTAGCAGTGAAAATCCACGTCAAAATCTGCAAAAGCAGTAGTGGATGCTTAGACATGTTGCTTGCTAGCCAAGTGCCTTCCCCTCTGAAGCAGTGGTCGCTGCGATGCTCCCTATGTACAGCATTCAGAAATGATGTCGCAGATGACATACGGTAATCGAATGTAAGGCATTTCACGGTATCATTGCTACGAGGAACTCGGAAGAAGGCCAGTCGTTGACAGCTGCTGGTTGTTGCAGCGGTGAAAATCCACGGAAAATCTGCAAACGCAGTAGCGGAGGCTAGACTATGTTGCTTGCCAGCCAAGGGCCGTGCCCTCTGAAGCAGTGATCGCTTCGATGGTTCTTATGTGCAGCATTCAGAAATGACGTCGCAGATGACATACTGTAATCGAATGTAAGGCATTCCACGTTATCACTGTCAAGAGGAACTCGGAAGAAGGCCAGTCGTTGACAGTTTCTGGTTGTTGTAGCAGTGAAAATCCACGGAAAATCTGTAAAAGCAGTAGCGGAGGCTAGACAATGTTGCTTGCCAGCCAAGTGCCGTGCCCTCTGAAGCACTGGTTGCTTCGATGCTTCTTATGTACAGCACTCAGAAATGACGTTGCAGATGAGATACAGTTGCTGGTTGTTGTAGCGGTGAAAATGCACGGAAAATCTGCAAAAGCAGTAGCGGACGCTAGATAATGTTGCTTGCCAGCCAAGTGCCGTGCCCTCTGAAGCAGTGGTTGCTTCGATGCTTCTTATGTACAGCATTGAGAATTGACGTCGCAGATGAGATACGGTAATCGAATGTAGGGCATTTCACAGTATCATTGTCACGAGGAACTCGGAAGAAGGCCACTCGTTGACCGTTGCTGGTTGTTGTAGCGGTGAAAATCCACGGCAAGATCTTCAGGAGCAGTAGCGGAGGATAGACAATGTTGCTTGCCAGCCAAGTGCCGTGCCCTCTGAAGCAGTGGTTGCTTGGATGCTTTTTATGTACAGCATTCATAAATGACGTCGCAAATCACATACAGTAATCGAGGGTAAGGCATTCCACGTTACCATTGTCACGAGGCACTAGGAAGAAGGCCAGTCGTTGACGGTTGCTGGTTTTTGTAGCAGTGAAAATCCACGTCAAAATCTGCAAAAGCAGTAGTGGATGCTTAGACATGTTGCTTGCTAGCCAAGTGCCTTCCCCTCTGAAGCAGTGGTCGCTGCGATGCTCCCTATGTACAGCATTCAGAAATGATGTCGCAGATGACATACGGTAATCGAATGTAAGGCATTTCACGGTATCATTGCTACGAGGAACTCGGAAGAAGGCCAGTCGTTGACAGCTGCTGGTTGTTGCAGCGGTGAAAATCCACGGAAAATCTGCAAACGCAGTAGCGGAGGCTAGACTATGTTGCTTGCCAGCCAAGGGCCGTGCCCTCTGAAGCAGTGATCGCTTCGATGGTTCTTATGTGCAGCATTCAGAAATGACGTCGCAGATGACATACTGTAATCGAATGTAAGGCATTCCACGTTATCACTGTCAAGAGGAACTCGGAAGAAGGCCAGTCGTTGACAGTTTCTGGTTGTTGTAGCAGTGAAAATCCACGGAAAATCTGTAAAAGCAGTAGCGGAGGCTAGACAATGTTGCTTGCCAGCCAAGTGCCGTGCCCTCTGAAGCACTGGTTGCTTCGATGCTTCTTATGTACAGCACTCAGAAATGACGTTGCAGATGAGATACAGTTGCTGGTTGTTGTAGCGGTGAAAATGCACGGAAAATCTGCAAAAGCAGTAGCGGAGGCTAGATAATGTTGCTTGCCAGCCAAGTGCCGTGCCCTCTGAAGCAGTGGTTGCTTCGATGCTTCTTATGTACAGCATTGAGAATTGACGTCGCAGATGAGATACGGTAATCGAATGTAGGGCATTTCACAGTATCATTGTCACGAGGAACTCGGAAGAAGGCCACTCGTTGACCGTTGCTGGTTGTTGTAGCGGTGAAAATCCACGGCAAGATCTTCAGGAGCAGTAGCGGAGGATAGACAATGTTGCTTGCCAGCCAAGTGCCGTGCCCTCTGAAGCAGTGGTTGCTTGGATGCTTTTTATGTACAGCATTCATAAATGACGTCGCAAATCACATACAGTAATCGAGGGTAAGGCATTCCACGTTACCATTGTCACGAGGCACTAGGAAGAAGGCCAGTCGTTGACGGTTGCTGGTTTTTGTAGCAGTGAAAATCCACGTCAAAATCTGCAAAAGCAGTAGTGGATGCTTAGACATGTTGCTTGCTAGCCAAGTGCCTTCCCCTCTGAAGCAGTGGTCGCTGCGATGCTCCTTATGTACAGCATTCAGAAATGATGTCGCAGATGACATACGGTAATCGAATGTAAGGCATTTCACGGTATCATTGCCACGAGGAACTCGGAAGAAGGCCAGTCGTTGACAGCTGCTGGTTGTTGCAGCGGTGAAAATCCACGGAAAATCTGCAAACGCAGTAGCGGAGGCTAGACTAGTTGCTTGCCAGCCAAGGGCCGTGCCCTCTGAAGCAGTGATCTCTTCGATGGTTCTTATGTGCAGCATTCAGAAATGACGTCGCAGATGACATACCGTAATCGAATGTAAGGCATTCCACGTTATCACTGTCAAGAGGAACTCGGAAGAAGGCCAGTCGTTGACAGTTTCTGGTTGTTGTAGCAGTGAAAATCCACGGAAAATCTGTAAAAGCAGTAGCGGAGGCTAGACAATGTTGCTTGCCAGCCAAGTGCCGTGCCCTCTGAAGCACTGGTTGCTTCGATGCTTCTTATGTACAGCACTCAGAAATGACGTTGCAGATGAGATACAGTTGCTGGTTGTTGTAGCGGTGAAAATGCACGGAAAATCTGCGAAAGCAGTAGCGGAGGCTAGATAATGTTGCTTGCCAGCCAAGTGCCGTGCCCTTTGAAGCAGTGGTTGCTTCGATGCTTCTTATGTACAGCATTGAGAATTGACGTCGCAGATGAGATACGGTAATCGAATGTAGGGCATTTCACAGTATCATTGTCACGAGGAACTCGGAAGAAGGCCACTCGTTGACCGTTGCTGGTTGTTGTAGCGGTGAAAATCCACGGCAAGATCTTCAGGAGCAGTAGCGGAGGATAGACAATGTTGCTTGCCAGCCAAGTGCCGTGCCCTCTGAAGCAGTGGTTGCTTGGATGCTTCTTATGTACAGCATTCAGAATTGACGTCGCAGATGAGATAGTAGTATGTTTATTTGGCCATATTATATACAATATGCCCTCGAGGTGAGGCTAAAGGAGGTAGACCAAGCATACCTCCTGACAAGGCCTACACCCCGATCACACATCATGGAAAACGGGGGCCGAATGGACAAAAGATAAAAAACAATGAGCAAACATGATCACAATAGAAAATAGTTAATGATAGACAATAATAAATATCAATTAACAATAAACGAAACATTTCATAATATGCACATTCCAAAAAAATAATAAAGGAAACAGAACACAAACACACACTCAAAAAAAAAAAACCAAGTATACAGAATTAGCTGAAATTTAACCGTAGGGGAAAAGAATCGTCAGTTTTTTCTTGAATGCAGACACACTATAACTTTCTAAAGCAATCTGAGTAAGATACTGGTAGGCATTACACAATGTTATAATTTGATAATCAGTTGTTTGTTTACCATAATTTGTTCTGGGTCTTGCAGTAGATAGGGCAACGGAACGTAGACCATACGCAACGTTTCTTGAATTATAAGTATTAGAAAAAGAGCTAAAGTCATGCTTGACTTTATAAAAAATGTGAAGAGCCAAACTAAAATTGTATGAATTAAAGAAATTGCGAACATGAAATGTTTCAAAAAGATTTGCTTCAACAGATGAACTTGAACTTAATAAACGTAGAGCTCTTTTCTGGAGAGAAAGCAATTTGTATGAATCAGTTTTGTTGCATGTACCCCAGACTAGGTTGCAATACACCAGGTGAGAATGAACAAGGGCAAAATATAACTGTTTTTTAACTTGTAATGGGAGGAGATGTCTAACACGATAAATAACATAAATAGATCTGGCCATTTTTAGTCTAATGTAGTTTATATGATCACTCCAACCCAAATCGCTACGAAAAAACACACCAAGGAACCGGCAACTATGAACTTGCTCGATGTTAAAGTCATTAAAAATAGTTTGATGTGATGATCTAATGGTTTGTTTTTTGGATGGAAGAGCATAAACTTTGTTTTGTTTACGTTTAATTGAAGTTTATTTACATAGAGCCAAACCGCTAACTCCTCAAGCCAGGCATTACATTGGTGTTCAATTACTTGGAGACTGGAGCCGGAAAAAAAGACATTAGTATCGTCGGCATACATCATGATATTAGGAGTTAATGGAATGTTTACAATGTCATTAATATAGAGAATAAATAAAAGTGGTCCCAAAATTGAACCCTGAGGAACACCGAATTTTATCATACCAAAACTGGATTTTACATCATGAATCTTAGTGTACTGTATCCGTGCAGTTAGATAACTTTCCAAAAGTGAATTTGCCACTCCACGGATCCCGTAAGTCTTTAATTTATGGAGCAGTATTGTATGTTGCACAGAATCGAAAGCTTTGCGTAGGTCAAGAAAAATTCCAACAGAAAAAAGCTTAGTTTCAAAATTGTTAATTATAGAGTTTTTAATATCTAAAAGAGCAGATTCTGTTGATTTACCGGCCTGAAAGCCATACTGTTGGGGGCAGATAAGATGTTTAGCTTGTAAGAAATTGTTTAGTCGCCTATAGAGTACACGCTCAGCTAACTTCGAAAACAGTGGCAGTACCGAAATAGGACGGTAATTATTTGGGTCATTTTTGTTGCCTCCTTTGAATAAAACGGTAACACGCGCGACTTTTAATTTGCTAGGGAATACACCAGAAAGTAGCATTCTGTTACAAATATGCGTAAGAGGGCCAGCAATAATATTTACAGCACATTTGATAGGAAAAGCAGCAACTTCGTCATCTCCGGGTGAGCAGGTGTTTCTAAATGAATTAATGATAGAAATAACTTCATCCACTGAAGTAGGGGACAAAAATATAGATTCAGTACTGCAAGAGGGTAAGTATGAGTCGACAGTCCGGGTTGAATGACAGCTAGCAGAAGGTCGGTATGCTCCGGCAGCTAAAAAGTGTTCATTCAGCATATTGGCAAGTGAAACTCCAGCATAATTCACCCCATTGACTTTCAGCTCAGAGGGAAGACAATTCTTCCTGTTCCCTATAATAACGTTAATACCTTGCCAAAGTAACTTAGGATTGTGTAAGATTGACGAAAACTTATTAATATAAAAAAAAGATTTAGCTTTCTTTAGATCTGAGTTTAATTTATTTCGAAACTTCTTAAACTTAACTAAATCATCCGGGCATCGCGTTTCCAAAAAACGAGAGAACATTTTGTTCTTTTCTTTAATTTGTTTCAAAAGTGCTCCTGTCATCCATTCTTTTCTAGCCTTTCTATGTTTTTTTATAGTTTGAGTTGGGAACGCGGCGTAATAACATTTAAGCAGCTTCTGAATAAATATATCATAAGCACGGGACGAGTCATTTTCACCATATACATCTACCCAATTAATTGTAGACAACAAGTGACAAAATCTGGAGATGCTCTTTTCATCATTAACTCTACGAGCGTGAACGGGTTTATTCAATTTGGTCGTATCAGGAAAAAGTGAAAAGAAAGGCAAGTGATCACTAATACCAGAAGAAAAAACACCGGATATGCAACTCTGAGGTGGGAAATTAGTGAAGCACAAATCAATTAATGTTTCAGAGTGCAAAGATATGCGAGTAGGCAATTCAATAGTATTGTCACACCCATTAGACAGCATTATTTCTTTTAAATTAATCTTCAGAGCGTTATCCTCCAAAAAGTTAATATTGAAGTCACCTAGCACAATGATACGCCAGTTGTTTTGGTTTGCAAACTTCAGAAAACAATCAATGAAGCGAAAAAAATTGTCAGAAATTCCTTGAGGGGGGCGAAACACAACCATAATAGCAACTCTATGAAAAACAATGCAGACAGTTTCAAAATCAGTACAAACAAGTGAATAATCCGACAAGACCTCAAAGCACAAATAATTTTGCACATATAAAGATACACCACCACCACGCTTTCCATCTCGAAATACTGAAATGGGTTTGTAACCAGGAAACTCGCTGACATCTGCATTTGAGGCAAACCATGTTTCAGTGAAGGCAATAAGGTCAAAATTAAAGTTCAGTTTAGTTAATTCAGCTTCTACTTCTTCTGATTTATATTTTAGGCTTTGACAGTTCAAGTGGTAAAGAGATAGTGTGTTGCGAGGATTGTAAGCACCGTCCTTTAGAAATTCGGTGAATGACTCGGCAGTAAAATAAGCCATTGTTGAGCAGACGTACTACGCAGACTCGCAGCAACAGTGATTAAACCATCTTATCAATGTCCTCCTCACAAGCGATCCTGATGGCTCGTGCACCAGGTTGCTTTCGAGCGTAGATCTTTCCTTCCTTAGACCAGACGAAAGCGTACTTCATTTCCTTAGCCTTCATTTTAGCGAGCCACAGTAAATTCCGGTTAGAAGCCGTCAGGTTATCAAAGAATCGAATGTCATCTTCGCATTCTTTGCGCTTTGAAATCCAGTCTGTTTTTGTGGATCGGTTGGCAAAACGGATCAAAACCACAGGCACCTTATCTGGTTGAGATGGAAGGCGGTGTAGCCCTTCAATGTCCTTTGCAACAAGTGTGGGCAAGTCAAGCTTCACAGCAAGGCTGTTTACTTTGCTCAGTAAATCTTCACCATCTGTCACAGGTATTCCATGTATTTACATGTTTTGCCGCCTACTGTACTGGCTCAGATCGTTCAATTCCTGACGCAGTTTTCGAATTTCCTGCCCGTCCTGGTTTGCCTCAATGTCGTCAACTCTCTTACGCAGGTGCTCGATTTCCTTGTCATGCCTATTAGATACTTCGAGCAATTTGTCATACGTGTCAGACATATGTTGTACAGACATTTCAATGCTTGAAACGGTTTCCTTCAAAGATGTCAGATCATCCACTTTGGCCGTGAGATTTGCCAAAGCCTTACTAATCTCAGCAAGCTGTTTGCATAGGACAGCAGAAGATGCATCACTGCTGCTACCCTGACTGCGAGACGCCGAAGATCTACATGTCAAGCATTTCAAGGCTTTTCTTAATTCAGCATTTTTTGCTTTGAAACTCCGCTCCCCAACCCCTGCACACTTCCCTATATGAAACCTTTGACAGCAATCCGCACAAGTCATAAATTCTTCACCATCTCTAATGTCTTCATAGCATGCAGAACAAGGATCAAACTTTTCAGATGACATTGCAAGCAAGACACTAGACCATGGGCAGCAGTGGCAGCAGTGGCGGCAGTATGCACTGGCAGCTTAACAACAATAAGAAAAGACAACTAACCTGCAAATTCAAAACAGTTGTTTGAGCACTCTTGTGCAGCAACGTGCCACCACCACCGCTGCCCGATGTGTGAAGGCTCTCGACGACTTGCGCAGCTTTATAGCCAGAAGGAAGGGGCGTATCTTCACGTGATGACAGCACGATAGGCAGCCGCACACGGTGCGTCAACGAAGCCAGCAGAATGCAGATCGCGCGTGATGCGGAAATTCTTGCAGACGGACAGCAGCGAAGGAACTGCAAATTCAAAACAGTTGTTTGAGCACTCTTGTGCAGCAACGTGCCACCACCACCGCTGCCCGATGTGTGAAGGCTCTCGACGACTTGCGCAGCTTTATAGCCAGAAGGAAGGGGCGTATCTTCACGTGATGACAGCACGATAGGCAGCCGCACACGGTGCGTCAACGAAGCCAGCAGAATGCAGATCGCGCGTGATGCGGAAATTCTTGCAGACGGACAGCAGCGAAGGAACTGCAAATTCAAAACAGTTGTTTGAGCACGCTTGTGCAGCAACGTGCCACCACCACCGCTGCCCGATGTGTGAAGGCTCTCGACGACTTGCGCAGCTTTATAGCCAGAAGGAAGGGGCGTATCTTCACGTGATGACAGCACGATAGGCAGCCGCACACGGTGCGTTAACGAAGCCAGCAGAATGCAGATCGCGCGTGATGCGGAAATTCTTGCAGACGGACAGCAGCGAAGGAACTGCAAATTCAAAACAGTTGTTTGAGCACTCTTGTGCAGCAACGTGCCACCACCACCGCTGCCCGATCGAACGTAAGGCATTTCACGGTATCATTGTCACGAGGAACTCGGAAGAAGGCCAGTCGTTGACCGTTGCTGGTTGTTGTAGCGGTGAAACTCCACGGAAAATCTGGAAAAGCAGTAGCGGAGGCTAGACAATGTTGCTTGCCAGCCAAGGGCCGTTCCCTCTGAAGCAGTAATCGCTTCGATGTTTCTTATGTACAGCATTCAGATTTGACGTCGCAGATGAGATACGGTAATCGAATGTAAGGCATTTCACGGTATCATTGTCACGAGGAAATCGGAAGAAGGCCACTAGTTGACCGTTGCTGGTTGTTGTAGCGGTGAAAATCCACGGCAAGATCTTCAATAGCAGTAGCGGAGGATAGACAATGTGGCTTGCCAGCCAAGTGCCGTGCCCTCTGAAGCAGTGGTCGCTTCGACGCTTCTTATGTACAGCATTCAGAAATGAAGTCGCAGATGACATACGGTAATCGAATGTAAGGCATTTCAAGGTATCGTTGTCACGAGGAATTCGGAAGAAGGCCAGTCGTTGACAGTTGCTGGTTGTTTTAGCGGTGAAAATCCACGGAAAATCTGCAAAGGCAGTAGCGGAGGCTAGACAATGTTGCTTGGCAGCCAAGTGCCGTGCCCTTTGAAGCAGTGGTCGCTTCGATGCTTCTTATGTACAGCGCTCAGAAATGACGTTGCAGATGAGATACAGTTGCTGGTTGTTGTAGCGGTGAAAATGCACGGAAAATCTGCAAAAGCAGTAGCGGAGGCTAGAAAATGTTGCTTGCCAGCCAAGTGCCGTGCCCTCTGAAGCAGTGGTTGCTTCGATGCTTCTTATGTACAGCATTGAGAATTGACGTCGCAGATGAGATACGGTAATCGAATGTAGGGCATTTCACAGTATCATTGTCACGAGGAACTCGGAAGAAGGCCACTCGTTGACCGTTGCTGGTTGTTGTAGCGGTGAAAATCCACGGCAAGATCTTCAGGAGCAGTAGCGGAGGATGGACAATGTTGCTTGCCAGCCAAGTGCCGTGCCCTCTGAAGCAATGGTTGCTTGGATGCTTCTTATGTACAGCATTCAGAAGTGACGTCGCAGATGAGATATGGTAATCGAACGTAAGGCATTTCACGGTATCATTGTCACGAGGAACTCGGAAGAAGGCCAGTCGTTGACCGTTGCTGGTTGTTGTAGCGGTGAAAATCCACGGAAAATCTGCAAAAGCAGTAGCGGAGTCTGGACAATGTTGCTTGGCAGCCAAGTGCCGTGCCCTCTGAAGCAGTGGTCGCTTCGGTGCTTCTTATGTACAGCATTCAGAAATGAGGTCGCAGATGACATACGGTAATCGAATGTAAGCCATTTCACGGTATCATTGTCACGAGGAACTCGGAAGAAGGCCACTCGTTGACCGTTGCTGGTTGTTGTAGCGGTGAAAATCCACGGCAAGATCTTCAATAGCAGTAGCGGAGGATAGACAATGTGGCTTGCCAACCAAGTGCCGTGCCCTCTGAAGCAGTGGTCGCTTCGATGCTTCTTATGTGCAGCATTCAGAAATGACGTCGCAGATGACATACGGTAATCGAATGTAAGGCCACTTAGTAAAACACGTTGCGGGGCTAGTTGGTTATGCATATTCTTTCGTTAAAATTTAAGCAGCGCTAACTTTTAGGACGAATACACAGAAGACATGACAGGACGGGCGCTGACTCCAACTATGTTTATTGAACACGTTTTTTCGTAGAACATATAAGACAAAACGAACCTTGAGCGCATGCGCATCTGCGACAGACCACAAAAAGAAAAGGCCAAGATGACAACGATGACAGCTAAGGTAGATTAATGAGGGCGGCACGCATTTCGTCCCATATTTTTAAGCAATCTGAATTCGCTGGCATGCAGGGAGACAGAAGTGGTGCTGACACACGTGTCGCCTTTTGCCTTGATGAAAAATGCTTCGGATAATTCCCGAGCTAATCTATCTTTGCTCCTGGTTAGAATTTTGATTTTGTCAAGCCGTGGCTCACTGTTCTCATCGTTTTGGTCCTTGCAAGAAAGGCAATGAGTGGGTAGATTCAGGCATGAGTCTGATGCGTTCCCCAAACTTCGTTCATGTTCCCTGGCACGGTCGTTAACACAACGCCCTGTCTGGCCAACGTACACTTTGCCACAAGAAAGGGGGATCTCATAGACCACACCCGTGGCACACCGGACAAAGGGCTTGGCGTGTTTTGTTCTACAGCCGGATGTTGCAGGGCCACTGCTGCTGACCTTAGGGCACATCTTAGCCAGTTTACAAGGCGCAGAGAACACCATCGGGACGCCGTACTTGTTGCCCACCCTTTTTAGGTTATGGGACACCTTGTGGATGTATGGCATAACCACTGGTTTGGCATTCCCGGGTCTTTCTTTTCTACGTGTCTTTTTCTGCCTTCCCTTGAATTTCTGTAGGAGTGCTTCGGTCCCAGCTGTCAACACGTGATCAGGGAACCCTGCTTTTCGCAGTCTTTCTACCTCGCCCCGAAAGCTCTCTTGCATCATGTGAGGGCACGACTTAGCAAGTGCGGATTCTAGAGAAAGGGTCGCAATAGCCCTCTTAACAGTTTTTGACTGGGCCGAATCAAAAGGCAAAAAATCTTTCTTGGCTCTAGGGCGGTAGCACCAGCATACACACTTTTCTCCGAGCATGATGTTCAAGTCCAAAAACTGGAGGCGGTTAAGTACAGGTAACTCGTAGGTAAAAGAGAGCCCTTTTCCATGTTGTACAAATTGTTCTAAAATATTCATCGCAATTTCCTCATACCGGCCTTGGTCACTTTTCTTTAAAATTACTAAAAAACCGTCTATGTATCTAAAAATCTTCAGGACATTGCCTTCGTCAGTTAGTGAAGCCAAAGCGTTGTCGAATGATGCAAGAAAAATGTTACACAAAACTGGATCGACACATGATCCGATGCAAATGCCCTGGCGCTGTAGATAGCGCCGGTTGTCAAACTCGATAAAAGTAGCGTTGAAATAAAATTCTAAAAGTGACATGAAGTTATCTACACTTAAGCCGGCTGTATTCTGGAATGCGATAGTACCGTTTGCTTCAATGCACTGTCTGACAGCAATAAACAGGTCGTTATGTGGTATAGAATAAAAAAGATCTTCAACATCTATGGAAAAGGCATATCCAATCTGCTCTCCTTTCAACACACTGGCAACTTCCAATGAATTCTTGGTGGCAAAGGGATCAGAAAGAACCAGATTATTTAAGTGCTTAAGCATGAACCTACTAATATGTTGCTGCCAGGTACCTCTCTCGCTAACAATCGTCCGGAAGGGTGCATCGGGTTTGTGAGTTTTCACCGCAAAGAACACGGTCAAGGTGTTTACTCGAGAGTCCACAATGGCTCTTGCAAGGCTCTGGAGTTCCATGGATTTACATAGGCCAACTGCCTTAGTCTTGATACGGGTTGCAGACGGTTTAACTGCCACAAAGTTCTTCTCTATTGCTTGCATCGCCTTCTCGCTGTAAATGCCAGACGGTACAACGACGAAGCAACCTTCTTTGTCTGCTTGCAGACCTTCTTTGTCTATTGCGACCCTTTCTCTAGAATCCGCACTGTCTAAGTCGTGCCCTCACATGATGCAAGATAGCTTTCGGGGCGAGGAAGAAAGACTGCGAAAAGCAGGGTTCCCTGATCACGTGTTGACAGCTGTGACCGAAGCACTCCTACAGAAATTCAAGGGAAGGCAGAAAAAGACACGTAGAAAAGAAAGACCCGGGAATGCCAAAGCAGTGGTTATGCCATACATCCACAAGTTGTCCCATAACCTAAAAAGGGTGGGCAACAAGTAGGGCGTCCCGATGGTGTTCTCTGCGCCTTGTAAACTGTCTAAGATGTGCCCTAAGGTCAGCAGCAGTGGCCCTGCAACATCCGGCTGTAGAACAAAACACGCCAAGCCCTTTGTCCGGTGTGCCACGGGTGTGGTCTATGAGATCCCCCTTTCTTGTGGCAAAGTGTACGTTGGCCAGACAGGGCGTTGTGTTAACGACCGTGCCAGGGAACATGAACGAAGTTTGGGGAACGCATCAGACTCATGCCTGAATCTACCCGCTCATTGCCTTTCTTGCAAGGACCAAAACGATGAGAACTGTGAGCCACGGCTTGACAAAATCAAAATTCTAACCAGGAGCAAAGATAGATTAGCTCGGGAATTATCCTAAGCATTTTTTATCAAGGCAAAAGGCGACACGTGTGTCAGCACCACTTCTGTCTCCCTGCATGCCAGCGAATTCAGATTGCTTAAAAATATGGGACGAAATGCGTGCCGCCCTCATTAATCTACCTTAGCTGTCATCGTTGTCATCTTGGCCTTTTCTTTTTGTGGTCTGTCGCAGATGCGCATGCGCTCACGGTTCGTTTTGTCTTATATGTTCTACGAAAAAACGTGTTCAATAAACATAGTTGGAGTCAGCGCCCGTCCTGTCATGTCTTCTGTGTATTCGTCCTAAAAGTTAGCGCTGCTTAAATTTTAACGAAAGAATGTAAGGCATTCCACGTTATCATTGTCACGAGGAACTCGGAAGAAGGCCAGTCGTTGACAGTTGCTGGCTGTTGCAGGGGTGAAAATCCACGGAAAATCTGTAAAAGCAGTAGCGGAGGCTGGACTATGTTGCATGCCAGCCAAGTGCCGTGCTCTCTGAAGCAGTGGTAGCTTCGATGCTTCTTATGCACAGAATTCAGAAATGAGGTCGCAGAGGACATACGGTAATCGAATCTAAGGCATTTCACGGTATCATTGCCACGAGGAACTCGGAAGAAAGCCAGTCGTTGAGAGTTGCTGGTTGTTATAGCGGTGAAAATCCACGGAAAATCTGCAAAAGCAGAAGCGGAGGCTAGACAATGTTGCTTGCCAGCCAAGGGCCGTGCCCTCTGAAGCAGTGGTCGCTGCGATGCTCCTTATGTACAGCAATCCGAGATGACGTCGAAGATGATATACTGTAATCGAATGTTAGGCATTTCACGGTATCATTGCCACGAGGAACTCGGAAGAAGGCCAGTGGTTGACAGTTGCTGGTTGTTGTAGCGGTGAAAATCTACGGAAAATCTGCAAAAGCAGTAGCGGAGGCTAGACAATGTTGCTTGCCAGCCAAGAGCCGTGCATTCTGAAGCAGTGGTCGCTTCGATGCTTCTTATGTACCGCATTCAGAAATGACGTCACAGATGACATTCGGTAAAGGAATGTAAGGCATTCCACGTTATTATTGCTTCGAGGAACTCGTAAGAAGGCCAGTCGTTGACAGTTGCTGGTTGTTGTAGTGGTGAAAATCCACGGAAAATCTGCAAAAGCAGTAGCGGAGGCTAGACAATGTTGCTTGCCAGCCAAGTGCCGTGCCCTCTGAAGCAGTGGTCGCTTCGATGCTTCTTATGTACAGCATTCAGAAATGAGGTCGCAGATGAGATACAGTTGCTGGTTGTTGTAAGGGTGAAAATCCACGGAAAATCTGCAAAAGCAGTAGCGGAGGCTAGACAATGTTGCTTGCCAGCCAAGTGCCGTGCCCATTGAAGCCGTGGTTTCTTCGATGCTTCTTATGTACAGCATTCAGAAATGACGTTGCAGATGAGATACAGTTGCTGGTTGTTGTAGCGGTGAAAATGCATGGAAAATCTGCAAAAGCAGTAGCGGAGGCTGGACAATGTTGCTTGCCAGCCAAGTGCCGTGCCCTCTGAAGCAGCGGTCGCTTCGATGCTTCTTATGTACAGCATTCAGAAATGAGGTCACAGATGACATACGGTAATCGAATGTAAGGCATTTCACGGTATCATTGCCACGAGGAACTCGGAAGAAGGCCAGTCGTTGACAGTTGCTGGTTGTTGTAGCGGTGAAAATCCACGGAAAATCTGCAAAACCAGTAGCGGAGGCTAGACAATCTTGCTTGCCAGCCAAGGGCCGTGCCCTCTGAAGCAGTGATCGATTCAATGCTTCTTATGTGCGTCATTCAGAAATGACGTCGCAGATGACATACGGTAATCGAATGTAAGGCATTCCAGGTTATCATTGTCACGAGGAACTCGGAAGAAGGCCAGTCGTTGACAGCTGCTGGTTGTTGTAGCGGTGAAAATCCACGGAAAATCTGCAAAAGCATTAGCGGAGGCTAGACAATGTTGCTTGCCAGCCAAGGGCCGTGCCCTCTGAAGCAGTGATCGCTTCGATGCTTCTTATGTGCAGCATTCAGAAATGACGTCGCAGATGACATACGGTAATCGAATGTAAGGCATTCCACGTTGTCATTGTCATGAGGAACTTGGAAGAAGGCCAGTCGTTGACAGTTGCTGGTTGTTGTAGCGGTGAAAATCCAGGAAAATCTGTAAAAGCAGTAGCGGAGACTAGACAATGTTGCTTGCCAGCCAAGTGCCGTGCCCTCTGAAGCGGTGGTCGCTTCGATAATTCTTATGTACAGCATTCAGAAATCACGTCGCAGATGACATACGGTAATCGAATCTAAAGCATTTCACGGTATCATTGTCACGAGGAATTCGGAAGAAGGCCAGTCGTTGACAGTTGTTGGTTGTTATAGCGGTGAAAATAGACGGAAAATCTGCAAAAGCATTAGCGGAGGATAGACAATGTTGCTTGCCAGCCAAGGGTCGTGCCCTCTGAAGCAGTGGTCGCTTCGATGCTTATTATGTACAGCAATCAGAGATGACGTCGCAGATGACATACGGTAATCGAGCGTAAGGCATTCCACGTTACCATTGTCACGAGGCCCTATTAAGAAGGCCAGTCGTTGACAGTTGCTGGTTTTTGTAGCAGTGAAAATCCACGGCAAAATCTGCAAAAGCAGTAGTGGATGCTTAGACATGTTGCTTGCTAGCCAAGTGCCTTGCCCTCTGAAGCAGTGGTCGCTGCGATGCTCCTTATGTACAGCAATCAGAGATGACGTCGAAGATGATATACTGTAATCGAATGTAAGGCATTTCACGGTATCATTGCCACGAGGAACTCGGAAGAAGGCCAGTCGTTGACAGTTGCTGGTTGTTGTAGCGGTGAAAATCCACGGAAAATCTGCAAAAGCAGTAGCGGAGGCTAGACAATGTTGCTTGCCAGCCAAGTGCCGTGCCCTCTGAAGCAGTGGTTGCTTCGATGCTTCTTATGTACAGCATTCAGAAATGACGTTGCAGATGAGATACAGTTGCTGGTTTTTGTAGCGGTGAAAATGCACGGAAAATCTGCAAAAGCAGTAGCGGAGGCTAGACAATGTTGCTTGCCAGCCAAGTGCCGTGCCCTCTGAAGCAGTGGTTGCTTCGATGCTTCTTATGTACAGCATTGAGAAGTGACGTCGCAGATGAGATACGGTAATCGAATGTAGGGCATTTCACAGTATCATTGTCACGAGGAACTCGGAAGAAGGCCACTCGTTGACCGTTGCTGGTTGTTTTAGCGGTGAAAATCCACGGCAAGATCTTCAGGAGCAGTAGCGGATGATAGACAATGTTGCTTGCCAGCCAAGTGCCGTGCCCTCTGAAGCAGTGGCTGCTTGGATGCTTCTTATGTACAGCATTCAGAATTGACGTCGCAGATGAGATACGGTAATCGAACGTAAGGCATTTCACGGTATCATTGTCACGAGGAACTCGGAAGAAGGCCAGTCGTTGACCGTTGCTGGTTGTTGTAGCGGTGAAAATCCACGAAAAATCTGCAAAAGCAGTAGCGGAGTCTGGACAATGTTGTTTGCCAGCCAAGGGCCGTTCCCTCTGAAGCAGTAATCGCTTCGATGTTTCTTATGTACAGCATTCAGAATTTACGTCGCAGATGAGATACGGTAATCTAATGTAATTAATTTCACGGTATCATTGTCACGAGGAACTCGGAAGAAAGAAACTCGTTGACCGTTGCTGGTTGTTGTAGCGGTGAAAATCCACGGCAAGATCTTCAAGAGCAGTAGCGGAGGATAGACAATGTTGCTTGCCAGCCAAGTGCCGTGCCCTCTGAAGCAGTGGTCGCTTCGATGCTTCTTATGTACAGCATTCAGAAATGAAGTCGCAGATGACATACGGTAATCGAATGTAAGGCATTTCACGGTATCATTGTCACGAGGAATTCGGAAGAAGGCCAGTCGTTGACAGTTGCTGGTTGTTGTAGCGGTTAAAATCCACGGAAAATCTGCAAAAGCAGTAGCGGAGGCTAGACAATGTTGCTTGCCAGCCAAGTGCCGTGCCCTTTGAAGCAGTGGTCGCTTCGATGCTTCTTATGTGCAGCATTCAGAAATGACGTCGCAGATGACATACGGTAATCGAATGTAAGGCATTCCACGTTATCACTGTCACGAGGAACTCGGAAGAAGGCCAGTCGTTGACAGTTGCTGGCTGTTGTAGGGGTGAAAATCCACGGAAAATCTGCAAAAGCAGTAGCGGAGGCTAGACAATGTTGCTTGCCAGCCAAGGGCCGTGCCCTTTGAAGCAGTGGTTGCTTCGATGCTTCTTATGTGCAGCATTCAGAAATGACGTCGCAGATGACATACGGTAATCGAATGTAAGGCATTCCACGTTATTATTGTCACGAGGAACTCGGAAGAAGGCCAGTCTTGACAGTTGTTGGTTGTTATAGCGGTGAAAATACACGGAAAATCTGCAAAAGCAGTAGCGGAGCATGGACAATGTTGCTTGGCAGCCAAGGGCCGTGCCCTCTGAAGCAGTGGTCGCTTCGAAGCTTCTTATGTACAGCAATCAGAGATGACGTCGCAGATGACATACGGTAATCGAGCGTAAGGCATTCCACGTTACCATTGTCACGAGGCACTAGGAAGAAGGCCAGTCGTTGACGGTTGCTGGTTTTTGTAGCAGGGAAAATCCGCGGCAAAATCAAAAGCAGTAGTGGATGCTTAGACATGTTGCTTGCTAGCCAAGTGCCTTGCCCTCTGAAGCAGTGGTCGCTGCGATGCTCCTTATGTACAGCAATCCGAGATGACGTCGAAGATGATATACTGTAATCGAATGTAAGGCATTTCACGGTATCATTGCCACGAGGAACTCGGAAGAAGGCCAGTCGTTGACAGTTGCTGGTTGTTGTAGCGGAGAAAATCCACGGAAAGTCTGCAAAAGCAGTAGCGGAGGCTAGACAATGTTGCTTGCCAGCCAAGAGCCGTGCATTCTGCAGCAGTGGTCTCTTCGATACTTATGTACAGCATTCAGAAATGACGTCGCAGATGACATACGGTAATCGATTGTAAAGCATTCCACGTTATCATTGCCTCGAGGAACTCGGAAGAAGGCCAGTTGTTGACAGTTTCTGGTTGTTGTAGCGGTGAAAATCCATGAAAAATCTGCAAAAGCAGTAGCGGAGGCTAGACAATGTTGCTTGCCAGCCAAGTGCCGTGCCCTCTGAAGCAGTGATTGCTTCGATGCTTCTTATGTACAGCATTCAGAAATGACGTTGCAGATGAGATACAGTTGCTGGTTGTTGTAGCGGTGAAAATGCACGGAAAATCTGCAAAAGCAGTAGCGGAGACTAGACAATGTTGCTTGCCAGCCAAGTGCCGTGCCCTCTGAAGCAGTGGTCGCTTCGATAATTCTTATGTACAGCATTCAGAAATCACGTCGCAGATGACATACGGTAATCGAATCTAAGGCATTTCACGGTATCATTGTCACGAGGAATTCGGAAGAAGGCCAGTCGTTGACAGTTGTTGGTTGTTATAGCGGTGAAAATAGACGGAAAATCTGCAAAAGCATTAGCGGAGGATAGACAATGTTGCTTGCCAGCCAAGGGTCGTGCCCTCTGAAGCAGTGGTCGCTTCGATGCTTATTATGTACAGCAATCAGAGATGACGTCGCAAATGACATACGGTAATCGAGCGTAAGGCATTCCACGTTACCATTGTCACGAGGCACTATTAAGAAGGCCAGTCGTTGACAGTTGCTGGTTGTTGTAGCGGTGAAAATCCACGGAAAATCTGTAAAAGCAGTAGCGGAGACTAGACAATGTTGCTTGCCAGCCAAGTGCCGTGCCCTCTGAAGCACTGATTGCTTCGATGCTTCTTATGTACAGCATTCAGAAATGACGTTGCAGATGAGATACAGTTGCTGGTTGTTGTAGCGGTGAAAATGCACGGAAAATCTGCAAAAGCAGTAGTGGAGGCTAGACAATGTTGCTTACCAGCCAAGTGCCGTGCCCTCTGAAGCAGTGGTTGCTTCGATGCTTCTTATGTACATCATTGAGAATTGACGTCGCAAATGAGATACGGTAATCGAATGTAGGGCATTTCACGGTATCATTGTCGCGAGGAACTCGGAGGAAGGCCACTCGTTGACCGTTGCTGGTTGTTGTAGCGGTGAAAATCCACGACAAGATCTTCAAGAGCAGTAGCGGAGGATAGACAATGTTGCTTGCCAGCCAAGTGCCGTGCCCTCTGAAGCAGTCGTCGCTTCGATGCTTCTTATGTACAGCATTCAGAAATGAAGTCGCAGATGACATAAGGTAATCGAATGTAAGGCATTTCACGGTATCATCGTCACGAGGAAATCGGAAGAAGGCCAGTCGTTGACAGTTGCTGGTTGCTGTAGCGGTGAAAATACACCGAAAATCTGCAAAAGCAGTAGCGGAGGATAGACAATGTTGCTTGCCAGTAAAGTGCCGTGCCCTCTGAAGCAGTGGTTGCTTCGATGCTTCTTATGTACAGCATTGAGAATTGACGTCGCAGATAAGATACGGTAATCGAATGTAGGGCATTTCACACTATCATTGTCACGAGGAACTCGAAAGAAGGCCACTCATTGACCGTTGCTGGTTGTTGTAGCGGTGAAAATCCACGGCAAGATCTTCAGGAGCAGTAGCGGAGGATAGACAATGTTGCTTGCCAGCCAAGTGCCGTGCCCTCTGAAGCAGTGGTTGCTTGGATGCTTCTTATGTACAGCATTCAGAATTGACGTCGCAGATGAGATACGGTAATCGAACGTAAGGCATTTCACGGTATCATTGTCACGAGGAACTCGGAAGAAGGCCAGTCGTTGACCGTTGCTGGTTGTTGTAGCGGTGAAAATCCACGGAAAATCTGCAAAAGCAGAAGCGGAGTCTGGACAATGTTGCTTGGCAGCCAAGTGCCGTGCCCTCTGAAGCAGTGGTCGCTTCGGTGCTTCTTATGTACAGCATTCAGAAATGAGGTCGCAGATGACATACGGTAATCGAATGTCAGCCATTTCACGGTATCATTGTCACGAGGAACTCGGAAGAAGGCCACTCGTTGACCGTTGCTGGTTGTTGTAGCGGTCAAAATCCACGGCAAGATCTTCAATAGCAGTAGCGGAGGATAGACAATGTGGCTTGCCAACCAAGTGCCGTGCCCTCTGAAGCAGTGGTCGCTTCGATGCTTCTTATGTGCAGCATTCAGAAATGACGTCGCAGATGACATACGGTAATCGAATGTAAGGCATTCCACGTTATCATTGTCACGAGGAACTCGGAAGAAGGCCAGTCGTTGACAGTTGCTGGCTGTTGCAGGGGTGAAAATCCACGGAAAATCTGTAAAAGCAGTAGCGGAGGCTGGACTATGTTGCCTGCCAGCCAAGTGCCGTGCTCTCTGAAGCAGTGGTCGCTTCGATGCTTCTTATGCACAGCATTCAGAAATGAGGTCGCAGAGGACATACGGTAATCGAATCTAAGGCATATCACGGTATCATTGCCACGAGGAACTCGGAAGAAGGTCTGTCGTTGACAGTTGCTGGTTGTTATAGCGGTGAAAATCCACGGAAAATCTGCAAAAGCAGCAGCGGAGGCTAGACAATGTTGCTTGCCAGCCAAGGGCCGTGCCCTCTGAAGCAGTGATCGCTTCGATGCTTCTTAAATGCAGCATTCAGAAATGACGTCGCAGATGACATACGGTAATCGAATGTAAGGCATTCCACGTTATCATTGTCACGAGGAACTCGGAAGAAGGCCAGTCGTTGACAGTTGCTGGTTGTTGTAGCGGTGAAAATCCACGGAAAATCTGTAAAAGCTGTACCGGAGGCTAGACAATGTTGCTTGCCAGCCAAGGGCCGTGCCCTCTGAAGCAGTGATCGCTTCGATGCTTCTTATGTGCAGCATTCAGAAATGACGTCGCAGATGACATACGGTAATCGAATGTCAGGCATTCCACGTTATCATTGTCACGAGGAACTCGGAAGAAGGCCAGTCGTTGACAGTTGCTGGTTGTTGTAGCGGTGAAAATCCACGGAAAATCTGTAAAAGCAGTAGCGGAGGCTAGACAATGTTGCTTGCCAGCCAAGGGCCGTGCCCTCTGAAGCAATGATCGCTTCGATGCTTCTTATGTGCAGCATTCAGAAATGACGTCGCAGATGACATGCGGTAATCGAATGTAAGGCATTCCACGTTATCATTGTCACGAGGAACTCGGAAGAAGGCCAGTCGTTGACAGTTGCTGGTTGTTGTAGCGGTGAAAATCCACGGAAAATCTGTAAAAGCAGTAGCGGAGACTAGACAATGTTGCTTGCCAGCCAAGTGCCGTGCCCTCTGAAGCAGTGGTCGCTTCGATAATTCTTATGTACAGCATTCAGAAATCACGTCGCAGATGACATACGGTAATCGAATCTAAGGCATTTCACGGTATCATTGTCACGAGGAATTCGGAAGAAGGCCAGTCGTTGACAGTTGTTGGTTGTTATAGCGGTGAAAATACACGGAAAATCTGCAAAAGCATTAGCGGAGGATAGACAATGTTGCTTGCCAGCCAAGGGTCGTGCCCTCTGAAGCAGTGGTCGCTTCGATGCTTATTATGTACAGCAATCAGAGATTACGTCGCAGATGACATACGGTAATCGAGCGTAAGGCATTCCACGTTACCATTGTCACGAGGCACTATTAACAAGGCCAGTCGTTGACAGTTGCTGGTTTTTGTAGCAGTGAAAATCCACGGCAAAATCTGCAAAAGCAGTAGTGGATGCTCAGACATGTTGCTTGCTAACCAAGTGCCTTGCCCTCTGAAGCAGTGATTGCTTCGATGCTTCTTATGTACAGCATTCAGAAATGACGTTGCAGATGAGATACAGTTGCTGGTTGTTGTAGCGGTGAAAATGCACGGAAAATCTGCAAAAGCAGTAGCGGAGGCTAGACAATGTTGCTTGCCAGCCAAGGGCCGTGCCCTCTGAAGCAGTGATCGCTTCGATGCTTCTTATGTGCAGCATTCAGAAATGACGTCGCAGATGACATACGGTAATCGAATGTAAGGCATTCCACGTTATCATTGTCACGAGGAACTCGGAAGAAGGCCAGTCGTTGACAGTTGCTGGTTGTTGTAGCGGTGAAAATCCACGGAAAATCTGTAAAAGCAGTAGCGGAGACTAGACAGGGTTGCTTGCCAGCCATGTGCCGTGCCCTGTGAAGCAGTCAGTGGTCGCTTCGATGCTTCTTATGCACGGCATACAGAAATGACGTCGCAGATGACATACGGTAATCGAATGTAAGGCATTCCACGTTATTATTGTCACGAGGAACTCGGAAGAAGGCCAGTCGTTGACAGTTGTTGGTTGTAATAGCGGTGAAAATACACGGAAAATCTGCAAAAGCAGTAGCGGAGGATGGACAATGTTGCATGGCAGCCAAGGGCCGTGCCCTCTGAAGCAGTGGTCGCTTCGATGCTTCTTATGTACAGCAATCAGAGATGACATCGCAGATGACATACGGTAATCGAGCGTAAGGCATTCCACGTTACCATTGTCACGAGGCACTAGGAAGAAGGCCAGTCGTTGACAGTTGCTGCTGTTGTAGCAGTGAAAATCCGCGGCAAAATCTGCAAAAGCAGTAGTGGATGCTTAGACATGTTGCTTGCTAGCCAAGTGCCTTGCCCTCTGAAGCAGTGGTCGCTGCGATGCTCCTTATGTACAGCAATCCGAGATGACGTCGAAGATGATATACTGTAATCGAATGTTAGGCATTTCACGGTATCATTGCCACGAGGAACTCGGAAGAAGGCCAGTCGTTGACAGTTGCTGGTTGTTGTAGCGGTGAAAATCTACGGAAAATCTGCAAAAGCAGTAGCAGAGGCTAGACAATGTTGCTTGCCAGCCAAGAGCCGTGCATTCTGAAGCAGTGGTCGCTTCGATGCTTCTTATGTACAGCATTCAGAAATGACGTCACAGATGACATTCGGTAAAGGAATGTAAGGCATTCCACGTTATTATTGCCTCGAGGAACTCGTAAGAAGGCCAGTCGTTGACAGTTGCTGGTTGTTGTAGTGGTGAAAATCCACGGAAAATCTGCAAAAGCAGTAGCGGAGGCTAGACAATGTTGCTTGCCAGCCAATTGCCGTGCCCTTTGAAGCAGTGGTTGCTTCGATGCTTCTTATGTACAGCATTCAGAAATGGCGTTGCAGATGAGATACAGTTGCTGGTTGTTGTAGCGGTGAAAATGCACGGAAAATCTGCAAAAGCAGTAGCGGAGGCTGGACAATGTTGCTTGCCAGCCAAGTGCCGTGCCCTCTGAAGCAGCGGTCGCTTCGATGCTTCTTATGTACAGCATTCAGAAATGAAGTCACAGATGACATACGGTAATCGAATGTAAGGCATTTCACGGTATCATTGCCACGAGGAACTCGGAAGAAGGCCAGTCGTTGACAGTTGCTGGTTGTTGTAGCGGTGAAAATCCACGGAAAATCTGCAAAAGCAGTAGCGGAGGCTAGACAATCTTGCTTGCCAGCCAAGGGCCGTGCCCTCTGAAGCAGTGGTCGCTTCGATGCTTCTTATGTACAGCATTCAGAAATGACGTCGCAGATGACATACGGTAATCGATTGTAAAGCATTCCACGTTATCATTGCCTCGAGGAACTCGGAAGAAGGCCAGTTGGTGTAAGTTTCTGGTTGTTGTAGCGGTGAAAATCCATGAAAAATCTGCAAAAGCAGTAGCGGAGGCTAGACAATGTTGCTTGCCAGCCAAGTGCCGTGCCCTCTGAAGCAGTGATTGCTTCGATGCTTCTTATGTACAGCATTCAGAAATGACGTTAGAGATGAGATACAGTTGCTGGTTGTGGTAGCGGTGAAAATGCACGGAAAATCTGCAAAAGCAGTAGCGGAGGCTAGACAATGTTGCTTGCCAGCCAAGTGCCGTGCCCTCTAAAGCAGTGGTTGCTTCGATACTTCTTATGTACATCATTGAGAATTGACGTCGCAAATGAGATACGGTAATCGAATGTAGGGCATTTCACGGTATCATTGTCACGAGGAACTCGGAAGAAGGCGACTGGTTGACCGTTGCTGGTTGTTGTAGCGGTGAAAATCCACGGCAAGATCTTCAAGAGCAGTAGCGGAGGATAGACAATGTTGCTTGCCAGCCAAGTGCCGTGCCCTCAGAAGCAGTGGTCGCTTCGATGCTTCTTATGTACAGCATTCAGAAATGAAGTCGCAGATGACAAAAGGTGATCGAATGTAAGGCATTTCACGGTATCATCGTCACGAGGAAATCGGAAGAAGGCCAGTCGATGACAGTTGCTGGTTGTAGCGGTGAAAATACACGGAAAATCTGCAAAAGCAGTAGCGGAGGATAGACAATGTTGCTTGCCAGCCAAGTGCCGTGCCCTCTGAAGCAGTGGTGGCTTCGATGCTTTTTATGTACAGCATTCATAAATGACGTCGCAAATGACATACGGTAATCGAGGGTAAGGCATTCCACGTTACCATTGTCACGAGGCACTAGGAAGAAGGCCAGTCGTTGACGGTTGCTGGTTTTTGTAGCAGTGAAAATCCACGTCAAAATCTGCAAAATCAGTAGTGGATGCTTAGACATGTTGCTTGCTAGCCAAGTGCCTTCCCCTCTGAAGTAGTGGTCGCTGCGATGCTCCTTATGTACAGCATTCAGAAATGATGTCGCAGATGACATACGGTAATCGAATGTAAGGCATTTCACGGTATCATTGCCACGAGGAACTCGGAAGAAGGCCAGTCGTTGACAGCTGCTGGTTGTTGCAGCAGTGAAAATCCACGGAAAATCTGCAAACGCAGTAGCGGAGGCTAGACTATGTTGCTTGCCAGCCAAGGGCCGTGCCCTCTGAAGCAGTGGTCGCTTCGATGCTTCTTATGTACAGCATTCAGAAATGACGTCGCAGATGACATACGGTAATCGATTGTAAAGCATTCCACGTTATCATTGCCTCGAGGAACTCGGAAGAAGGCCAGTTGGTGTAAGTTTCTGGTTGTTTTAGCGGTGAAAATCCACGGAAAATCTGTAAAAGCAGTAGCGGAGACTAGACAATGCTGCTTGCCAGCCAGGAGCCGTGCCCTCTGAAGCAGTGGTCGCTTCGATGCTTCTTATGTACAGGATTCAGAAATGACGTCGCAGATGACATACGGTAATCGATTGTAAAGCATTCCACGTTATCATTGCCTCGAGGAACTCGGAAGAAGGCCAGTCGTTGACAGTTTCTGGTTGTTGTAGCAGTGAAAATCCACGGAAAATCTGTAAAAGCAGTAGCGGAGGCTAGACAATGTTGCTTGCCAGCCAAGTGCCGTGCCCTCTGAAGCACTGGTTGCTTCGATGCTTCTTATGTACAGCACTCAGAAATGACGTTGCAGATGAGATACAGTTGCTGGTTGTTGTAGCGGTGAAAATGCACGGAAAATCTGCAAAAGCAGTAGCGGAGGCTAGACAATGTTGCTTGCCAGCCAAATGCCGTGCCCTCTGAAGCAGTGGTTGCTTCGATGCTTCTTATGTACAGCATTGAGAATTGACGTCGCAGATGAGATACGGTAATCGAATGTAGGGCATTTCACAGTATCATTGTCACGAGGAACTCGGAAGAAGGCCACTCGTTGACCGTTGCTGGTTGTTGTAGCGGTGAAAATCCACGGCAAGATCTTCAGGAGCAGTAGCGGAGGATAGACAATGTTGCTTGCCAGCCAAGTGCCGTGCCCTCTGAAGCAGTGGTTGCTTGGATGCTTCTTATGTACAGCATTCAGAAGTGACGTCGCAGATGAGATATGGTAATCGAACGTAAGGCATTTCACGGTATCATTGTCACGAGGAACTCGGAAGAAGGCCAGTCGTTGACCGTTGCTGGTTGTTGTAGCGGTGAAAATCCACGGAAAATCTGCAAAAGCAGTAGCGGAGTCTGGACAATGTTGCTTGGCAGCCAAGTGCCGTGCCCTCTGAAGCAGTGGTCGCTTCGGTGCTTCTTATGTACAGCATTCAGAAATGAGGTCGCAGATGACATACGGTAATCGAATGTAAGCCATTTCACGGTATCATTGTCACGAGGAACTCGGAAGAAGGCCACTCGTTGACCGTTGCTGGTTGTTGTAGCGGTGAAAATCCACGGCAAGATCTTCAATAGCAGTAGCGGAGGATAGACAATGTGGCTTGCCAACCAAGTGCCGTGCCCTCTGAAGCAGTGGTCGCTTCGATGCTTCTTATGTGCAGCATTCAGAAATGACGTCGCAGATGACATACGGTAATCGAATGTAAGGCCACTTAGTAAAACACGTTGCGGGGCTAGTTGGTTATGCATATTCTTTCGTTAAAATTTAAGCAGCGCTAACTTTTAGGACGAATACACAGAAGACATGACAGGACGGGCGCTGACTCCAACTATGTTTATTGAACACGTTTTTTCGTAGAACATATAGAGACAAAACGAACCTTGAGCGCATGCGCATCTGCGACAGACCACAAAAAGAAAAGGCCAAGATGACAACGATGACAGCTAAGGTAGATTAATGAGGGCGGCACGCATTTCGTCCCATATTTTTAAGCAATCTGAATTCGCTGGCATGCAGGGAGACAGAAGTGGTGCTGACACACGTGTCGCCTTTTGCCTTGATGAAAAATGCTTCGGATAATTCCCGAGCTACTCTATCTTTGCTCCTGGTTAGAATTTTGATTTTGTCAAGCCGTGGCTCACAGTTCTCATCGTTTTGGTCCTTGCAAGAAAGGCAATGAGTGGGTAGATTCAGGCATGAGTCTGATGCGTTCCCCAAACTTCGTTCATGTTCCCTGGCACGGTCGTTAACACAACGCCCTGTCTGGCCAACGTACACTTTGCCACAAGAAAGGGGGATCTCATAGACCACACCCGTGGCACACCGGACAAAGGGCTTGGCGTGTTTTGTTCTACAGCCGGATGTTGCAGGGCCACTGCTGCTGACCTTAGGGCACATCTTAGCCAGCTTACAAGGCGCAGAGAACACCATCGGGACGCCGTACTTGTTGCCCACCCTTTTTAGGTTATGGGACACCTTGTGGATGTATGGCATAACCACTGGTTTGGCATTCCCGGGTCTTTCTTTTCTACGTGTCTTTTTCTGCCTTCCCTTGAATTTCTGTAGGAGTGCTTCGGTCACAGCTGTCAACACGTGATCAGGGAACCCTGCTTTTCGCAGTCTTTCTACCTCGCCCCGAAAGCTCTCTTGCATCATGTGAGGGCACGACTTAGCAAGTGCAGATTCTAGAGAAAGGGTCGCAATAGCCCTCTTAACAGTTTTTGACTGGGCCGAATCAAAAGGCAAAAAATCTTTCTTGGCTCTAGGGCGGTAGCACCAGCATACACACTTTTCTCTGAGCATGATGTTCAAGTCCAAAAACTGGAGGCGGTTAAGTACAGGTAACTCGTAGGTAAAAGAGAGCCCTTTTCCATGTTGTACAAATTGTTCTAAAATATTCATCGCAATTTCCTCATACCGGCCTTGGTCACTTTTCTTTAAAATTACTAAAAAATCGTCTACGTATCTAAAAATCTTCAGGACATTGCCTTCGCCAGTTAGTGAAGCCAAAGCGTTGTCGAATGATGCAAGAAAAATGTTACACAAAACTGGAGCGACACATGATCCGATGCAAATGCCCTGGCGCTGTAGATAGCGCCGGTTGTCAAACTCGATAAAAGTAGCGTTGATATAAGATTCTAAAAGTGACATAAAGTTATCTACACTTAAGCCGGCTGTATTCTGGAATGCGATAGTACCGTTTGCTTCAATGCACTGTCTGACAGCAATAAACAGGTCGTTATGTGGTATAGAATAAAAAAGATCTTCAAGATCTATGGAAAAGGCATATCCAATCTGCTCTCCTTTCAACACACTGGCAACCTCCAATGAATTCTTGGTGGCAAAGGGATCAGAAAGAACCAGATTATTTAAGTGCTTAAGCATGAACCTACTAATATGTTGTTGCCAGGTACCTCTCTCGCTAACAATCGTCCGGAAGGGTGCATCGGGTTTGTGAGTTTTCACCGCAAAGAACACGGTCAAGGTGTTTACTCGAGAGTCCACAATGGCTCTTGCAAGGCTCTGGAGTTCCATGGATTTACATAGGCCAACTGCCTTAGTCTTGATACGGGTTGCAGACGGTTTTACTGCCACAAAGTTCTTCTCTATTGCTTGCATCGCCTTCTCGCTGTAAATGCCAGACGGTACAATGACGAAGCAACCTTCTTTGTCTGCTTGCAGACCTTCTTTGTCTATTGCGACCCTTTCTCTAGAATCCGCACTTGCTAAGTCGTGCCCTCACATGATGCAAGATAGCTTTCGGGGCGAGGTAGAAAGACTGCGAAAAGCAGGGTTCCCTGATCACGTGTTGACAGCTGTGACCGAAGCACTCCTACAGAAATTCAAGGGAAGGCAGAAAAAGACACGTAGAAAAGAAAGACCCGGGAATGCCAAACCAGTGGTTATGCCATACATCCACAAGGTGTCCCATAACCTAAAAAGGGTGGGCAACAAGTACGGCGTCCCGATGGTGTTCTCTGCGCCTTGTAAACTGGCTAAGATGTGCCCTAAGGTCAGCAGCAGTGGCCCTGCAACATCCGGCTGTAGAACAAAACACGCCAAGCCCTTTGTCCGGTGTGCCACGGGTGTGGTCTATGAGATCCCCCTTTCTTGTGGCAAAGTGTACGTTGGCCAGACAGGGCGTTGTGTTAACGACCGTGCCGGGGAACATGAACGAAGTCTGGGGAACGCATCAGACTCTCGCCTGAATCTACCCGCTCATTGCCTTTCTTGCAAGGACCAAAACGATGAGAACTGTGAGCCACGGCTTGACAAAATCAAAATTCTAACCAGGAGCAAAGATAGATTAGCTCGGGAATTATCCGAAGCATTTTTCATCAAGGCAAAAGGCGACACGTGTGTCAGCACCACTTCTGTCTCCCTGCATGCCAGCGAATTCAGATTGCTTAAAAATATGGGACGAAATGCGTGCCGCCCTCATTAATCTACCTTAGCTGTCATCGTTGTCATCTTGGCCTTTTCTTTTTGTGGTCTGTCGCAGATGCGCATGCGCTCACGGTTCGTTTTGTCTTATATGTTCTACGAAAAAACGTGTTCAATAAACATAGTTGGAGTCAGCGCCCGTCCTGTCATGTCTTCTGTGTATTCGTCCTAAAGGTTAGCGATGCTTAAATTTTAACGAAAGAATGTAAGGCATTCCACGTTATCATTGTCACGAGGAACTCGGAAGAAGGCCAGTCGTTGACAGTTGCTGGCTGTTGCAGGGGTGAAAATCCACGGAAAATCTGTAAAAGCAGTAGCGGAGGCTGGACTATGTTGCCTGCCAGCCAAGTGCCGTGCTCTCTGAAGCAGTGGTCGCTTCGATGCTTATGCACAGCATTCAGAAATGAGGTCGCAGAGGACATACGGTAATCGAATCTAAGGCATTTCACGGTATCATTGCCACGAGGAACTCGGAAGAAGGCCAGTCGTTGAGAGTTGCTGGTTGTTATAGCGGTGAAAATCCACGGAAAATCTGCAAAAGCAGAAGCGGAGGCTAGACAATGTTGCTTGCCAGCCAAGGGCCGTGCCCTCTGAAGCAGTGGTCGCTGCGATGCTCCTTATGTACAGCAATCCGAGATGACGTCGAAGATGATATACTGTAATCGAATGTTAGGCATTTCACGGTATCATTGCCACGAGGAACTCGGAAGAAGGCCAGTCGTTGACAGTTGCTGGTTGTTGTAGCGGTGAAAATCTACGGAAAATCTGCAAAAGCAGTAGCGGAGGCTAGACAATGTTGCTTGCCAGCCAAGAGCCGTGCATTCTGAAGCAGTGGTCGCTTCGATGCTTCTAATGTACAGCATTCAGAAATGACGTCACAGATGACATTCGGTAAAGGAATGTAAGGCATTCCACGTTATTATTGCCTCGAGGAACTCGTAAGAAGGCCAGTCGTTGACAGTTGCTGGTTGTTGTAGTGGTGAAAATCCACGGAAAATCTGCAAAAGCAGTAGCGGAGGCTAGACAATGTTGCTTGCCAGCCAAGGGCCGTGCCCTCTGAAGCAGTGATCGCTTCGATGCTTCTTATGTGCAGCATTCAGAAATGACGTCGCAGATGACATACGGTAATCGAATGTAAGGCATTCCACGTTATCATTGTCATGAGGAACTCTGAAGAAGGCCAGTCTTTGACAGTTGTTGGTTGTTATAGCGGTGAAAATACACGGAAAATCTGCAAAATCATTAGCGGAGGATAGACAATGTTGCTTGCCAGCCAAGGGTCGTGCCCTCTGAAGCAGTGGTCGCTTCGATGCTTATTATGTACAGCAATCAGAGATGACGTCGCAGATGACATACGGTAATCGAGCGTAAGGCATTCCACGTTACCATTGTCACGAGGCCCTATTAAGAAGGCCAGTCGTTGACAGTTGCTGGTTTTTGTAGCAGTGAAAATCCACGGCAAAATCTGCAAAAGCAGTAGTGGATGCTTAGACATGTTGCTTGCTAGCCAAGTGCCTTGCCCTCTGAAGCAGTGGTCGCTGCGATGCTCCTTATGTACAGCAATCAGAGATGACGTCGAAGATGATATACTGTAATCGAATGTAAGGCATTTCACGGTATCATTGCCACGAGGAACTCGGAAGAAGGCCAGTCGTTGACAGTTGCTGGTTGTTGTAGCGGTGAAAATCCACGGAAAATCTGCAAAAGCAGTAGCGGAGGCTAGACAATGTTGCTTGCCAGCCAAGTGCCGTGCCCTCTGAAGCAGTGGTTGCTTCGATGCTTCTTATGTACAGCATTCAGAAATGACGTTGCAGATGAGATACAGTTGCTGGTTTTTGTAGCGGTGAAAATGCACGGAAAATCTGCAAAAGCAGTAGCGGAGGCTAGACAATGTTGCTTGCCAGCCAAGTGCCGTGCCCTCTGAAGCAGTGGTTGCTTCGATGCTTCTTATGTACAGCATTGAGAAGTGTCGTCGCAGATGAGATACGGTAATCGAATGTAGGGCATTTCACAGTATCATTGTCACGAGGAACTCGGAAGAAGGCCACTCGTTGACCGTTGCTGGTTGTTTTAGCGGTGAAAATCCACGGCAAGATCTTCAGGAGCAGTAGCGGAGGATAGACAATGTTGCTTGCCAGCCACGTGCCGTGCCCTCTGAAGCAGTGGCTGCTTGGATGCTTCTTATGTACAGCATTCAGAATTGACGTCGCAGATGAGATACGGTAATCGAACGTAAGGCATTTCACGGTATCATTGTCACGAGGAACTCGGAAGAAGGCCAGTCGTTGACCGTTGCTGGTTGTTGTAGCGGTGAAAATCCACGGAAAATCTGCAAAAGCAGTAGCGGAGTCTGGACAATGTTGCTTGGCAGCCAAGTGCCGTGCACTCTGAAGCAGTGGTCACTTCGGTGCTTCTTATGTACAGCATTCAGAAATGAGGTCGCAGATGACATACGGTAATCGAATGTAAGCCATTTCACGGTATCATTGCCATGAGGAACTCGGAAGAAGGCCAGTCGTTGACAGTTGCTGGTTGTTGTAGCGGTGAAAATCCACGGAAAATCTGGAAAAGCAGTAGCGGAGGCTAGACAATGTTGTTTGCCAGCCAAGGGCCGTTCCCTCTGAAGCAGTAATCGCTTCGATGTTTCTTATGTACAGCATTCAGAATTGACGGCGCAGATGAGATACGGTAATCGAATGTAATTAATTTCACGGTATCATTGTCACGAGGAACTCGGAAGAAAGAAACTCGTTGACCGTTGCTGGTTGTTGTAGCGGTGAAAATCCACGGCAAGATCTTCAAGAGCAGTAGCGGAGGATAGACAATGTTGCTTGCCAGCCACGTGCCGTGCCCTCTGAAGCAGTGGCTGCTTGGATGCTTCTTATGTACAGCATTCAGAAATGAAGTCGCAGATGACATACGGTAATCGAATGTAAGGCATTTCACGGTATCATTGTCACGAGGAATTCGGAAGAAGGCCAGTCGTTGACAGTTGCTGGTTGTTGTAGCGGTTAAAATCCACGGAAAATCTGCAAAAGCAGTAGCGGAGGCTAGACAATGTTGCTTGCCAGCCAAGTGCCGTGCCCTTTGAAGCAGTGGTCGCTTCGATGCTTCTTATGTGCAGCATTCAGAAATGACGTCGCAGATGACATACGGTAATCGAATGTAAGGCATTCCACGTTATCATTGTCACGAGGAACTCGGAAGAAGGCCAGTCGTTGACAGTTGCTGGCTGTTGTAGGGGTGAAAATCCACGGAAAATCTGCAAAAGCAGTAGCGGAGGCTAGACAATGTTGCTTGCCAGCCAAGTGCCGTGCCCTTTGAAGCAGTGGTCGCTTCGATGCTTCTTATGTGCAGCATTCAGAAATGACGTCGCAGATGACATACGGTAATCGAATGTAAGGCATTCCACGTTATTATTGTCACGAGGAACTCGGAAGAAGGCCAGTCGATGACAGTTGCTGGTTGTTGTAGCGGTGAAAATACACGGAAAATCTGCAAAAGCAGTAGCGGAGGATAGACAATGTTGCTTGCCAGCCATGTGCCGTGCCCTCTGAAGCAGTGGTGGCTTCGATGCTTTTTATGTACAGCATTCATAAATGACGTCGCAAATGACATACGGTAATCGAGGGTAAGGCATTCCACGTTACCATTGTCACGAGGCACTAGGAAGAAGGCCAGTCGTTGACGGTTGCTGGTTTTTGTAGCAGTGAAAATCCACGTCAAAATCTGCAAAAGCAGTAGTGGATGCTTAGACATGTTGCTTGCTAGCCAAGTGCCTTCCCCTCTGAAGCAGTGGTCGCTGCGATGCTCCTTATGTACAGCATTCAGAAATGATGTCGCAGATGACATACGGTGTTGCAAAAGGGTTGCAAGCCCCAAGGGTAGCGTTGGCCTGGCGGCCTGGGGCAAAGCTGGAAACATCCGAAGGTCCCGGCAAAGGATGAGTCGACTGGCAACAGAACAACTTGTTTATTCTGGCATCGCAAAAGAGCAGCCGGTCAGGGCGACCACGTTACTCGAAGGAAGAAATCGAAGTCTCCCTCGGCGTCCGGGGCAGCGGCTTTTTTATACCCTCGGAGTCGAGGGCAAGAAGGAACGGCTGGGGAAGAGGCGTCCGATACGGCGACGCTTGAACATGTCCAGACGTGACGGGCGCGTCCGCCAGGCCGGCGCCGGTCAGACCTCCTCGCCTCCCAGTTGGGGAGCTCCTCTCCCCGGCTGCCGCGCTTTGACAAGCGTGGGCACCAACATGCACACACACACACACGCACGCACGACGACACGTGGCACTGAAACCTGCCTGGACGCGCTTGGCGGGAGGCGTTGCGGCAGCGATGAACGGGTCCAAATGACCGCCGCTTTGAACAAAGCCGCGGCGTCCGTTGCATCCGCGCCGGCTATACCGCGCGTCGTAGGCGAGACGTAACAGACCGCCCCGCCGGGAGAAGGAGATCCCGATGGTCAGGGGACTGCATCCGCTGTCCAGAGGGATGTCGCTCGATGATGCTCGTAATCGAAACCGGTCGTCCCTCGACGTTGCTTGAGCGCTGCGCACAGAGAAGGCCTCGTTCTCGGGTTCAGGATCACATAGGACACTGCAAAGTCACTTCGGGAGAGTTGCCATTTTTGTGCTCGTTCCCAGCAAGCGTTAGAACTACGCCGAAACGCAACCGCTCAGTCAGCAAGCACGAGACAACCCTCACTAAGCTCTGCCAGGCTCTTTCCCCTTTTATACTACTGCCTAGTTCCTTACAGTAGTCAAGCAGCACTCAGAACGCGTCCACAAATTGGAAAATTGCACTAGAAAGCACATAATCACTTTGAAACACTAAACAAAAGCAATATGTTAAAAATCCTGCCTCAGGAAGAAAACATCAGTAACCAACAACTTTGAGGCGGATTCCTACGTTAGGGGCTTCGACTTAAGCCATCGGCGTTACCGTTGAGACTCCCCCTTTTGTAACGCACCTCAAAGGAATATTGTTGCAAAGCGAGGCTCCAGCGCAGGAGGCGGCCATTTTTGGGAGATATGGTCTGCAGCCATTGGAGAGGGCAGTGATCCGTCTCAATGATAAACCTCGAGCCGGCTAGGTAGCATGACAATTTCTGAACGGCCCACACGAGACACGCGCACTCTTTCTCAGTGGCGCTGTACGCCTGCTCACGACAGGTCAGCTTACGACTAGCATACAGGACGGGGTGTTCCACTTCTCCATTGTCCCTTTGGCACAGTACAACGCCCATGCCTCGCTCACTAGCATCGCACTGAACAACGAACCCTTTTGTGTAGTCTGGCGATCGTAGCACAGGCTGGCTTGTTAGAGCGCTCTTTAAGGCGCTAAAAGCTCTTTCCTTTGTCTCGCTCCAGACGACTGTTTGGGGCTCTGTTTTTCTTAGAGCATCCGTCAGGGGAGCCGCGATATCGGAGTACCTGGGGATGTACCTCTGATAGTAGCCGGCGACACCTAAGAACGACCGAATATCGCTCCTCGTGCGCGGTTGCGGGAAGTCTCGCACAGCGGCCACCTTTATTTCAGAGGGGCGGCGACGACCCTGTCCAATCACGTGACCGAGGTAGACAACCTCGGCCTGTGCTAATTGGCACTTGGGAGCCTTGACTGTCAAGCCCGCTTCGCGCAGGCGGGTTAGCACTGCCCGCAAGTGTGCCATATGCTCAGACCAGGAGGCGGAGAATATCGCTACGTCGTCTAAATACGGTAAAGCGAATTCTTCCTGTCCCCGCAACACTTTGTCCATGAGGCTTGAAAAGCAGTATGGCGCGTTCTTCAAACCAAAACTCAAAACTTTAGGACGGAATGTTCCCATTGGTGAAATGAACACCGCATACCTACTAGCCTCTTCTGTAAGCGGAACCTGCCAATAACCCCTGACAAGATCTAGGGTGGAAATAAACTGAGCGCTACTAACTTTCTCAAGGCGCTCCTCGATGTTAGGGATCGGATAAATTTGATCCTTAGTAAGGGAATTAAGCCTGCGGTAGTCGACGCAAGGACGAGGTTCCTTGCCCGGTACCTCAACTAAAATCAAAGGGGAGGTATAATCACTCTCACCCGCCTCAATAACACCGAGCTGTAGCATTTTCTTTACCTCAGCCTCCATAATATCGCGCTGGCGGGGTGACACCCGGTACGCCTTGGATCGTACTGGCTCTGGGGAGGTAAGTTCTATATCATGAGTAAGGACAGAAGTCCTACCAGGCCTCTCAGAGAACTGACCTTGAAACTCTTGTAAGAGTTGGTGTAGTTCGGTTTTCTGCTCAGGCGACAGCGGTGCTTTAATGATTAAGTCACTAATGACCTGATCAGTGTCTTCCCTGTTCGTCACTGAGCCTAGTCCCGGAAGCTCGACCGGAAGCTCTTCGGGAACGTTTACCATCATACACACCACTGCTTCCCGTTGTCTATAGGGTTTGAGCAGATTACAGTGGTAAACTTGCTGTGCTTTCCGCTTTCCTGGCAGACTCACCACGTAGTTCACATCCGACAGTTTTTGAACAATCCGTGCTGGGCCCTCCCACTGCACGTCGAGTTTGTTTTTTAGCGATGTGCGCAATATCATTACCTCATCGCCCACCTCAAAACGACGGGCCCTGGCTGTCCGATCATAATAAACCTTGGCCCTCTGCTGGGCCTTTGCCATTGCTTCACCTGACAACTCCTGTGCCCTTCTTAAGCGTTCGAGGAGACTAAGAACGTACTCGACCACGACTGGGTCGTCGCCCCTGCCTTCCCACGAGTCTCGAAGCATGCGAAGCGGAGACCGCAGCGAGCGACCGTACACCAGCTCAGCTGGCGAAAACCCCGTAGCCGCATGCGGCGCGGTCCTTAATGCAAACATCACCCCAGGCAGACACAGCTCCCAATCACTTTGTTGCTCAAAACACAATGCTCTCAACACGCGCTTCATGACGGAGTGGAGCTTCTCAACGGAATTCGACTGTGGGTGGTACACTGAGCTGTGTAACAGCTTTACCCCACACCTTTCGAGAAAGGCTGTCGTCAAAGCGCTAGTAAACACTGTGCCCTGATCTGACTGGATTTCCGCAGGAAAACCAACTCGCGCAAATATGGACAGTAGTGCATTGACTATCTCAACTGAGCTGAGTTCTTTAAGCGGCACTGCTTCAGGGAACTTTGTCGCTGGGCAGATCACAGTCAAAATGTGTCTGTACCCCGTGGCTGTTACCGGCAGAGGTCCCACTGTATCAATAACGAGCCGTCTAAAAGGCTCCGTAATGATAGGCATCAACTTCAACGGCGCCCTCGATTTGTCCCCTGGTTTGCCAACCCGCTGACAGGTGTCACATGTCCTCACAAAGGTTTCTACGTCACGAAAACACCCTGGCCAATAGTACTCTTGCAAGAGACGGTCCTTAGTCTTCTTAACTCCTAGGTGTCCGGACCACGAACCGCCATGCGACAAGCGCAACAGATCCTGACGGTAGCACTGAGGCACGATCAGCTGATCGAATTCGACTCCCCTGCGGTCTAGATACTTCCGGTACAAGACCCCACCTCTTTCCACAAAACGAACATTTTTCTTGGCGATACCTTCCTTGACATTGCAGCGCATGTTTTCTAGGCTGCCATCCTTTTTTTGCTCGGCTATCAAAGCCGACCGGCTGACTTTTAGCAACCTATTAAGTCCATCGGACGTAGGCGCGATGAGCAAATCTGCAGATAGCTCTTCTAACTTTCCCGTGTCGGGCGTTTCCTCTTCAGTACTTGGTGCCTTCAGCGCTACAGGCTCAATTTTATTCAGTTCGGACGTGCTCTGAATATCAGCTTGCTGCGCCTCCGACCCTTTCTCATTGCTCGACAACGTCGGCCCCGCAACTACCGCCTTTGCAGCGAGCTCCCGAACTCTCGATCTGGTTAAGGCCTGAACGCTAGCCTCACCAAACAAAAGACCCTTCTCGCGCAGGAGGTGATCGGACCGGTTCGAAAATAGGTACGGATACTGGGGGGGCAGCATAGATGACACTGCGGCCTCCGTCTCAATTGCTCCGAAAGGTCCTTCAATGCGCACTTTTGCTACGGGCAGACACACGCTGTGAGCTTCCACTGCTTGCTTGATCCATGCGCACTCGCCCGTGAACATATCGGGTTCTACGTAATAGGGGTGAACTACATCCATTGTAGCTGCGGAATCCCGAAGCACTCGGCACTCTTTCCCGTTCACGAGGAAGTCTCGCATGTAAGGCTCGAGAAGCTTGTCGCCTTGTCGCCTCGTCTCTGTCTTCGTCTGTTCAGCGCTGCTTTTCCAGAAAACTATGTACCAACACGCCCAACTCGCCGCATTCATGTTCTCGTCAGTGCTGCATAATGACAAAAACACGACTTTTGTTTTTGTTTCTGGACACTGCGCCGAAAAGTGACCCGGCTTCTGGCACGTATAACACACGCGCGCTTGCCTCGCCTCGAACCGCTTTCTGCGTTCGGCTTCGGCTGCCGCCGTCTCCTTACGTTCGGTCGGACTGCTTTCACTCGCATCCGCACTACGCGTGTCCCCCCTTGCTCTCATGGGTGTGAACTTCGGCCTCTCAGACTTGGAGCCAAATTCACCCTTTTGACCGTCCTTAGCTCCGCGAGCCCGACGCGTCACAAACTCCTCGGCTAGCTCGGCGGCTTTAGCCACTGTACTAACGTCTGGCCTATCCAAGACCCAGTACCGCACGTTCTCAGGTAACCGACTATAAAACTGTTCCAGCCCGAAACACTGCAGAATTTTCTCGTGGTCACCAAACGCTTTCTCTTCTTTGAGCCAATCCTGCATGTTTGACATAAGCCTGTAGGCAAACTCTGTATATGACTCATTTCTGCCTTTTTCATTTTCCCGAAACTTCCGACGGAACGCCTCCGCTGACAGCCTGTACTTTTTTAGCAGACTCGATTTCACTTGGTCGAAATCCTCTGCCTCCTCTCTCTTCAAGCGAGCGACTACGTCGGCCGCCTCGCCGGGTAACAAAGTGAGCAAGGGCTGTGGCCACGTTTCCCGAGAGAACCCCTGCTTCTAGCACGTTCGCTCAAAGTTAACCAGGAACAAACCAATGTCCTCTCCAAGCTTAGACGGCCGCATCAGGTCAGTCATTTTGAACGATACCCGTTCTCCTGCACCGTGTGCCTGACTTCCATTACGAGCGCGTTCCATCTCTACCTCGAGACGCTTCATTTCCAAAGCGTGTTGACGGTCGCGCTCTTCTTTCTCTTTTTGCTCTTTACGTTCGCGCTCCTCTTTCTCTTTTTGTTCTTTACGTTCGCGCTCGTCTTTCTCTTTTTGTTCTTTACGTTCGCGCTCGTCTTTCTCTTTTTCTTTTTGTTCCCCCTCCTCAATGGTCTCAAGGCATTCCGACAGCTCGTCATCCTCAGCTTCCAACTCAAGAATCGCCCTTAGCAGTTCTGGTTTTCTGAGTTTGTCTGAGACATCAAGACCCAACTCTCTTGCAAGCTCCAGCAATTTCGGTTTGCGCAACGACTTCAAATCCATGGCTGCTCCGAATGCTGCTTTCTCTACTGCCTACTATTGTCTTGCCGCAAACAAACCCGGCAGCAACGACAACACAATTACCAGCTCTGTTTCTGACACTAACAAAAGCCTGGCAAAACTCAGAAGAAGAAAGTCCCGCACTCACCAAACCTCGCAGCCAAGAATTCAGCGCAGTCGTTCCGCTGCAGGCAACCAGTCATCACACAGGGCTCGTTGCACTGCTCCCGGATGGTCGTTGTGCTGCTCAGCATACAGTTGAACGCATATCTTCGCTGCTGGCCTCCGTTGTCGGGATCCCACCGCTGGCAACCAGTTGTTGCAAAAGGGTTGCAAGCCCCAAGGGTAGCGTTGGCCTGGCGGCCTGGGGCAAAGCTGGAAACATCCGAAGGTCCCGGCAAAGGATGAGTCGACTGGCAACAGAACAACTTGTTTATTCTGGCATCGCAAAAGAGCAGCCGGTCAGGGCTACCACGTTACTCGAAGGAAGAAATCGAAGTCTCCCTCGGCGTCCGGGGCAGCGGCTTTTTATACCCTCGGAGTCGAGGGCAAGAAGGAACGGCTGGGGAAGAGGCGTCCGATACGGCGACGCTTGAACATGTCCAGACGTGACGGGCGCGTCCGCCAGGCCGGCGCCGGTCAGACCTCCTCGCCTCCCAGTTGGGGAGCTCCTCTCCCCGGCTGCCGCGCTTTGACAAGCGTGGGCACCAACATGCACACACACACACACGCACGCACGACGACACGTGGCACTGAAACCTGCCTGGACGCGCTTGGCGGGAGGCGTTGCGGCAGCGATGAACGGGTCGAAATGACCGCCGCTTTGAACAAAGCCGCGGCGTCCGTTGCATCCGCGCCGGCTATACCGCGCGTCGTAGGCGAGACGTAACAACGGTAATCGAATGTAAGGCATTTCACGGTATCATTGCCACGAGGAACTCGGAAGAAGGCCAGTCGTTGACAGCTGCTGGTTGTTGCAGCGGTGAAAATCCACGGAAAATCTGCAAACGCAGTAGCGGAGGCTAGACTATGTTGCTTGCCAGCCAAGGGCCGTGCCCTCTGAAGCAGTGATCGCTTCGATGGTTCTTATGTGCAGCATTCAGAAATGACGTCGCAGATGACATACGGTAATCGATTGTAAAGCATTCCACGTTATCATTGCCTCGAGGAACTCGGAAGAAGGCCAGTCGTTGACAGTTTCTGGTTGTTGTAGCAGTGAAAATCCACGGAAAATCTGTAAAAGCAGTAGCGGAGGCTAGACAATGTTGCTTGCCAGCCAAGTGCCGTGCCCTCTGAAGCACTGGTTGCTTCGATGCTTCTTATGTACAGCACTCAGAAATGACGTTGCAGATGAGATACAGTTGCTGGTTGTTGTAGCGGTGAAAATGCACGGAAAATCTGCAAAAGCAGTAGCGGAGGCTAGACAATGTTGCTTGCCAGCCAAGTGCCGTGCCCTCTGAAGCAGTGGTTGCTTCGATGCTTCTTATGTACAGCATTGAGAATTGACGTCGCAGATGAGATACGGTAATCGAATGTAGGGCATTTCACAGTATCATTGTCACGAGGAACTCGGAAGAAGGCCACTCGTTGACCGTTGCTGGTTGTTGTAGCGGTGAAAATCCACGGCAAGATCTTCAGGAGCAGTAGCGGAGGATAGACAATGTTGCTTGCCAGCCAAGTGCCGTGCCCTCTGAAGCAGTGGTTGCTTGGATGCTTCTTATGTACAGCATTCAGAATTGACGTCGCAGATGAGATACGGTAATCGAACGTAAGGCATTTCACGGTATCATTGTCACGAGGAACTCGGAAGAAGGCCAGTCGTTGACCGTTGCTGGTTGTTGTAGCGGTGAAACTCCACGGAAAATCTGGAAAAGCAGTAGCGGAGGCTAGACAATGTTGCTTGCCAGCCAAGGGCCGCACCCTCTGAAGCAGTAATCGCTTCGATGTTTCTTATGTACAGCATTCAGATTTGACGTCGCAGATGAGATACGGTAATCGAATGTAAGGCATTTCACGGTATCATTGTCACGAGGAACTCGGAAGAAGGCCACTAGTTGACCGTTGCTGGTTGTTGTAGCGGTGAAAATCCACGGCAAGATCTTCAATAGCAGTAGCGGAGGATAGACAATGTGGCTTGCCAGCCAAGTGCCGTGCCCTCTGAAGCAGTGGTCGCTTCGACGCTTCTAATGTACAGCATTCAGAAATGAAGTCGCAGATGACATACGGTAATCGAATGTAAGGCATTTCAAGGTATCGTTGTCACGAGGAATTCGGAAGAAGGCCAGTCGTTGACAGTTGCTGGTTGTTGTAGCGGTGAAAATCCACGGAAAATCTGCAAAGGCAGTAGCGGAGGCTAGACAATGTTGCTTGCCAGCCAAGTGCCGTGCCCTTTGAAGCAGTGGTCGCTTCGATGCTTCTTTTGTACAGCACTCAGAAATGACGTTGCAGATGAGATACAGTTGCTGGTTGTTGTAGCGGTGAAAATGCACGGAAAATCTGCAAAAGCAGTAGCGGAGGCTAGACAATGTTGCTTGCCAGCCAAGTGCCGTGCCCTTTGAAGCAGTGGTCGCTTCGATGCTTCTTATGTGCAGCATTCAGAAATGACGTCACAGATCACATACGGTAATCGAATGTAAGGCATTTCACGTTATTATTGTCACGAGGAACTCGGAAGAAGGCCAGTCGATGACAGTTGCTGGTTGTTGTAGCGGTGAAAATACACGGAAAATCTGCAAAAGCAGTAGCGGAGGATAGACAATGTTGCTTGCCAGCCAAGTGCCGTGCCCTCTGAAGCAGTGGTGGCTTCGATGCTTTTTATGTACAGCATTCATAAATGACGTCGCAAATGACATACGGTAATCGAGGGTAAGGCATTCCACGTTACCATTGTCACGAGGCACTAGGAAGAAGGCCAGTCGTTGACGGTTGCTGGTTTTTGTAGCAGTGAAAATCCACGTCAAAATCTGCAAAAGCAGTAGTGGATGCTTAGACATGTTGCTTGCTAGCCAAGTGCCTTCCCCTCTGAAGCAGTGGTCGCTGCGATGCTCCTTATGTACAGCATTCAGAAATGATGTCGCAGATGACATACGGTAATCGAATGTAAGGCATTTCACGGTATCATTGCCACGAGGAACTCGGAAGAAGGCCAGTCGTTGACAGCTGCTGGTTGTTGCAGCGGTGAAAATCCACGGAAAATCTGCAAACGCAGTAGCGGAGGCTAGACTATGTTGCTTGCCAGTCAAGGGCCGTGCCCTCTGAAGCAGTGATCGCTTCGATGGTTCTTATGTGCAGCATTCAGAAATGACGTCGCAGATGACATACCGTAATCGAATGTAAGGCATTCCACGTTATCACTGTCAAGAGGAACTCGGAAGAAGGCCAGTCGTTGACAGTTGCTGGTTGTTTTAGCGGTGAAAATCCACGGAAAATCTGTAAAAGCAGTAGCGGAGACTAGACAATGCTGCTTGCCAGCCAGGAGCCGTGCCCTCTGAAGCAGTGGTCGCTTCGATGCTTCTTATGTACAGGATTCAGAAATGACGTCGCAGATGACATACGGTAATCGATTGTAAAGCATTCCACGTTATCATTGCCTCGAGGAACTCGGAAGAAGGCCAGTCGCTGACAGTTTCTGGTTGTTGTAGCAGTGAAAATCCACGGAAAATCTGTAAAAGCAGTAGCGGAGGCTAGACAATGTTGCTTGCCAGCCAAGTGCCGTGCCCTCTGAAGCAGTGGTTGCTTCGATGCTTCTTATGTACAGCATTGAGAATTGACGTCGCAGATGAGATACGGTAATCGAATGTAGGGCATTTCACAGTATCATTGTCACGAGGAACTCGGAAGAAGGCCACTCGTTGACCGTTGCTGGTTGTTGTAGCGGTGAAAATCCACGGCAAGATCTTCAGGAGCAGTAGCGGAGGATAGACAATGTTGCTTGCCAGCCAAGTGCCGTGCCCTCTGAAGCAGTGGTTGCTTGGATGCTTCTTATGTACAGCATTCAGAATTGACGTCGCAGATGAGATACGGTAATCGAACGTAAGGCATTTCACGGTATCATTGTCACGAGGAACTCGGAAGAAGGCCAGTCGTTGACCGTTGCTGGTTGTTGTAGCGGTGAAACTCCACGGAAAATCTGGAAAAGCAGTAGCGGAGGCTAGACAATGTTGCTTGCCAGCCAAGGGCCGTGCCCTCTGAAGCAGTAATCGCTTCGATGTTTCTTATGTACAGCATTCAGATTTGACGTCGCAGATGAGATACGGTAATCGAATGTAAGGCATTTCACGGTATCATTGTCACGAGGAACTCGGAAGAAGGCCACTAGTTGACCGTTGCTGGTTGTTGTAGCGCTGAAAATCCACGGCAAGATCTTCAATAGCAGTAGCGGAGGATAGACAATGTGGCTTGCCAGCCAAGTGCCGTGCCCTCTGAAGCAGTGGTCGCTTCGACGCTTCTTATGTACAGCATTCAGAAATGAAGTCACAGATGACATACGGTAATCGAATGTAAGGCATTTCAAGGTATCGTTGTCACGAGGAATTCGGAAGAAGGCCAGTCGTTGACAGTTGCTGGTTGTTGTAGCGGTGAAAATCCACGGAAAATCTGCAAAGGCAGTAGCGGAGGCTAGACAATGTTGCTTGCCAGCCAAGTGCCGTGCCCTTTGAAGCAGTGGTCGCTTCGATGCTTCTTATGTACAGCACTCAGAAATGACGTTGCAGATGAGATACAGTTGCTGGTTGTTGTAGCGGTGAAAATGCACGGAAAATCTGCAAAAGCAGTAGCGGAGGCTAGACAATGTTGCTTGCCAGCCAAGTGCCGTGCCCTCTGAAGCAGTGGTTGCTTCGATGCTTCTTATGTACAGCATTGAGAATTGACGTCGCAGATGACATACGGTAATCGAGCGTAAGGCATTCCACGTTACCATTGTCACGAGGCCCTATTAAGAAGGCCAGTCGTTGACAGTTGCTGGATTTTGTAGCAGTGCAAATCCAAGGGAAAATCTGCAAAAGCAGTAGTGGATGCTTAGACATGTTGCTTGCTAGCCAAGTGCCTTGCCCTCTGAAGCAGTGGTCGCTGCGATGGTCCTTATGTACAGCAATCAGAGATGACGTCGAAGATGATATACTGTAATCGAATGTAAGGCATTTCACGGTATCATTGCCACGAGGAACTCGGAAGAAGGCCAGTCGCTGACAGTTGCTGGTTGTTGTAGCGGTGAAAATCCACGGAAAATCTGCAAAAGCAGTAGCGGAGGCTAGACAATGTTGCTTGCCAGCCAAGTGCCGTGCCCTCTGAAGCAGTGGTTGCTTCGATGCTTCTTATATACAGCATTCAGAAATGACGTTGCAGAGGAGATACAGTTGCTGGTTGTTGTAGCGGTGAAAATGCACGGAAAATCTGCAAAAGCAGTAGCGGAGGCTAGACAATGTTGCTTGCCAGCCAAGTGCTGTGCCCTCTGAAGCAGTGGTTGCTTCGATGCTTCTTATGTACAGCATTGAGAATTGACGTCGCAGATGAGATACGGTAATCGAATGTAGGGCATTTCACAGTATCATTATCACGAGGAACTCGGAAGAAGGCCACTCGTTGACCGTTGCTGGTTGTTTTAGCGGTGAAAATCCACGACAAGATCTTCAGGAGCAGTAGCGGAGGATAGACAATGTTGCTTGCCAGCCAAGTGCCGTGCCCTCTGAAGCAGTGGCTGCTTGGATGCTTCTTATGTACAGCATTCAGAAATGAGGTCGCAGATGACATACGGTAATCGAATGTAAGCCATTTCACGGTATCATTGCCACGAGGAACTCGGAAGAAGGCCAGTCGTTGACAGTTGCTGGTTGTTGTAGCGGTGAAAATCCACGGAAAATCTGGAAAAGAAGTAGCGGAGGCTAGACAATGTTGTTTGCCAGCCAAGGGCCGTTCCCTCTGAAGCAGTAATCGCTTCGATGTTCCTTATGTACAGCATTCAGAATTGACGTCGCAGATGAGATACGGTAATCGAATGTAAGGAATTTCACGGTATCATTGTCACGAGGAACTCGGAAGAAAGAAACTCGTTGACCGTTGCTGGTTGTTGTAGCGGTGAAAATCCACGGCAAGATCTTCAAGAGCAGTAGCGGAGGATAGACAATGTTGCTTGCCAGCCAAGTGCCGTGCCCTCTGAAGCATTGGTCGCTTCGATGCTTCTTATGTACAGCATTCAGAAATGAAGTCGCAGATGACATACGGTAATCGAATGTAAGGCATTTCACGGTATCATTGTCACGAGGAATTCGGAAGAAGGCCAGTCGTTGACAGTTGCTGGTTATTGTAGCGGTTAAAATCCACGGAAAATCGGCAAAAGCAGTAGCGGAGGCTAGACAATGTTGCTTTCCAGCCAAGTGCCGTGCCTTTTGAAGCAGTGGTCGCTTCGATGCTTCTTATGTACAGCAATCAGAGATGACGTCGCAGATGACATACGGTAATCGAGCGTAAGGCATTCCACGTTACCATTGTCACGAGGCCCTATTAAGAAGGCCAGTCGTTGACAGTTGCTGGATTTTGTAGCAGTGCAAATCCAAGGGAAAATCTGCAAAAGCAGTAGTGGATGCTTAGACATGTTGCTTGCTAGCCAAGTGCCTTGCCCTCTGAAGCAGTGGTCGCTGCGATGGTCCTTATGTACAGCAATCAGAGATGACGTCGAAGATGATATACTGTAATCGAATGTAAGGCATTTCACGGTATCATTGCCAAGAGGAACTCGGAAGAAGGCCAGTCGCTGACAGTTGCTGGTTGTTGTAGCGGTGAAAATCCACGGAAAATCTGCAAAAGCAGTAGCGGAGGCTAGACAATGTTGCTTGCCAGCCAAGTGCCGTGCCCACTGAAGCAGTGGTTGCTTCGATGCTTCTTATATACAGCATTCAGAAATGACGTTGCAGATGAGATACAGTTGCTGGTTGTTGTAGCGGTGAAAATGCACGGAAAATCTGCAAAAGCAGTAGCGGAGGCTAGACAATGTTGCTTGCCAGCCAAGTGCTGTGCCCTCTGAAGCAGTGGTTGCTTCGATGCTTCTTATGTACAGCATTGAGAATTGACGTCGCAGATGAGATACGGTAATCGAATGTAGGGCATTTCACAGTATCATTATCACGAGGAACTCGGAAGAAGGCCACTCGTTGACCGTTGCTGGTTGTTTTAGCGGTGAAAATCCACGACAAGATCTTCAGGAGCAGTAGCGGAGGATAGACAATGTTGCTTGCCAGCCAAGTGCCGTGCCCTCTGAAGCAGTGGCTGCTTGGATGCTTCTTATGTACAGCATTCAGAAATGAGGTCGCAGATGACATACGGTAATCGAATGTAAGCCATTTCACGGTATCATTGCCACGAGGAACTCGGAAGAAGGCCAGTCGTTGACAGTTGCTGGTTGTTGTAGCGGTGAAAATCCACGGAAAATCTGGAAAAGAAGTAGCGGAGGCTAGACAATGTTGTTTGCCAGCCAAGGGCCGTTCCCTCTGAAGCAGTAATCGCTTCGATGTTCCTTATGTACAGCATTCAGAATTGACGTCGCAGATGAGATACGGTAATCGAATGTAAGGAATTTCACGGTATCATTGTCACGAGGAACTCGGAAGAAAGAAACTCGTTGACCGTTGCTGGTTGTTGTAGCGGTGAAAATCCACGGCAAGATCTTCAAGAGCAGTAGCGGAGGATAGACAATGTTGCTTGCCAGCCAAGTGCCGTGCCCTCTGAAGCATTGGTCGCTTCGATGCTTCTTATGTACAGCATTCAGAAATGAAGTCGCAGATGACATACGGTAATCGAATGTAAGGCATTTCACGGTATCATTGTCACGAGGAATTCGGAAGAAGGCCAGTCGTTGACAGTTGCTGGTTATTGTAGCGGTTAAAATCCACGGAAAATCGGCAAAAGCAGTAGCGGAGGCTAGACAATGTTGCTTGCCAGCCAAGTGCCGTGCCTTTTGAAGCAGTGGTCGCTTCGATGCTTCTTATGTACAGCAATCAGAGATGACGTCGCAGATGACATACGGTAATCGAGCGTAAGGCATTCCACGTTACCATTGTCACGAGGCACTAGGAAGAAGGCCAGTCGTTGACGGTTGCTGGTTTTTGTAGCAGTGAAAATCCGCGGCAAAATCAAAAGCAGTAGTGGATGCTTAGACATGTTGCTTGCTAGCCAAGTGCCTTGCTCTCTGAAGCAGTGGTCGCTGCGATGCTCCTTATGTACAGCAATCCGTGATGACGTCGAAGATGATATACTGTAATCGAATGTAAGGCATTTCACGGTATCATTGCCACGAGGAACTCGGAAGAAGGCCAGTCGTTGACAGTTGCTGGTTGTTGTAGCGGTGAAAATCCACGGAAAGTCTGCAAAAGCAGTAGCGGAGGCTAGACAATGTTGCTTGCCAGCCAAGAGCCGTGCATTCTGAAGCAGTGGTCTCTTCGATGCTTCTTATGTACAGCATTCAGAAATGACGTCGCAGATGACATACGGTAATCGATTGTAAAGCATTCCACGTTATCATAGCCTCGAGGAACTCGGGAGAAGGCCAGTTGTTGACAGTTTCTGGTTGTTGTAGCGGTAAAAATCCATGAAAAATCTGCAAAAGCAGTAGCGGAGGCTAGACAATGTTGCTTGCCAGCCAAGTGCCGTGCCCTCTGAAGCAGTGATTGCTTCGATGCTTCTTATGTACAGCATTCAGAAATGACGTTGCAGATGAGATACAGTTGCTGGTTGTTGTAGCGGTGAAAATGCACGGAAAATCTGCAAAAGCAGTAGCGGAGGCTAGACAATGTTGCTTGCCAGCCAAGGGCCGTGCCCTCTGAAGCAGTGATCGCTTCGATGCTTCTTATGTGCAGCATTCAGAAATGACGTCGCAGATGACATACGGTAATCGAATGTAAGGCATTCCACGTTATCATTGTCACGAGGAACTCGGAAGAAGGCCAGTCGTTGAGAGTTGTTGGTTGTTATAGCGGTGAAAATACACGGAAAATCTGCAAAAGCAGTAGCGGAGGATGGACAATGTTGCTTGGCAGCCAAGGGCCGTGCCCTCTGAAGCAGTGGTCGCTTCGATGCTTCTTATGTACAGCAATCAGAGATAACATCGCAGATGACTTACGGTAATCGAGCGTAAGGCATTCCACGTTACCATTGTCACGAGGCACTAGGAAGAAGGCCAGTCGTTGACAGTTGCTGCTGTTGTAGCAGTGAAAATCCGCGGCAAAATCTGCAAAAGCAGTAGTGGATGCTTAGACATGTTGCTTGCTAGCCAAGTGCCTTGCCCTCTGAAGCAGTGGTCGCTGCGATGCTCCTTATGTACAGCAATCCGAGATGACGTCGAAGATGATATACTGTAATCGAATGTTAGGCATTTCACGGTATCATTGCCACGAGGAACTCGGAAGAAGGCCAGTCGTTGACAGTTGCTGGTTGTTGTAGCGGTGAAAATCTACGGAAAATCTGCAAAAGCAGTAGCGTAGGCTAGACAATGTTGCTTGCCAGCCAAGAGCCGTGCATTCTGAAGCAGTGGTCGCTTCGATGCTTCTTATGTGCAGCATTCAGAAATGACGTCACAGATGACATACGGTAAAGGAATGTAAGGCATTCCACGTTATTATTGCCTCGAGGAACTCGTAAGAAGGCCAGTCGTTGACAGTTGCTGGTTGTTGTAGTGGTGAAAATCCACGGAAAATCTGCAAAAGTAGTAGCGGAGGCTAGACAATGTTGCTTGCCAGCCAAGTGCCGTGCCCTCTGAAGCAGTGGTCGCTTCGATGCTTCTTATGTACAGCATTCAGAAATGATGTCGCAGATGAGATACAGTTGCTGGTTGTTATAGCGGTGAAAATCCACGGAAAATCTGCAAAAGCAGTAGCGGAGGCTAGACAATGTTGCTTGCCAGCCAATTGCCGTGCCCTTTGAAGCAGTGGTTGCTTCGATGCTTCTTATGTACAGCATTCAGAAATGAAGTCACAGATGACATACGGTAATCGAATGTAAGGCATTTCAAGGTATCGTTGTCACGAGGAATTCGGAAGAAGGCCAGTCGTTGACAGTTGCTGGTTGTTGTAGCGGTGAAAATCCACGGAAAATCTGCAAAGGCAGTAGCGGAGGCTAGACAATGTTGCTTGCCAGCCAAGTGCCGTGCCCTTTGAAGCAGTGGTCGCTTCGATGCTTCTTATGTACAGCACTCAGAAATGACGTTGCAGATGAGATACAGTTGCTGGTTGTTGTAGCGGTGAAAATGCACGGAAAATCTGCAAAAGCAGTAGCGGAGGCTAGACAATGTTGCTTGCCAGCCAAGTGCCGTGCCCTCTGAAGCAGTGGTTGCTTCGATGCTTCTTATGTACAGCATTGAGAATTGACGTCGCAGATGACATACGGTAATCGAGCGTAAGGCATTCCACGTTACCATTGTCACGAGGCCCTATTAAGAAGGCCAGTCGTTGACAGTTGCTGGATTTTGTAGCAGTGCAAATCCAAGGGAAAATCTGCAAAAGCAGTAGTGGATGCTTAGACATGTTGCTTGCTAGCCAAGTGCCTTGCCCTCTGAAGCAGTGGTCGCTGCGATGGTCCTTATGTACAGCAATCAGAGATGACGTCGAAGATGATATACTGTAATCGAATGTAAGGCATTTCACGGTATCATTGCCACGAGGAACTCGGAAGAAGGCCAGTCGCTGACAGTTGCTGGTTGTTGTAGCGGTGAAAATCCACGGAAAATCTGCAAAAGCAGTAGCGGAGGCTAGACAATGTTGCTTGCCAGCCAAGTGCCGTGCCCTCTGAAGCAGTGGTTGCTTCGATGCTTCTTATATACAGCATTCAGAAATGACGTTGCAGAGGAGATACAGTTGCTGGTTGTTGTAGCGGTGAAAATGCACGGAAAATCTGCAAAAGCAGTAGCGGAGGCTAGACAATGTTGCTTGCCAGCCAAGTGCTGTGCCCTCTGAAGCAGTGGTTGCTTCGATGCTTCTTATGTACAGCATTGAGAATTGACGTCGCAGATGAGATACGGTAATCGAATGTAGGGCATTTCACAGTATCATTATCACGAGGAACTCGGAAGAAGGCCACTCGTTGACCGTTGCTGGTTGTTTTAGCGGTGAAAATCCACGACAAGATCTTCAGGAGCAGTAGCGGAGGATAGACAATGTTGCTTGCCAGCCAAGTGCCGTGCCCTCTGAAGCAGTGGCTGCTTGGATGCTTCTTATGTACAGCATTCAGAAATGAGGTCGCAGATGACATACGGTAATCGAATGTAAGCCATTTCACGGTATCATTGCCACGAGGAACTCGGAAGAAGGCCAGTCGTTGACAGTTGCTGGTTGTTGTAGCGGTGAAAATCCACGGAAAATCTGGAAAAGAAGTAGCGGAGGCTAGACAATGTTGTTTGCCAGCCAAGGGCCGTTCCCTCTGAAGCAGTAATCGCTTCGATGTTCCTTATGTACAGCATTCAGAATTGACGTCGCAGATGAGATACGGTAATCGAATGTAAGGAATTTCACGGTATCATTGTCACGAGGAACTCGGAAGAAAGAAACTCGTTGACCGTTGCTGGTTGTTGTAGCGGTGAAAATCCACGGCAAGATCTTCAAGAGCAGTAGCGGAGGATAGACAATGTTGCTTGCCAGCCAAGTGCCGTGCCCTCTGAAGCATTGGTCGCTTCGATGCTTCTTATGTACAGCATTCAGAAATGAAGTCGCAGATGACATACGGTAATCGAATGTAAGGCATTTCACGGTATCATTGTCACGAGGAATTCGGAAGAAGGCCAGTCGTTGACAGTTGCTGGTTATTGTAGCGGTTAAAATCCACGGAAAATCGGCAAAAGCAGTAGCGGAGGCTAGACAATGTTGCTTTCCAGCCAAGTGCCGTGCCTTTTGAAGCAGTGGTCGCTTCGATGCTTCTTATGTACAGCAATCAGAGATGACGTCGCAGATGACATACGGTAATCGAGCGTAAGGCATTCCACGTTACCATTGTCACGAGGCCCTATTAAGAAGGCCAGTCGTTGACAGTTGCTGGATTTTGTAGCAGTGCAAATCCAAGGGAAAATCTGCAAAAGCAGTAGTGGATGCTTAGACATGTTGCTTGCTAGCCAAGTGCCTTGCCCTCTGAAGCAGTGGTCGCTGCGATGGTCCTTATGTACAGCAATCAGAGATGACGTCGAAGATGATATACTGTAATCGAATGTAAGGCATTTCACGGTATCATTGCCAAGAGGAACTCGGAAGAAGGCCAGTCGCTGACAGTTGCTGGTTGTTGTAGCGGTGAAAATCCACGGAAAATCTGCAAAAGCAGTAGCGGAGGCTAGACAATGTTGCTTGCCAGCCAAGTGCCGTGCCCACTGAAGCAGTGGTTGCTTCGATGCTTCTTATATACAGCATTCAGAAATGACGTTGCAGATGAGATACAGTTGCTGGTTGTTGTAGCGGTGAAAATGCACGGAAAATCTGCAAAAGCAGTAGCGGAGGCTAGACAATGTTGCTTGCCAGCCAAGTGCTGTGCCCTCTGAAGCAGTGGTTGCTTCGATGCTTCTTATGTACAGCATTGAGAATTGACGTCGCAGATGAGATACGGTAATCGAATGTAGGGCATTTCACAGTATCATTATCACGAGGAACTCGGAAGAAGGCCACTCGTTGACCGTTGCTGGTTGTTTTAGCGGTGAAAATCCACGACAAGATCTTCAGGAGCAGTAGCGGAGGATAGACAATGTTGCTTGCCAGCCAAGTGCCGTGCCCTCTGAAGCAGTGGCTGCTTGGATGCTTCTTATGTACAGCATTCAGAAATGAGGTCGCAGATGACATACGGTAATCGAATGTAAGCCATTTCACGGTATCATTGCCACGAGGAACTCGGAAGAAGGCCAGTCGTTGACAGTTGCTGGTTGTTGTAGCGGTGAAAATCCACGGAAAATCTGGAAAAGAAGTAGCGGAGGCTAGACAATGTTGTTTGCCAGCCAAGGGCCGTTCCCTCTGAAGCAGTAATCGCTTCGATGTTCCTTATGTACAGCATTCAGAATTGACGTCGCAGATGAGATACGGTAATCGAATGTAAGGAATTTCACGGTATCATTGTCACGAGGAACTCGGAAGAAAGAAACTCGTTGACCGTTGCTGGTTGTTGTAGCGGTGAAAATCCACGGCAAGATCTTCAAGAGCAGTAGCGGAGGATAGACAATGTTGCTTGCCAGCCAAGTGCCGTGCCCTCTGAAGCATTGGTCGCTTCGATGCTTCTTATGTACAGCATTCAGAAATGAAGTCGCAGATGACATACGGTAATCGAATGTAAGGCATTTCACGGTATCATTGTCACGAGGAATTCGGAAGAAGGCCAGTCGTTGACAGTTGCTGGTTATTGTAGCGGTTAAAATCCACGGAAAATCGGCAAAAGCAGTAGCGGAGGCTAGACAATGTTGCTTGCCAGCCAAGTGCCGTGCCTTTTGAAGCAGTGGTCGCTTCGATGCTTCTTATGTACAGCAATCAGAGATGACGTCGCAGATGACATACGGTAATCGAGCGTAAGGCATTCCACGTTACCATTGTCACGAGGCACTAGGAAGAAGGCCAGTCGTTGACGGTTGCTGGTTTTTGTAGCAGTGAAAATCCGCGGCAAAATCAAAAGCAGTAGTGGATGCTTAGACATGTTGCTTGCTAGCCAAGTGCCTTGCTCTCTGAAGCAGTGGTCGCTGCGATGCTCCTTATGTACAGCAATCCGTGATGACGTCGAAGATGATATACTGTAATCGAATGTAAGGCATTTCACGGTATCATTGCCACGAGGAACTCGGAAGAAGGCCAGTCGTTGACAGTTGCTGGTTGTTGTAGCGGTGAAAATCCACGGAAAGTCTGCAAAAGCAGTAGCGGAGGCTAGACAATGTTGCTTGCCAGCCAAGAGCCGTGCATTCTGAAGCAGTGGTCTCTTCGATGCTTCTTATGTACAGCATTCAGAAATGACGTCGCAGATGACATACGGTAATCGATTGTAAAGCATTCCACGTTATCATAGCCTCGAGGAACTCGGGAGAAGGCCAGTTGTTGACAGTTTCTGGTTGTTGTAGCGGTAAAAATCCATGAAAAATCTGCAAAAGCAGTAGCGGAGGCTAGACAATGTTGCTTGCCAGCCAAGTGCCGTGCCCTCTGAAGCAGTGATTGCTTCGATGCTTCTTATGTACAGCATTCAGAAATGACGTTGCAGATGAGATACAGTTGCTGGTTGTTGTAGCGGTGAAAATGCACGGAAAATCTGCAAAAGCAGTAGCGGAGGCTAGACAATGTTGCTTGCCAGCCAAGGGCCGTGCCCTCTGAAGCAGTGATCGCTTCGATGCTTCTTATGTGCAGCATTCAGAAATGACGTCGCAGATGACATACGGTAATCGAATGTAAGGCATTCCACGTTATCATTGTCACGAGGAACTCGGAAGAAGGCCAGTCGTTGAGAGTTGTTGGTTGTTATAGCGGTGAAAATACACGGAAAATCTGCAAAAGCAGTAGCGGAGGATGGACAATGTTGCTTGGCAGCCAAGGGCCGTGCCCTCTGAAGCAGTGGTCGCTTCGATGCTTCTTATGTACAGCAATCAGAGATAACATCGCAGATGACTTACGGTAATCGAGCGTAAGGCATTCCACGTTACCATTGTCACGAGGCACTAGGAAGAAGGCCAGTCGTTGACAGTTGCTGCTGTTGTAGCAGTGAAAATCCGCGGCAAAATCTGCAAAAGCAGTAGTGGATGCTTAGACATGTTGCTTGCTAGCCAAGTGCCTTGCCCTCTGAAGCAGTGGTCGCTGCGATGCTCCTTATGTACAGCAATCCGAGATGACGTCGAAGATGATATACTGTAATCGAATGTTAGGCATTTCACGGTATCATTGCCACGAGGAACTCGGAAGAAGGCCAGTCGTTGACAGTTGCTGGTTGTTGTAGCGGTGAAAATCTACGGAAAATCTGCAAAAGCAGTAGCGTAGGCTAGACAATGTTGCTTGCCAGCCAAGAGCCGTGCATTCTGAAGCAGTGGTCGCTTCGATGCTTCTTATGTGCAGCATTCAGAAATGACGTCACAGATGACATACGGTAAAGGAATGTAAGGCATTCCACGTTATTATTGCCTCGAGGAACTCGTAAGAAGGCCAGTCGTTGACAGTTGCTGGTTGTTGTAGTGGTGAAAATCCACGGAAAATCTGCAAAAGTAGTAGCGGAGGCTAGACAATGTTGCTTGCCAGCCAAGTGCCGTGCCCTCTGAAGCAGTGGTCGCTTCGATGCTTCTTATGTACAGCATTCAGAAATGATGTCGCAGATGAGATACAGTTGCTGGTTGTTATAGCGGTGAAAATCCACGGAAAATCTGCAAAAGCAGTAGCGGAGGCTAGACAATGTTGCTTGCCAGCCAATTGCCGTGCCCTTTGAAGCAGTGGTTGCTTCGATGCTTCTTATGTACAGCATTCAGAAATGACGTTGCAGATGAGATACAGTTGCTGGTTTTTGTAGCGGTGAAAATGCACGGAAAATCTGCAAAAGCAGTAGCGGAGGCTGGGCAATGTTGCTTGCCAGCCAAGTGCCGTGCCCTCTGAAGCAGCGGTCGCTTCGATGCTTCTTATGTACAGCATTCAGAAATGAGGTCACAGATGACATACGGTAATCGAATGTAAGGCATATCACGGTATCATTGCCACGAGGAACTCGGAAGAAGGCCAGTCGTTGACAGTTGCTGGTTGTTGTAGCGGTGAAAATGCACGGAAAATCTGCAAAAGCAGTAGCGGAGGCTGGACAATGTTGCTTGCCAGCCAAGTGCCGTGCCCTCTGAAGCAGCGGCCGCTTCGATGCTTCTTATGCGCAGCATTCAGAAATGACGTCGCAGATGACATACGGTAATCGAATGTAAGGCATTCCAGGTTATCATTGTCACGAGGAACTCGGAAGAAGGCCAGTCGTTGACAGCTACTGGTTGTTGTAGCGGTGAAAATCCAGGAAAATCTGTAAAAGCAGTAGCGGAGACTAGGCAATGTTGCTTGCCAGCCAAGTGCCGCGCCCTCTGAAGCAGTGGTCGCTTCGATAATTCTTATGTACAGCATTCAGAAATCACGTCGCAGATGACATACGGTAATCGAATCTAAAGCATTTCACGGTATCATATTCACGAGGAATTCGGAAGAAGGCTAGTCGTTGACAGTTGTTGGTTGTTATAGCGGTGAAAATACACGGAAAATCTGCAAAAGCATTAGCGGAGGATAGACAATGTTGCTTGCTAGCCAAGGGTCGTGCCCTCTGAAGCAGTGGTCGCTTCGATGCTTATTATGTACAGCAATCAGAGATGACGTCGCAGATGACATACGGTAATCGAGCGTAAGGCATCCCACGTTACCATTGTCACGAGGCCCTATTAAGAAGGCCAGTCGTTGACAGTTGCTGGTTTTTGTAGCAGTGCAAATCCAAGGCAAAATCTGCAAAAGCAGTAGTGGATGCTTAGACATGTTGCTTGCTAGCCAAGTGCCTTGCCCTCTGAAGCAGTGGTCGCTGCGATGCTCCTTATGTACAGCAATCAGAGATGACGTCGAAGATGATATACTGTAATCGAATGTAAGGCATTTCACGGTATCATTGCAACGAGGAACTCGGAAGAAGGCCAGTCGCTGACAGTTGCTGCTTGTTGTAGCGGTGAAAATCCACGGAAAATCTGCAAAAGCAGTAGCGGGAGCTAGACAATGTTGCTTGCCAGCCAAGTGCCGTGCCCTCTGAAGCAGTGGTTGCTTCGATGCTTCTTATGAACAGCATTCAGAAATGACGTTGCAGATGAGATACAGTTGCTGGTTGTTGTAGCGGTGAAAATGCACGGAAAATCTGCAAAAGCAGTAGCGGAGGCTAGACACTGTTGCTTGCCAGCCAAGTGCCGTGCCCTCTGAAGCAGTGGTTGCTTCGATGCTTCTTATGTACAGCATTGAGAATTGACGTCGCAGATGAGATACGGTAATCGAATGTAGGGCATTTCACAGTATCATTATCACGAGGAACTCGGAAGAAGGCCACTCGTTGACCGTTGCTGGTTGTTTTAGCGGTGAAAATCCACGGCAAGATCTTCAGGAGCAGTAGCGGAGGATAGACAATGTTGCTTGCCAGCCAAGTGCCGTGCCCTCTGAAGCAGTGGCTGCTTGGATGCTTCTTATGTACAGCATTCAGAATTGACGTCGCAGATGAGATACGGTAATCGAACGTAAGGCATTTCACGGTATCATTGTCACGAGGAACTCGGAAGAAGGCCAGTCGTTGACCGTTGCTGGTTGTTGTAGCGGTGAAAATCCACGGAAAATCTGCAAAAGCAGTAGCGGAGTCTGGACAATGTTGCTTGGCAGCCAAGTGCCGTGCACTCTGAAGCAGTGGTCGCTTCGGTGCTTCTTATGTACAGCATTCAGAAATGAGGTCGCAGATGACATACGGTAATCGAATGTAAGCCATTTCACGGTATCATTGCCACGAGGAACTCGGAAGAAGGCCAGTCGTTGACAGTTGCTGGTTGTTGTAGCGGTGAAAATCCACGGAAAATCTGGAAAAGAAGTAGCGGAGGCTAGACAATGTTGTTTGCCAGCCAAGGGCCGTTCCCTCTGAAGCAGTAATCGCTTCGATGTTCCTTATGTACAGCATTCAGAATTGACGTCGCAGATGAGATACGGTAATCGAATGTAAGGAATTTCACGGTATCATTGTCACGAGGAACTCGGAAGAAAGAAACTCGTTGACCGTTGCTGGTTGTTGTAGCGGTGAAAATCCACGGCAAGATCTTCAAGAGCAGTAGCGGAGGATAGACAATGTTGCTTGCCAGCCAAGTGCCGTGCCCTCTGAAGCATTGGTCGCTTCGATGCTTCTTATGTACAGCATTCAGAAATGAAGTCGCAGATGACATACGGTAATCGAATGTAAGGCATTTCACGGTATCATTGTCACGAGGAATTCGGAAGAAGGCCAGTCGTTGACAGTTGCTGGTTGTTGTAGCGGTTAAAATCCACGGAAAATCTGCAAAAGCAGTAGCGGAGGCTAGACAATGTTGCTTGCCAGCCAAGTGCCGTGCCTTTTGAAGCAGTGGTCGCTTCGATGCTTCTTATGTGCAGCATTCAGAAATGACGTCGCAGATGACATACGGTAATCGAATGTAAGGCATTCCACGTTATCATTGTCACGAGGAACTCGGAAGAAGGCTAGTCGTTGACAGTTGCTGGCTGTTGTAGGGGTGAAAATCCACGGAAAATCTGCAAAAGCAGTAGCGGAGGCTAGACAATGTTGCTTAACAGCCAAGTGCCGTGCCCTTTGAAGCAGTGGTCGCTTCGATGCTTCTTATGTGCAGCATTCAGAAATGACGTCGCAGATGACATACGGTAATCGAATGTAAGGCATTCCACGTTATTATTGTCACGAGGAACTCGGAAGAAGGCCAGTCGTTGACAGTTGTTGGTTGTTATAGCGGTGAAAATACACGGAAAATCTGCAAAAGCAGTAGCGGAGGATGGACAATGTTGCTTGGCAGCCAAGGGCCGTGCCCTCTGAAGCAGTGGTCGCTTCGATGCTTCTTATGTACAGCAATCAGAGATGACGTCGCAGATGACATACGGTAATCGAGCGTAAGGCATTCCACGTTACCATTGTCACGAGGCACTAGGAAGAAGGCCAGTCGTTGACGGTTGCTGGTTTTTGTAGCAGTGAAAATCCGCGGCAAAATCAAAAGCAGTAGTGGATGCTTAGACATGTTGCTTGCTAGCCAAGTGCCTTGCTCTCTGAAGCAGTGGTCGCTGCGATGCTCCTTATGTACAGCAATCCGAGATGACGTCGAAGATGATATACTGTAATCGAATGTAAGGCATTTCACGGTATCATTGCCACGAGGAACTCGGAAGAAGGCCTGTCGTTGACAGTTGCTGGTTGTTGTAGCGGTGAAAATCCACGGAAAGTCTGCAAAAGCAGTAGCGGAGGCTAGACAATGTTGCTTGGCAGCCAAGGGCCGTGCCCTCTGAAGCAGTGGTCGCTTCGATGCTTCTTATGTACAGCAATCAGAGATGACATCGCAGATGACATACGGTAATCGAGCGTAAGGCATTCCAGGTTACCATTGTCACGAGGCACTAGGAAGAAGGCCAGTCGTTGACAGTTGCTGCTGTTGTAGCAGTGAAAATCCGCGGCAAAATCTGCAAAAGCAGTAGTGGATGCTTAGACATGTTGCTTGCTAGCCAAGTGCCTTGCCCTCTGAAGCAGTGGTCGCTGCGATGCTCCTTATGTACAGCAATCCGAGATGACGTCGAAGATGATATACTGTAATCGAATGTTAGGCATTTCACGGTATCATTGCCACGAGGAACTCGGAAGAAGGCCAGTCGTTGACAGTTGCTGGTTGTTGTAGCGGTGAAAATCTACGGAAAATCTGCAAACGCAGTAGCGTAGGCTAGACAATGTTGCTTGCCAGCCAAGAGCCGTGCATTCTGAAGCAGTGGTCGCTTCGATGCTTCTTATGTACAGCATTCAGAAATGACGTCACAGATGACATTCGGTAAAGGAATGTAAGGCATTCCACGTTATTATTTCCTCGAGGAACTCGTAAGAAGGCCAGTCGTTGACAGTTGCTGGTTGTTGTAGTGGTGAAAATCCACGGAAAATCTGCAAAAGTAGTAGCGGAGGCTAGACAATGTTGCTTGCCAGCCAAGTGCCGTGCCCTCTGAAGCAGTGGTCGCTTCGATGCTTCTTATGTACAGCATTCAGAAATGATGTCGCAGATGAGATACAGTTGCTGGTTGTTGTAGCGGTGAAAATCCACGGAAAATCTGCAAAAGCAGTAGCGGAGGCTAGACAATGCTGCTTGCCAGGCAATTGCCGTGCCCTTTGAAGCAGTGGTTGCTTCGATGCTTGTTATGTACAGCATTCAGAAATGACGTTGCAGATGAGATACAGTTGCTGGTTTTTGTAGCGGTGAAAATGCACGGAAAATCTGCAAAAGCAGTAGCGGAGGCTGGGCAATGTTGCTTGCCAGCCAAGTGCCGTGCCCTCTGAAGCAGCGGTCGCTTCGATGCTTCTTATGTACAGCATTCAGAAATGAGGTCACAGATGACATACGGTAATCGAATGTAAGGCATATCACGGTATCATTGCCACGAGGAACTCGGAAGAAGGCCAGTCGTTGACAGTTGCTGGTTGTTGTAGCGGTGAAAATGCACGGAAAATCTGCAAAAGCAGTAGCGGAGGCTGGACAATGTTGCTTGCCAGCCAAGTGCCGTGCCCTCTGAAGCAGCGGCCGCTTCGATGCTTCTCATGTGCAGCATTCAGAAATGGCGTCGCAGATGACATACGGTAATCGAATGTAAGGCATTCCAGGTTATCATTGTCACGAGGAACTCGGAAGAAGGCCAGTCGTTGACAGCTGCTGGTTGTTGTAGCGGTGAAAATCCACGGAAAATCTGCAAAAGCAGTAGCGGAGGCTAGACAATGTTGCTTCCCAGCCAAGGGCCGTGCCCTCTGAAGCAGTGATCGCTTCGATGCTTCTTATGTGCAGCATTCAGAAATGACGTCGCAGATGACATACGGTTATCGAATGTAAGGCATTCCACGTTATCATTGTCATGAGGAACTCGGAAGAAGGCCAGTCGTTGACAGTTGCTGGTTGTTGTAGCGGTGAAAATCCAGGAAAATCTGTAAAAGCAGTAGCGGAGACTAGGCAATGTTGCTTGCCAGCCAAGTGCCGCGCCCTCTGAAGCAGTGGTCGCTTCGATAATTCTTATGTACAGCATTCAGAAATCACGTCGCAGATGACATACGGTAATCGAATCTAAAGCATTTCACGGTATCATATTCACGAGGAATTCGGAAGAAGGCCAGTCGTTGACAGTTGTTGGTTGTTATAGCGGTGAAAATACACGGAAAATCTGCAAAAGCATTAGCGGAGGATAGACAATGTTGCTTGCCAGCCAAGTACCGTGCCCTCTGAAGCAGTGGTCGCTTCGATGCTTATTATGTACAGCAATCAGAGATGACGTCGCAGATGACATACGGTAATCGAGCGTAAGGCATTCCACGTTACCATTGTCACGAGGCCCTATTAAGAAGGCCAGTCGTTGACAGTTGCTGGTTTTTGTAGCAGTGAAAATCCACAGCAAAATCTGCAAAAGCAGTAGTGGATGCTTAGACATGTTGCTTGCTAGCCAAGTGCCTTGCTCTCTGAAGCAGTGGTCGCTGCGATGCTCCTTGTGTACAGCAATTAGAGATGACGTCGAAGATGATATACTGTAATCGAATGTAAGGCATTTCACGGTATCATTGCCACGAGGAACTCGGAAGAAGGCCAGTCGTTGACAGTTGCTGGTTGTTGTAGCGGTGAAAATCCACGGAAAATCTGCAAAAGCAGTAGCGGAGGCTAGACAATGTTGCTTGCCAGCCAAGTACCGTGCCCTCTGAAGCAGTGGTTGCTTCGATGCTTCTTATGTACAGCATTCAGAAATGACGTTGCAGATGAGATACAGTGGCTGGTTGTTGTAGCGGCGAAAATGCACGGAAAATCTGCAAAAGCAGTAGCGGAGGCTAGACAATGTTGCTTGCCAGCCAAGTGCCGTGCCCTCTGAAGCAGTGGTTGCTTCGATGCTTCTTATGTACAGCATTGAGAATTGACGTCGCAGATGAGATACGGTAATCGAATGTAGGGCATTTCACAGTATCATTGTCACGAGGAACTCGGAAGAAGGCCAGTCGTTGACAGTTGTTGGTTGTTATAGCGGTGAAAATACACGGAAAATCTGCAAAAGCAGTAGCGGAGGCTAGACACTGTTGCTTGCCAGCCAAGTGCCGTGCCCTCTGAAGCAGTGGTTGCTTCGATGCTTCTTATGTACAGCATTGAGAATTGACGTCGCAGATGAGATACGGTAATCGAATGTAGGGCATTTCACAGTATCATTATCACGAGGAACTCGGAAGAAGGCCACTCGTTGACCGTTGCTGGTTGTTTTAGCGGTGAAAATCCACGGCAAGATCTTCAGGAGCAGTAGCGGAGGATAGACAATGTTGCTTGCCAGCCAAGTGCCGTGCCCTCTGAAGCAGTGGCTGCTTGGATGCTTCTTATGTACAGCATTCAGAATTGACGTCGCAGATGAGATACGGTAATCGAACGTAAGGCATTTCACGGTATCATTGTCACGAGGAACTCGGAAGAAGGCCAGTCGTTGACAGTTGTTGGTTGTTATAGCGGTGAAAATACACGGAAAATCTGCAAAAGCAGTAGCGGAGGATGGACAATGTTGCTTGGCAGCCAAGGGCCGTGCCCTCTGAAGCAGTGGTCGCTTCGATGCTTCTTATGTACAGCAATCAGAGATGACATCGCAGATGACATACGGTAATCGAGCGTAAGGCATTCCACGTTACCATTGTCACGAGGCACTAGGAAGAAGGCCAGTCGTTGACAGTTGCTGCTTTTGTAGCAGTGAAAGTCCGCGGCGAAATCTGCAAAAGCAGTAGTAGATGCTTAGGCATGTTGCTTGCTAGCCAAGTGCCTTGCCCTCTGAAGCAGTGGTCGCTGCGATGCTCCTTATGTACAGCAATCCGAGATGACGTTGAAGATGATATACTGTAATCGAATGTTAGGCATTTCACGGTATCATTGCCACGAGGAACTCGGAAGAAGGCCAGTCGTTGACAGTTGCTGGTTGTTGTAGCGGTGAAAATCTACGGAAAATCGGCAAAAGCAGTAGCGGAGGCTAGACAATGTTGCTTGCCAGCCAAGTGCCGTGCCTTTTGAAGCAGTGGTCGCTTCGATGCTTCTTATGTACAGCAATCAGAGATGACGTCGCAGATGACATACGGTAATCGAGCGTAAGGCATTCCACGTTACCATTGTCACGAGGCACTAGGAAGAAGGCCAGTCGTTGACGGTTGCTGGTTTTTGTAGCAGTGAAAATCCGCGGCAAAATCAAAAGCAGTAGTGGATGCTTAGACATGTTGCTTGCTAGCCAAGTGCCTTGCTCTCTGAAGCAGTGGTCGCTGCGATGCTCCTTATGTACAGCAATCCGTGATGACGTCGAAGATGATATACTGTAATCGAATGTAAGGCATTTCACGGTATCATTGCAACGAGGAACTCGGAAGAAGGCCAGTCGCTGACAGTTGCTGCTTGTTGTAGCGGTGAAAATCCACGGAAAATCTGCAAAAGCAGTAGCGGGAGCTAGACAATGTTGCTTGCCAGCCAAGTGCCGTGCCCTCTGAAGCAGTGGTTGCTTCGATGCTTCTTATGAACAGCATTCAGAAATGACGTCGCAGATGACATACGGTAATCGATTGTAAAGCATTCCACGTTCTCATAGCCTCGAGGAACTCGGGAGAAGGCCAGTTGTTGACAGTTTCTGGTTGTTGTAGCGGTAAAAATCCATGAAAAATCTGCAAAAGCAGTAGCGGAGGCTAGACAATGTTGCTTGCCAGCCAAGTGCCGTGCCCTCTGAAGCAGTGATTGCTTCGATGCTTCTTATGTACAGCATTCAGAAATGACGTCGCAGATGACATACGGTAATCGAATGTAAGGCATTCCACGTTATCATTGTCACGAGGAACTCGGAAGAAGGCCAGTCGTTGAGAGTTGTTGGTTGTTATAGCGGTGAAAATACACGGAAAATCTGCAAAAGCAGTAGCGGAGGATGGACAATGTTGCTTGGCAGCCAAGGGCCGTGCCCTCTGAAGCAGTGGTCGCTTCGATGCTTCTTATGTACAGCAATCAGAGATAACATCGCAGATGACTTACGGTAATCGAGCGTAAGGCATTCCACGTTACCATTGTCACGAGGCACTAGGAAGAAGGCCAGTCGTTGACAGTTGCTGCTGTTGTAG